>NC_069504.1:670977824-671351574 GCF_027579735.1 Bombina bombina
GCTCTGCTTCACTTTTGAAACTAATGTTGAAATTTATAGAATTAACTTAATTTGTTGGCCGAATATCGGCATTGGCTAGTAGTTAAAGTGGGAAATTTAATGTGGGTGGTGGAATGGGTTGAATGGGAATATAGAAGCTAACTTTAACAGTGTCAGTTGCGGCCGCTTCTGTTATATATAACATATCACTGCCAAAACTCTAAGCGCTTAATGGCTCTAAACTACGCTTCTTTGGCAGCTGAGTGCTCTATTACTGAGCAAATTTTCAATAGTTATGATTACTAATCTGACACTGGAGATTATAGCATAATTGCGGTTAATGTATTCGAAACCAGGTATCTATGCTATAGTAGGGTATTTGAATGATTAATCACTCGGTATAAATGTTAGCAGGTACTATGTTCAAATAAATTTGGATGTGGGAATGATATCTTAATTACACTGTATGAGTGAACAGGGATTGAGCTTATAACCTTTGTTAATGGTGGCAGTTAAAGCCTGATTACACACATTGCTATTCCACTCTGCGAGTACTCATCCATCCATAAACCAAATATATACTAACATAAATTATTCATACCATTCTACTGTATGTTTATTGCTATTACCAATTTATATGGTCCTAATATTTGCTAAATAACACACGCCATATTTCCCAACTACTACTAGTTTTCATAGAAGAACATTGTCCTATTTGACTTTGCCTTTGTGAGATTTTCTTCTGTACCTTCTCACATTCACAAGTGAAGCATACACATTTAATAAGCAGGATAAATGTATCTAATCTTAGATACATGTTTTACTTGACTTGATTACTGCGGTTTTTTAATAACTATAATTTTAATAGTGACTTTTTTTCTTATGTCACATTAGGCACACCTTATTACTCTGCTGTATTAATTTAAAGTATACTCCCTTGATCAGATGTATAAAGTATATCTATTTAGATAAAAAATGTGCTTAGCACAATTACTGGATATTGGAATACGGAGAGAATAGGTACTATCCTTACATAGGTGGTACCTAAACTACGCATACTGATTCACACAGCTATATATGATGGATATAGCAATATGGTGAGCCTCATTTTATAAAGTTTCTTTTCTTTTTATACATCTCACTAATAAAAGTTATGTTTTATTTTAATGTCTCACATGCCTATCCCTTACTTGATTAATTAGGACTCTCACTCAAGTGTGCCCCAAGATACCTTTTTGTCTTCTTCCTTTTTTGAAAAATTATTTACCTTGGTATCAAGGCACTGCCCTTTGTAACACATGTTACAATAGGGAAAAATTTGTGGAAGTCCTTATTTCCGTTCCCCCCACTAACTCCCCCTTTGGGGAGCTATCTTTCAGTTTGAGGGTTAAGCAATAGTGTGGTCAGATATGCAGAGTTTGGTATCTTGTATTCAGGCAGTTTGAGGGTTAAGCAATAGCGTAGTCAGATATGCAGAGTTTGGCAACTTGTATTCAGGCAGTTTGAGGGTTAAGCAATAGCATAGTCAGACAGGCAAAAGTTCATAGCAAAATATCAGGCAGGATAGGAGAAGGCAGAATAATAGAAGTTCAGAGTACTTACGCTAGCCACAGAAGTAAAACTAACAAACGGGCACCAGAGGATCGAGTCACCGGAATAAGAACCCCGCCTGATATCAGCAGAGTGGGATGGCTCAGAATGTGTGTAGCGTTGGTATGGCAACCAAGCACATAGACAGAAATGCTGGAAAAACCGGAAGATAAGAAGCGGAGCGTGACAGTGCCCCCTCCTCAAGGACCCCTCTGGGGAACTGACCAAGCATGGTAGGATGCCTCATATGAAAAGACTTGATAAGAGCAGGAGCATGAATATGAGAGGCAGGTTCCCAGGACCGTACAGTAATGGGATAACCCTTCCAATTGACTAGGTAGTACAACCGACTGCTCCGTAACTTGGAGTCCAGGATCTAACTGACCTCGAATTCAGAAGTACCATCCACAAGGAGCGGAGGAGGAGGTTAAAGTTTGTTGGAGAAGCGGTTCTTTACTACCGGTTTGAGAAGAGAAACATGAAATACTGGATGGATCTTAAGGGTTTTGGGTAAGGCCAGACGATAGGCTGAAGGACAAACTTTGGAAATGAATTGGAAAGGTCCAATGAATTTGGGACCCAATTTTATACAAGGTTGCTTTAGATGTATAAATTTGGTGGATAACCACACCCTGTCACCAGTGCGGTGTATAGGAGCCTTACTCTGTCTGCGATCAGCACATTTTTTGTATCTTCTGTAAGAAGAGAGTAGAATTTGACGGATATGTTGCCAATGTTTACAGAGGTTTTTTTACAATACGATCAGCACCAGGAACTTCAGTAGTACTAGTAATCATAGGAAAGGTTCTAGGTTCGAACCCATAAGCAGTCTTGAAAGGAGATGTCTGTAAGGAAGAATTGAAGCGAGAGTTGTGGGCTAATTCCGCTAAAGGTAACAGCTGTGACCAGTTGGAGTGTTGATGGTTTACATAGTGCCTGAGGAAATATTCCAAGGATTGATTCACACATTCGGTTTGTCTGTTGGACTGAGGATGATGTGCAGTAGAAAGAGAAATGTTGATACCGAACTGCTTACAGAGAGACCTCCAAAACCTTGAAACAAATTGGACTCCTCGATCAGAAACTATGTCAGAAGGAAATCCATGTAATCGAGAGATATATAGAATGAAAAGCTCAGAGAGTCATCGAGCAGAAGGTAGTCCAGGAAGAGGAATAAAATGAGCAGACTTGGAGAACCTGTCTACCACTAGCCATATGGTCGTATTTCCAGCAGAAACAGGAAGATCTGTAATAAAGTCAATGGATATGTGGGACCAGGGGTAATGTGGGATAGGAAGAGGTTGCAATAAACCAAAAGGTAGTCGAGAAGATTGTTTATTGGAGGCACAAGAGTTACAAGCGGCAATGTAGTCGTTAACGTCCTTCCTCATGGAGGACCACCAAACATGCTGTTTGAGTTTCCACAGGGTATTGTTTACTCCAGGATGACCTGCCAGTATTCTGTCATGAGCCCAATGTAGAAGCTTAAGACGAAGTTTACAGGGTACATACAGGATTCCAGAAGGAAGTTTGTAAGAAGACGGTACCCGGTCTTGAGCTGAACGTAGTGCCTGTATAGGAAAAGAGGATACTTGAGCCAGAACTCTGACTGGACGTAATATGGGTTCAGAATCCAGCAGAGTAGAATCAGTTGGTTGAAATTGCCTGGACAAGGCATCAGCCTTGAAATTCTTGGTACCAGGAACATACAAAAGTACAAAATTGAACCTGGAAAAGAACAAAGCCCAGCGAGTGGTCAGTTAGGATGAGAAATGGCTGACTAGTACCCTCTAGCCAATGTCTCCACTCGTCTAAAGCCAGTTTTATGGCAAGTAACTCCTTGTTGCCTACATCATAGTTTAATTAGGCAGGATTGAATTTCTTAGAAAAGAATGCCACAGGCTGTATCTTTTTGGTGGTTGGGTTACGTTGGGAGAGAACAGCTCCAGCAGCTATAGAAGAAGCATCCACTTCAAGGATGAATTGGAGGTCAGGAAGGGGATGACTAAGGAGTAGTGCAGAAGAAAATGCTGATTTCAGAGTTTCAAAAGCCTGAATTGCAGAGCTAGGCCAGTCTCTGTAGTTTTGACCCTTCTTTGTAAGAGAAGAGAGAGGAGAGGAAATATTAGCAAAGTCTTTTATAAACTTTCGATAGTAATTGGCAAAGCCAAGAAACCTCTGCAGGGACTTGAGGGTGGTCGGTCTGGGCCAGTCTTCAATTGCAGAAAGTTTTTCAGGATCCATTTCGAATCTAGATTTGGAAATAATATAACCCAAGAAGGGAATAGAACTCTGATGGAAGGAGCATTTCTCTAATTTAGCGAAGAGAGAGTTATCACATAGTCTTTAGAGTACCAATTTTACATGGTGAACATGTTCTTGTAAAGTTCTGGAATAGATCAGTATGTAATCAAGATAAATGATAACAAATTGGTTTAAATAATCTCTAAAGATCTTGTAAACAAAGTGTTGGAACACAGCAGGTGCGTTGCACAATCCAAATGGCATTACGAGATATTCGTAGTGGCCGAATCTGGTGTTAAATGCAGTATTCCATGTGTCTCCTTTACGAATTCTAACCAAATTATAGGCCCCTCGAAGAACCAATTTGGAGAAGATAGAAGCACCTTAAAGATGATCAAATAGCTCAGGGATGAGCGGAAGAGGATAACTGTTTTTAACAGTAATCTGGTTTAAGAGAACTATTCATGGCGAGAGAGAGGATAGGTCTTCCCTCTAGGTAGAGGAGCTCCAGGTAAAAGATCAATAGGACAATCAAAAGTCCAGTGAGGAGGTAATGTTTCAGCTTCCTTCTTAGAAAAGACGTCACAGAAAGCATGATATTGATTTGGTAATGAATCAGGGACGTCCAAAAGTGCCACAACGGAACTGGAAGATTTGGAGGTATTCTGCAAACAGTGTTTAAAACAAGTAGTTCCCCAGGCAATAAGCTCTCCTTTAGACCAGGAGAAAACAGGATCATGTAGCTGTAACCAGGGTAGCCCCGAAATCAATGGAATGTGGGGAGAAAAGATGACATCAAAACTGATGATTTCAGAGTGGAGCATACCCACGGACATGTGTAGAGGTATAGTGGAATGTTGAATTATTCCAGATCCCAGAGGCTGACCACTGACTGTAGTAACCTTAATCAATTGTTTCTTGGCAAGAAGAGGAATCCTTAGAGAGTTAACAAAACTTGAATCAATGAACACTCCTGCAGCTCCAGAGTCAATGAGAGCTTGAGCTTGAAACTTGGTATTTCCAAAATTGAGAGTAACAGGAACAAAGAGTTTTGGATTGAGGGAAGTCATAGGATTCTGTCTTAACTCTGTCCCTCGGTCAGTAGTTAAGCCTTGGCTTTTACTGGCCGGGTGGGACAGTCTTTCAACAAATGACCTTTAGTACCACAGTACAGACACAGTCCTAGGGTACGCCATCTAAGGCATTCAGCTTAAGTCAACTTGAAAGCTCCTACTTCCATAGGTTCTACAGGCTCAGACATATGGGAGTTAGTGGAGGACAGACTAGGGGTACGAGTAGGCAGACGATAAGTTGATCTAGGAAAAGGTCTCCTACTCCGGTCTCTCTCCTGTAGTCGTTCAGAATACCGGGTGTCAAGATTGATACATAAGTTGATAAGGTCCTCAAGAGAATAAGGAAGCTCCCGAAATACAAGCTCATCTTTTAAACGTGCGCAAAGTCCTTTGCGAAAAGCTGCCCGTAAGGCCTCATGGTTCCATTCAGTTTCTGTGGCTAAAGTCCGGAATTCTATAACATATTGAGCTACAGAAAGGGAACCTTGTCTCAAATCCAATAACCCTGCCTCAGCAGTGGCAGACGTCCAGGTTTGTCAAACACTGAAGAAAAAATGGACACAAAGGACTCCACATCATGAAGTAGGGGGTCATTCTTCTCCAAAAGAGGTGATACCCAAGCCAAAGTCTTACCCTTCATGAAGGAAATTATAAAGGTGATTTTGGAAGAAGAACTGACAAACACTTGGGGATTATTTCTGAAGTGTAAACGACACTGGTTAAGGAATCAACGGCAGTCTTCAGGATTGCCGTCATACTTATCAGGGAGTGGGATTCTAGGAATCAATTGTCCCACAGGCTGAGGCGGATTGTACACAGCATTAGAACTGGCAGCAGCAGTGGTAGGAGTTGAAGTAGCTTGAAGAGGAGTGGAGAGATTATGCAGAAGAGCAGTAATCTGGTCAAGTTTAGAATCCAAAGATTGCAGGTGTGCAGAGTGGGTTCCAAGAAGCTGTCCTTGTAGAGTCACAGCCCTGGATAACTCATCTGGATCCATATTATGGCCCATTTGTTATGTCAGGCTTTTAAGGGCCATTGTCAGTTTAGTGTAGGCTAGGTTTTTTTTATAATGGGTGTTTTTTTTTATTTTGATAGGGCTATTAGATTAGGAGTAATTTGTTTTTATTTTTGATAAGTTCTTTTTTAATTTTGTATAATTTAGTGTTTATTTATTTTTTTGTAATTTAGATCATTGTATTTTATTTATTTTATTTATTGTAATGTTATGTTTTAGTGTAAGGCAGGTTAGGTTTTATTTTACAGGTAAATTTGTATTTATTTTAACTAGGTAGTTAGTAAATAGTTAATAACTATTTACTAACTAGTCTACCTAGCTAAAATAAATACAAACTTACCTGTTAAATAAAAATAAAACCTAAAAATACTATCAGTTATATTGTAGCTAGCTTAGGTTTTATTTTACAGGTAAGTATGTATTTAGTTTTAAATAGGAATTATTTAGGTAATAATCGTAAGGTTAATTTAGATCTTTTGGAGAGGGTAACTCATTCAGAAATAGTATAGTCTTTTACAAGAGGTTTGTTTATTGATGACCTGATACTGATTTGGAAAGGAAGTGAACATGAGTTAATTAACTTTATGGAGGATTTAAATAAGAATGAAATAGGTCTGAGTTCACAGGAAAAACGAGTATAAACTACTTGGACATTACTTTAAGGGGAGTCCCAGATGAAAATGGTGGCCATATTGAAACTCAAGTCTACAGGAAAGAAACAGCAAAAAATACAATTTTACATGCGGAGTAGTCATCCAAAGAGAGTATTTAAGGCCATAATAAAAGGGCAATTTGTAAGAACATTGAGGAATTGTTCAGAAAAATGAACTTTTAGTAGGCAAGCAAATGAATTAACAGAAAGGCTAGTATCCAGAGAGTATCCAAGGAAAATGGTATTAGGGATAAAAGAAGAAGTTGAAAAACGTAAGAGGAAGGAATTATTAGCAAAAAGGGATAAAGAAAATTATACAAGTACAAAACCAGATAAGCAGGGAGTAACTTTCCTAACAACTTACAGTGAACAATATGGACAAATCTGTGATATAGGCCCCTATTTAACAAGGTCTGGTGGACCTGATACGACAGTGTGGATCAGGTCTGCCAGACCTCGCTGAATCCGGAGAGCAATACACTCTTCATATTCAGCATTGCACCAGCAGCTCACAAGAGCTGCTGGTGCAACGCCGCCCCCTGAAGACTCGCAGCCAATGGGCCGCTAGCAGGGGGTGTCAATCAACCCGATCGTACTCGATCGGGTTGATTTCCGGCGATGTCTTTCCGCCTGCTCAGAGCAGGCGGACAGGTTATGGAGAAGCGGTCTGAAGGCTCGCCAGAAACACGGGCCGTCAAGCTCCTTTCGGAGCTTGATAGATAGGCCCCATAGTCTCTAAACATTTTTCAATGCTAACAGCGGATGATAATTTAGCTGATACAGCAAGAAAGGGCTGCAGGTTTGCCTTTAAAAGAGGACTCACTATAGTCAATAGAATAGCATCGACCAGCTTAAGAAGTGTTAACCAGGGCCACCAAAGTTCATGGCTAGATACGATGGGAGTCTATAAGTGTCACAACATTGACTGCATTGCTTGTTCATATGTAACACAGGGCAATGGATTCTTAAGTGAGGTAACTAAGGAAAAGTTTTCACATAACAGATGCTTTAATTGTAGACAGAATTACATTATCTATCTATTAACTTGTTCCCTATGTAAGCTTCAGTACGTTGGAATGACCTCAAGGGAGGTCAGATCACGAATACGTGAACATGTGGGAAACATAAAATTAGGTATACTGACGAAACCTCTAGTCATGCATTTCAAGTATCGGCATGATAAAAATCCTAATAGTCTGAAATGGACCATAGTAGAGAATATCCCCAGACCAAAAAGAGGAGGGGATAGGGATAGAATATTAGCCAGGCAAGAAGCATATTGGATCTTGAGACTGAAAACCAGGAAACCGACAGGCTTAAATAATGAATATGACCTGATAAACTATTGGAATTAGATAATTAATAATTGGTCATAATATGAGTGAGTTGCATCTAATAAAATAAAATAAAATGAAATTTAATAAATTAAGACAACATAAAGCAAAATTTATTAAATTTATGCTAATAAAAAATGAACAACTGTAGTGATCTGTATAGTTACATTTGATTCAACTTGTGTAAACATATATATAAAAACTTTGATCAATATTAATATTAGTACATGGCTTTTGCATCTTTAACCCATAATATCTTAAACATAAACTGTTAACTAATTGTAGTTTGCTGCATAATGTACATTTAGGTAAAGGCAATGGGGTGAATAGAAGCATACATTTATTTAGCAACTTGTATCCCCAATTGGTGTAGCAACTATTTAGCTATGTTTGAATTTTGTCTAATAACGCTTAATGTCAAATCTCCCACAACAAAAGGAAAAATGAAGGATAGGCTAGGATGTCAGGTTCTTTTAATCCTTTAATGACCACAGCACTTTTCCATTTTCTGTCCGTTTGGGACCAAGGCTATTTTTACATTTTTGCAGTGATTGTTTAGCTGTAATTTTCCTCTTACTCATTTACTGTACCTACAAATATATTATATACCGTTTTTCTCGCCATTAAATGGACTTTCCAAAGATACCATTATTTTCATCATATCTTATAATTTACTATAAAAAAAGTATAAAATATGAGGAAAATAAATGGAAAAAAACACACTTTTTCTAATTTTGACCCCCAAAATCTGTTACATATCTACAACCACCAAAAAATTCCCATGCTAAATAGTTTCTAAATTTTGTCCTGAGTTCAGAAATACCCAATGTTTACATGTTCTTTACTTTTTTTGCAAGTTATAGGGCCATAAATACAAGTAGCACTTTGCTATTTCCAAACCACTTTTTTTTCAAAATTAGCGCTAGTTACATTGGAACACTAATATCTTTCAGGAATCCCTGAATATCCATTGACATGTATATATTTTTTTTTAGAAGACATCCCAAAGTATTGATCTAGGCCCATTTTGGTATATTTCATGCCACCATTTCACCGCCAAATGCGATCAAATAAAAACAATTGTTCACTTTTTCACAAATTTTTTCACAAACATTAGGTTTCTCACTGAAATCATTTACAATTAGCTTGTGCAATTATGGCATAAATGGTTGTAAATGCTTCTCTGGGATCCCCTTTGTTCATAAATAGCAGACATATATGGCTTTGGCTTTGCTTTTTAATAATTAGAAGGCTGCTAAATGCCACTGCGCACCACACGTGTATTATGCCCAGCAGTGAAGGGATTAATTAGGGAGCATGCAAGGAGCTTCTAGGGTTAATTTTAGATTTAGTGTAGTGTAGTAGACAACCCCAAGTATTGATTTAGGCCCATTTTGGTATATTTCATGCCACCATTTAAACGCCAAATGCGATCAAATTAAAAAAAACGCTAATTTTTTCACAATTTTAGGTTTCTCACTGAAATTATTTACAAACAGCTTGTGCAATTATGGCACAAATGGTTGTAAATGCTTCTCTGGGATCCCCTTTGTTCAGAAATAGCAGACATATATGACTTTGGTGTTGCTTTTTGGTAATTAGAAGGCCGCTAAATACTGCTGCGCATCACACGTGTATTATGGCTAGCAGTGAAGGGGTTAATTAGGTAGTTTGTAGGGAGCTTGCAGGGTTAATTTTAGCTTTAGTGTAGAGATCAGCCTCCCACCTGACACATCCCACCCCCTGATCCCTTCCAAACAGCTCCCTTCCCTCCCCCATCCCACAATTGTCCCCGCCATCTTAAGTACTGGCAGAAAGTCTACTAGTACTAAAATAAAAGGTTTTTTTTTTAGCATATTTACATATGCTGCTGTGTAGGATCCCTTCTTAGCCTCCAACCTCCCTGATCCCCCCCAAAAACAGCTCTCTAACCCTCCCCCTCTGCATTATTGGGGGCCATCTTGGGTACTGGCAGCTGTTTTCCAGTACCCAACTTGCAGAAAAAAATGGTTTTTTTTGTTTCTGGGTTTTTTTTTCTGTAGTGTAGCTTTCCTCCCCCCACAGACCAACCTCCACACCTTGATTGATTGATTTTTTTAAAACTTTTATTCCCCTTTTTATATATTCCCCTCCCGTGCACGCGCGCGCGTCTATGCACGCCCCCGGATATCCCCGCCCACGATCCCGCCCCCCTAAACACATCACCAGTGCCAATGATGGCCGCCACCCGCCTCCCGGTCCGGCTCCCACCCACCAATGAGGAAAGCCACCGATCTCCGGTGCAGAGAGGGCCACAGAGTGGCTCTCTCTGCACCGGATGGCTTAAAAAGGTTATTGCAGGATGCCTCCATATCGAGGCATCACTGCAATAACCGGAAAGCAGCTGGAAGCAAGCAGGATCGCTTCCAGCTGCTTTCCACACCGAGGACGTGCAGGGTACGTCCTCAGGCGTTAACTGCCTTTTTTTTGAGGACGTACCCTGCACGTCCTCGGTCGTTAAGGGGTTAACCAATTGAGTGAGCGCATCAGCTTTTTAAACAGAGGCTGGGCTGTCACTAATCAAGCTATGATTACAGCAGAAGTAGCCGAAACATGTTAGCATTAGTGACAAGCCAACCCCAGGATGGAATAATTTGACTGAAGCTGCAATATCTGTTTTAACATTTATGGATTAATAAAGGACATATTATTTTAAATACAGCGAGTCTCCGTAATACTCCTTTGAAAATCTTCTATGTTTATTTAGATTTATTTTAATTATATTTGTTAGGGGGTATTAGGGTTAGGGTTAAACTTAGGCTTAGGTTTAGGGGTTAATATATTTATGTAGTGATGTGAGAGGCCAGCGGTTTAGGGGGTTAATAGTTTATTTTATTATATTTCGTTGTGTGGGGCTTGCGGTTTAGTGGTTAATAGGTTTATTATAGTGGCGGTGTTGGCAGACGGCAGATTAGGGGTTAATTATATTGAAATAGTGTTTGCAATGCGGGAGGGCGGCGGTGGGTTAGGGGTTAATAGGTTTATTATAATGGTGACGATGTCGAGGAGTGGCGGAATAGGGGTTAATACATTTTTTAAGTGGCGGTGATGTCCGGAGCGGCAGATTAGGGGTTAATATTTTTATTTTAGTATTTGCGATGCGGGAGGGTCTCCGTTTAGGGGTTAATAGGTAGTTTATGGGTGTTAGTGTACTTTTTAACACTTTAGTTATGAGTTTTATGGTACAGATTTGTAACGTAAAACTCATAACTACTGACTTTAGATGGCGGTATGGATCTTGTTAGTATAGGGTGTACCGCTCACTTTTTGGCCTCACAGCAAAACTTGTAATACCAGCGCTATGAAAGTCCCATTGAAAAAAGGACTTTTTTGAAAGTGCGGTACTGATGTTGCGTCACGGCCAAAAAGGTGTGCGGTACACTTATTCTGAGAAGACTTGTAATAGCGGTGTTAGGAAAAAGCATTGTTATGAAGCATAACGCTGCTTTTTCACTCATAACGCCAAACTGGTAATCTAGCTGATATGTAATTAGTTTGAAATTGATATTTTATATGTCAAGGTGTTTAACATGTATGGACTGCAAAATGTATATAAAAATATATATATCTATATCTCTATATATATATATATATATATATATATATATATATATATATATATATATATATATATATATATATATATATATATATATATATATATATATATATATATATATATATATTAGATATGTGCATTCAGAGGTTTTTGATACCTCAGAATGCGAAAAAAGGCGGCAAATCTTGCCGTTCGACTATTTTTTAAGCTTAATTTATTTTTGTGAAACTGCAACACACAAAGATCTGTGCCAACCCAGATCCTAGTGTGTTGCAGTTTCACAATAATATATTTTGTTTCAAAAATAGCGAAACAGCACAGGCAAAGTATATATGTATGTCTGTGTGCACATACATATGCAAACATGTAAACACATATAAACACATAGATACAAATTTATACACATGAAAACACATATATACTACACACATACAAATACACACATACCCACACACACACATATATATATATATATATATATATATATATATATATATATATATATATATATATATATATACAGTGCTGTGCTAAAGTCTTAGGTCACCATTATATTTGTTGTTTTAGAAAAGTTTTAATGACCATCCATATTTATTTTTCAATCTGTTTATTAAGATACAAACAGAAAATACAGGAAATATGTACACAAACTATAAAGAAACACAATTTTTAGAACAAAAACTTCTTCAGGCAAAAGTCAGTATTTAGTGTGACCTCCTGTGGCACTAAGCACATCTTGAACTCTTTTGGGGAGACTGTCCTGAAGATTTCTGAAGTAATCTTCTAGTATATTATACCAGGGTTCTTACAGCACTTCCCAAAGTTCTTCTTTTGATTTTGGTTGTCTTTTATTTCTTTCTCTGTCCAGGAGATCCCATACTGCCTCTACAATATTCAGGTCTGGACTCCGTGGAGGCCAGTCCATGACTGTCAGTGTTTTAGCAGCTGTTTTTCTCTCCAAATATGATTTTATTGCATTAGCAGTGTGCTTGGGATCATTATCATGCTGATAAATAAAACCATTCCCAATCAGGCACTTTCCAGAAGGAAGGGCATGATGAATTAAAACCTGTGAAAAACTATGATCCCATCAATTCGGACAATATTGCCCACGCCACTGGCAGAAATGCATCCTCAAACCAGGATAGACTCTCCATCATGTTTCACTGAAGGCCGCAAGTACTCATTCTTCCATCTCTCCAACTCTTCTTCTCACATATTTTTGATGATTGGACCCAAAAATTTCAAACTTGGATTCTTCACTCCAGAATACTGTTTTCCACTGATGTTCATTCCAATCTTTGTGAACTTTAGCATATCTTAGCCTTTTCACTGTGTTCCCCTTCTGAAAAATTGGTTTCTTGACTGCTACTCTTCCACAAAGACCATTCCTGATCAAGCTTCTTCGGACTATAGAAGGGTCAACTTGGCATCCCGATAAAGCTGCCAGATGCTGAGCCAGGTCTTTGCTGGACTTCTTCCGGTCTCTCAAAGAAGAAGCTCTGAGAAACTTTTCATCAGATTTTGTAAATTTTCTTGGCTTTCTTGTCCTTTTTTGCCCTTGACCTCTTCTGATTCTTTGAATGTCTTTATAACAGCTTGAATACCACATCTTGAGTATCCTGTTTGTTTGTTGATTTCCCTTTAAAAGTGGCCTTGCTGATGCAAAAGTATGATGGCATTTTGAATGGAATGATGTAATTGAAAGTTGGTCTTATTAGCAAGCTTGCAATTAATTAAATTCATACCACATGTGTATGTAATGCACAAACCTGGTATAATAGACCTTTTTCATAGCAGTCATTTTGACATGAAATAGTTGGGCAGATACAGGTGATAGCAATGACATTAATCAGGGTCCATTCCATTTATGTTTACGAGAGTCAGGTTCCTGCTATTGCTCAAGTGTAAGGGGGAGGTCACACTAAATACTTGTCATTTTAGCCTATATTTTTTTTAATACTGCATACAATAGCCTGTATTTTTTGGTAGTATTCTAATAAAGAGACTGAGAAATAACTATATATGGTCATTATACCATTGGAGATGGATACAAGAAAATATTAAAGGCTTTATTGATGCCTAGAAGCACAGTGAAGTCTATTATTAAGAAGTGGAAGGTATTTGGTACAACACAGACCCTCTCTGGATCAGGACGCCATTCCAAACTGGATGAAAGAGCCAGGAGGAAACTGGTCAGAGAGGCTACCAAGAGGCCCACAGCAACTCTGAAGCAGTTGCAGGAATTTATGACAAAGAGTGGTCATTGTGTGCATGTACAATGATAAAGTTACATTCTAAAATCCCATCCATCTGATTCACATGCAAGCTCTGATGCGCTTACTGGTTTATCTGTGTGTGATATAGCTAGCAAACATTAGAAGATTAATCTTTTGGCACTATCTCCCCATCTGTTTTCTACTTTTTAGTTACTAGTGATGTGTATCCAAACCTATATTTATTTCTGTTCTGCCTTCAGGTTTACCTACAGCACAAAAAACGTAAAAGAAACAACTACATAATTGTTGCTCCTTCTTGCTATGTCCTCCAGGATGTACACTATGGGGGCGATTTATCAAAGTAATCTGCAAGAAATTGCGCCCAAAATCATATCGCCATATTTATGTAACCAATCTGCACCTATAATTGTGCAAATCTGAAAGAAACTTCTTCACCCTCCACTTGGACTCGCATAGGCGCACAAGCGCACTCCCGAGTGCACCAGTAGATAGGGAACTGAAATTTCTCCTTAAATTGCGTGTTCTATATTTCGAGGCAAACAGCATAAACATACATTTTTTTAAAGCTTGTGATGAAGTACTTTCTTCTTTTAACTGCTTTATCCAAGGCTCAGTGCCGAGAAGAGACTGATATTGCCAGAAATTTGCACTTGCACAGGCGCATACGGGTTACAAGAGTTTTTTTTGCCTGTTGTGTGTATATATATATATATATATATATATATATATATAAACAGAAACTAGAATGTCTGATGACAAGGAGTGTCACCAGACAAGCCCCAAAAAGTGCTCACTCTTACAGGAGTCCTAATTCTGTGGTATAATTATTCCAGATCATATAAATCTATAATATATACCCAGAAAAAACGAAGCAGCCAGTCTCAAAAGGCTAAGATAAGTCCCTCAGACTTGTCTAAAAAATAGAAGTGCAAAAAGATATAAGATAAGATTTTCCATATGTTCTTCCTTGTTGGTAATTTAAGATCACACAAATCAAATTAAATAAAACATTATACTGTGTGTATATATATATATATATATATATATATATATATATAGATAGATAGATAGATAGATAGATAGATAGATAGATAGATAGATAGATATTTATATAAGTACAAAAAGATATAAGATGGCGCTATAAACAGACAATTAGAGTGAATTTGAAAAGGAGTTGGCCTTATGATCTCCTTATAAGTGCTACTTATCGCTAACAAGGAATAAACAGCAAATATGATATGCTAAAATAGACGTATATAATGCATATATGCTATTATTGTATAAGACATATACACAACACTGATCAGCAACAAGGCACAAGCACTGTTTGTAAAATAGAAGCCTCTTCTGGCTTTGTGTTTCTTTCCATGGTTATTGAACCACCAACTATTGGAATACTGAGTGGGTTATCATTGGAGAGCGCTTGGAGGTGTTTGGAAGTTTCTAATACTAAAAACAGCAAAACCTGAGGATTGTGTGCAATACACAAACTACTGGATCCATACTCTGGGAGGCGATTATACACCATCTACTTACCTCATATTGATTGAGGTTCCTGAAAGTAATGCACATCTGATTGGGTGCAGGAGTACCACTTGCTGGAAGTTCTATTATTCATTGGGATAAATAACTCTTTTTTTAGAATGGTTTACAAAGGACTATTATTATTTTTCATATTTTATTTTTTATATATACAATATTTTAATATACACTTTTTTTGATATATACACATATATATTCATTTTTATTGCTCTTTGATCTTGTTGTTGTTGTACCGATATTGTATGGTTGTGTATATATGTCTTATAGCATATATGCATTATATTTGTCTATTTTAGCATATCATATAGGCTGTTAATTCCTTGTTAGCGATAAGTAGCACTTATAAGATCATACCAACTTCTTTTCAAATTCACTCTATTTGTCTGTTTATTGCACCATCTTATATCTTTTTGTACTTATATAAATATATATATATATATATATATATACACACACACAGTATAATGTTTTATTTAATTTGATTTGTGTAATCTTAAATTAACAACAAGGAAGAACATATGGAAAAAACAGCACAGAAACATTATTAAATAGGTCAAAAATAGAAAATATAACATTAACACATTATTAAATTAGGTACTGTACCTAACTGCACACAATTTAAAAGATATGACATATAAATATGCGCAAAATAGATACCTAAATAACGCAGGTTTTTTTAATAATCAAAACACGGTGGCATAAATATTTATAGGGATGTACTATGAGAAATAGGGATTAAATGCTTTTTTCCGACAGGCGAAATTTTTCATTATTACGCCCCAGCTCGCCTTTTACTAAACATGCAAAGTTACGTCTATTTTTTTGATAAATACAGGCGCACATGTGAGCTTCTCCGGAGGTGAGCTGGGGTGCAGTTACCGGCGAAGCACATAGACAGTCCGCCTAGCCTTTGATAAATCTACCCCTATTTCTGTAATAGCACACAGCTGCTCATGATTTATTGTTATGCAACAAAAATATGATTTTATTATATTAATGTAAATATACATAATATAGAGACTCTATCATGTGTATCAGTCCCTCACTTACAGAATGTACTTTCATAGCTGCATAGATTATACTGTAGCAAAGTAATCATCAAATGTAGCTCCATATTCTTTCCTCTCTTAAATGTAGAAACGTTTTCTATTCGTGGCAGCTTTTGGTATTTTGATGTCCTTAAAAGAAGAATTTATAAATATCAATAACAGTGCCAGCAGTGTAATCACTGCATTTAAGATTCTTTCAAAAATATTGCAGTAATTCCGACCTGTGACACTGGTAAAGCTTTTGACACAAACACAAATTAAAAACCTTTATTACTGGCAAATAAACTCATCAACCAAAGTAAAACTTTTTTACTGTGAGGAAAAAAACTATTGTTTGCTTAAAAGATTTCACATCAGCCCAAAATACACTTGAAATATTCCTCAAATGTGGCCAAAATATCTACCCTTAGTTTTATTGCACTAAATCTTCATTTGAGGACCCTGCAATAACAATTACTTGGAACCATAACTCCTGATAGTTCCTGGATATTTCCAGGACAGGGAGGTGATGGGAAATTTGGATTGTGTCTTGGTTGTGTTTGGTTGACAGATGGGGGTGGGAGTGAAAGGGCCACAAAAGTGTTGGGTGTGTTCTTTGGGCAAAATGTGGTCATACCTGGGCAGTCCCTAGAAACTGGGGCTTTTGTCCTGACCAGGGGAGCCATAGAAGGCACAAAGGGCAGATCTCATGACCAGTGACAATCTCACAAGAAACTGGAATGAATTGAAGCATAGAAGTGAGTAATTTCACATTTTTCTATTTTTATAACAAATATGATTAAATGATAATATACAGACTTTCAAAGATAAAATAATTTATATGATTTTCAAGCAAAAACAAAAGCTTTTGCTTGCCTTCTGCTGAGTTTCCTAGTAGTGTGCAACACTGGTCCATTTGCGTGAATTACCGCACACTATCCTGTAGTTTTTGAATAGGCTTGAAAATGTGCACGTAACTTTTATTGTATCCGAATGAAGTTTGAACAAATACATTTGAAAATATGCAGCAGATCTTTTAGCAGTTTATCTCCTACATATACTCTTCAGATGATTGGTGGAATCATTCAGAAGCTATAGGCCTTTAAAAATCCATTTGTAGGCGCTTCATGATTCAGTCCCCCTTCATCCAGTCCCCAGTCCTGCCTCAGCCAGGTGTGTCTCCTTTAAAATTGGAATCCTCATGGATTCATTTCATTTTTTAATAGAAATTTTTTTGTAATGTACATGGATAAGATAAAAATGCTTCTAATAAAAGCTATAGCTGTTTCAAAAGTGTATTTAAGTATGCATCGTGCACCAGCATTTTAAACACAGAAGTTGCTCAGAGAGGCTAGGGTGCTTGTACCATCTGGTAATGGCTCAAAGTGTTAATTTTTAACATGATACAAGCCCCACTAGCGCTATGAGCAGCTGCCTTATTTAAAATTGTAGGTGCACAGAGAATATCTAGCTATGCTTTACATGCACATGCAGAGAAGCATTTTTGGGAATATATGTACAGTATATTGCAAATTCAAAGATGTAATTAATATATGGGCATTTAAATTTTGACTGCAATGTCCCTTTAAGTACTGGCAGGGCCATTAATGCAACCAATAGCAGCTTTACTTTAGAAATCTGCATGGTTTCTGCACAAAGCCAGATGTCAGTCAGCAAAGAGATTGAGTTCTGTGCACATTAAGCAGAAAGTGGTACAAATGGCTTGTGAGTAAGTTTTTGACACTCACTAGCTTTACATTTATTTATAGTGCTATATAATTTTAACAGGTGTACCCGAAAGGTAGATAAGCCTTTACAAGTAAATTTCTAAGTGCTGACTAACAGATTCATAGACTGTAATTTTACATTTTCAGTCCCATCTCACCTAGTAGTTATAGTGTGGGCTCAGCAAGTGATAATTGACCCTTACACTAAGTTACATCATAATTACACAGGCAACAGAAAGGCTGCAGATTTGTTTATTAAAACAGAAAACATTAACAAATAAATAAATTGAACCATAAAAAACTGAATGAAATATAAAGCCCAACATTGCTTGGCCCCAAAGTCCCAACTTGCACCTTCACACCTAAAATGCACACCCACAGGGCCGGTGCTACAATAGAGGCAGTATAGGCGACCGCCTAAGGGCGCCCTGCAGGGGGGTGGCGCAAATTTGGTGCATTATTTATTATTTTTTTTAACAGACATATATTTATTTATTTTGCTGCCTAGCATTCATAGTAGATTAAAAGTTCATCCATCTCACCCCTGATAGACTATACCAAGTACAGGGGGTGTTCAGGATGGCCGGTATGTTCATTACAGTAAGTAATACTGCTAGCGATGACTAACGTGTGCTCCCTATTTTACTTTTAAGTATCTGAGCTCCTTGTCACTCAGTCCCGCCCCCTCCACACTCCCCCAATTAGACCTGTATCCCCACAAGTGAAGCTCCCTGCTTCTTCCGGGCCCTTGCA
Source organism: Bombina bombina (assembly GCF_027579735.1). NCBI lineage: Eukaryota > Metazoa > Chordata > Amphibia > Anura > Bombinatoridae > Bombina > Bombina bombina. The sequence goes on from NC_069504.1 coordinate 670,996,600, forward strand.
CCCACATAGTGTTCAGCATGGAGGAGAACTGGCCAACTCAGAGCTACCCGGGGAGTCTTCTGCAGGACTTGCGGCTACACGTAACTACATAAAGCACCATAGTTAGTCATGACGTGAGGAGGCAGAGGAAGAGCTGACTGAAGCGATGCTTAAGCTCCTGGGAAGCGGATGAGTCAGAGGATTTTTGAGGGGTACTCACAGAGTGGGAGCGATTGGAGGTGAGACTATCTGACACTAATGAGAAGGGACATGTTAATCCCAAAGTGGGCATAATGCAGTCTTATTATACTGGTACCTAATATGGGTGATTGCTATTTATTTGATGATAATGGTACAGTGAATGATAACACTGACATGTATAAAAAGAGGTAAAAGCAAAAATTACATTCTCAAAGTTTATTTCAGGCTCCAAATCTATTATCTATATATTTTTTGCTCCTTCTGTTGACCCTCTTTTGCTAATAATTAACCCATCAGTCCCATGACTATGTATTTGTGTGTGTGTGCATATATATATATATATATATATTATTATTTTTTTAAATATATATATATATATATACAGTATATATATATATATATATATATATATATATATACATACATATTCATACAAGAGAGGAAAATAACATTATAGTTTACCAGTTTATGGTAAAAAAATGTCTGTTAGGAAATACAATTCTAGTAAACTCAATACTAAAAATAGACTTTTTTTTACTCATCCATGTAATCTTTTTAATATCCAAGAGTATTGGAAAATGTCATCCTTGTTTGTATGTGTCTATATATATATATACACAAAATGAAGGATTGATATCCAAAAATGCTTTTATGAAGATTTAACAAATTTTATAAGTAACATATTTTTTAAATGTACAAACACTTAAAGGGACATGATTTAGATAGAGCAGTTACTTTAAATACCTTTCTAATTCACAGCTAATATCAACATTTCTTTGTTCTCTTGGTATCTATTGCTGAAAAGTAGGGGCATAAGCTCAAGAGTTATCTATAGCTGCTAAATACATTACTAGAACATTTGTTCAGAGAGGGATTGCCTGGTATTTCGGGGCTGGACTGTACTGTGAAGTCAGGATCAGACTGATATGCTACAGGAAAGTTCTTCTCTGTGAAATGCACATATTGAGCGAAAAGAGGCTGCTTCTAGGGTGGTAATTAGCCATAGAACAAGCTATTACGCTATTGTTCGTTCCCAGGTTGAGTGCTTCTCTCTTTTTATTTATGCAAATTATGACACTTTGGGAAGTCTCTCTAAGTGTGATGCGGGAATCCAGATGTGGACCCGTTGCTCAGTGTGCCTAGAGGGATATGGCTGCACCTCACTGACGAGGCCCACAATAGGCCGAAACGTACGTCTGGGGTTTTGCTGTTTCTCTTGTTCAGAGAGGGATTGCCTGGTATTTTGGGGCTGGACTGTACTGTGAAGTCAGGATCAGACTGATATGCTACAGGAAAGTTCTTCTCTGTGAAAGGCACATATTGAGCAAAAAGAGGCTGCTTCTAGGGTGGTAACTAGCCATAGAACAAGCTATTACGCTATTGTTCGTTCCCAGGTTGAGCGCTTCTCTCTTTTTATTTATGCAAATTATGACACTTTGGGAAGTCTCTCTAAGTGTAATGCGGGAATCCAGACGTGGACCCGTTGCTTAGTGTGCCTAGAGGAATATGGCTGCACCTCACTGACGAGGCCCACAATAGGCCGAAACGTACGTCTGGGGTTTTGCTGTTTCTCTTGTTCAGAGAGGGATTGCCTGGTATTTCGGGGCTGGACTGTACTGTGAAGTCAGGATCAGACTGATATGCTACAGGAAAGTTCTTCTCTGTGAAAGGCACATATTGAGCAAAAAGAGGCTGCTTCTAGGGTGGTAACTAGTCATAGAACAAGCTATTACGCTATTGTTCGTTCCCAGGTTGAGCGCTTCTCTCTTTTTATTTATGCAAATTATGACACTTTGGGAAGTCTCTCTAAGTGTGATGCGGGAATCCAGATGGGGACCCGTTGCTCAGTGTGCCTAGAGGGATATGGCTGCACCTCACTGAAGAGGCCCACAATAGGCCGAAACGTACGTCTGGGGTTTTGCTGTTTCTCTTGTTCAGAGAGGGATTGCCTGGTATTTCGGGGTTGGACTGTACTGTGAAGTCAGGATCAGACTGATATGCTACAGGAAAGTTCTTCTCTGTGAAAGGCACATATTGAGCAAAAAGAGGCTGCTTCTAGGGTGGTAACTAGCCATAGAACAAGCTATTACGCTATTGTTCGTTCCCAGGTTGAGCGCTTCTCTCTTTTTATTTATGCAAATTATGACACTTTGGGAAGTCTCTCTAAGTGTAATGCGGGAATCCAGACGTGGACCCGTTGCTTAGTGTGCCTAGAGGAATATGGCTGCACCTCACTGACGAGGCCCACAATAGGCCGAAACGTACGTCTGGGGTTTTGCTGTTTCTCTTGTTCAGAGAGGGATTGCCTGGTATTTCGGGGCTGGACTGTACTGTGAAGTCAGGATCAGACTGATATGCTACAGGAAAGTTCTTCTCTGTGAAAGGCACATATTGAGCAAAAAGAGGCTGCTTCTAGGGTGGTAACTAGTCATAGAACAAGCTATTACGCTATTGTTCGTTCCCAGGTTGAGCGCTTCTCTCTTTTTATTTATGCAAATTATGACACTTTGGGAAGTCTCTCTAAGTGTGATGCGGGAATCCAGATGTGGACCCGTTGCTCAGTGTGCCTAGAGGGATATGGCTGCACCTCACTGGCGAGGCCCACGATAGGCCGAAACATACGTCTGGGGTTTTGCTGTTTCTCTTGTTCAGAGAGGGATTGCCTGGTATTTCGGGGCTGGACTGTACTGTGAAGTCAGGATCAGACTGATATGCTACAGGAAAGTTCTTCTCTGTGAAAGGCACATATTGAGCAAAAAGAGGCTGCTTCTAGGGTGGTAACTAGCCATAGAACAAGCTATTACGCTATTGTTCGTTCCTAGGTTGAGCGCTTCTCTCTTTTTATTTATGCAAATTATGACACTTTGGGAAGTCTCTCTAAGTGTGATGCGGGAATCCAGACGTGGACCCGTTGCTCAGTGTGCCTAGAGGGATATGGCTGCACCTCACTGACGAGGCCCACAATAGGCCGAAACGTACGTCTGGGGTTTTGCTGTTTCTCTTGTTCAGAGAGGGATTGCCTGGTATTTTGGGGCTGGACTGTACTGTGAAGTCAGGATCAGACTGATATGCTACAGGAAAGTTCTTCTCTGTGAAAGGCACATATTGAGCAAAAAGAGGCTGCTTCTAGGGTGGTAACTAGCCATAGAACAAGCTATTACGCTATTGTTTGTTCCCAGGTTGAGCGCTTCTCTCTTTTTATTTACGCAAATTATGACACTTTGGGAAGTCTCTCTAAGTGTGATGCGGGAATCCAGACGTGGAACCGTTGCTCAGTGTGCCTAGAGGGATATGGCTGCACCTCACTGGCGAGGCCCACGATAGGCCGAAACATACGTCTGGGGTTTTGCTGTTTCTCTTGTTCAGAGAGGGATTGCCTGGTATTTCGGGGCTGGACTGTACTGTGAAGTCAGGATCAGACTGATATGCTACAGGAAAGTTCTTCTCTGTGAAAGGCACATATTGAGCAAAAAGAGGCTGCTTCTAGGGTGGTAACTAGCCATAGAACAAGCTATTACGCTATTGTTCGTTCCTAGGTTGAGCGCTTCTCTCTTTTTATTTATGCAAATTATGACACTTTGGGAAGTCTCTCTAAGTGTGATGCGGGAATCCAGACGTGGACCCGTTGCTCAGTGTGCCTAGAGGGATATGGCTGCACCTCACTGACGAGGCCCACAATAGGCCGAAACGTACGTCTGGGGTTTTTGCTGTTTCTCTTGTTCAGAGAGGGATTGCCTGGTATTTCGGGGCTGGACTGTACTGTGAAGTCAGGATCAGACTGATATGCTACAGGAAAGTTCTTCTCTGTGAAAGGCACATATTGAGCAAAAAGAGGCTGCTTCTAGGGTGGTAACTAGCCATAGAACAAGCTATTACGCTATTGTTCGTTCCCAGGTTGAGCGCTTCTCTCTTTTTATTTATGCAAATTATGACACTTTGGGAAGTCTCTCTAAGTGTGATGCGGGAATCCAGACGTGGACCCGTTGCTCAGTGTGCCTAGAGGGATATGGCTGCACCTCACAGACGAGGCCCACAATAGGCCGAAACGTTCGTCTGGGGTTTTGCTGTTTCTCTTGTTCAGAGAGGGATCGCCTGGTATTTCGGGGCTGGACTGTACTGTGAAGTCAGGATCAGACTGATATGCTACAGGAAAGTTCTTCTCTGTGAAAGGCACATATTGAGCAAAAAGAGGCTGCTTCTAGGGTGGTAACTAGCCATAGAACAAGCTATTACGCTATTGTTCGTTCCCAGGTTGAGCGCTTCTCTCTTTTTATTTATGCAAATTATGACACTTTGGGAAGTCTCTCTAAGTGTGATGCGGGAATCCAGACGTGGACCCGTTGCTCAGTGTGCCTAGAGGGATATGGCTGCACCTCACTGACGAGGCCCACAATAGGCCGAAACGTACGTCTGGGGTTTTGCTGTTTCTCTTGTTCAGAGAGGGATTGCCTGGTATTTTGGGGCTGGACTGTACTGTGAAGTCAGGATCAGACTGATATGCTACAGGAAAGTTCTTCTCTGTGAAAGGCACATATTGAGCAAAAAGAGGCTGCTTCTAGGGTGGTAACTAGCCATAGAACAAGCTATTACGCTATTGTTCGTTCCCAGGTTGAGCGCTTCTCTCTTTTTATTTATGCAAATTATGACACTTTGGGAAGTCTCTCTAAGAGTAATGCGGGAATCCAGACGTGGACCCGTTGCTTAGTGTGCCTAGAGGAATATGGCTGCACCTCACTGACGAGGCCCACAATAGGCCGAAACGTACGTCTGGGGTTTTGCTGTTTCTCTTGTTCAGAGAGGGATTGCCTGGTATTTCGGGGCTGGACTGTACTGTGAAGTCAGGATCAGACTGATATGCTACAGGAAAGTTCTTCTCTGTGAAAGGCACATATTGAGCAAAAAGAGGCTGCTTCTAGGGTGGTAACTAGTCATAGAACAAGCTATTACGCTATTGTTCGTTCCCAGGTTGAGCGCTTCTCTCTTTTTATTTATGCAAATTATGACACTTTGGGAAGTCTCTCTAAGTGTGATGCGGGAATCCAGATGTGGACCCGTTGCTCAGTGTGCCTAGAGGGATATGGCTGCACCTCACTGACGAGGCCCACAATAGGCCGAAACGTACGTCTGGGGTTTTGCTGTTTCTCTTGTTCAGAGAGGGATTGCCTGGTATTTCGGGGCTGGACTGTACTGTGAAGTCAGGATCAGACTGATATGCTACAGGAAAGTTCTTCTCTGTGAAAGGCACATATTGAGCAAAAAGAGGCTGCTTCTAGGGTGGTAACTAGCCATAGAACAAGCTATTACGCTATTGTTCGTTCCTAGGTTGAGCGCTTCTCTCTTTTTATTTATGCAAATTATGACACTTTGGGAAGTCTCTCTAAGTGTGATGCGGGAATCCAGACGTGGACCCGTTGCTCAGTGTGCCTAGAGGGATATGGCTGCACCTCACTGACGAGGCCCACAATAGGCCGAAACGTACGTCTGGGGTTTTGCTGTTTCTCTTGTTCAGAGAGGGATTGCCTGGTATTTTGGGGCTGGACTGTACTGTGAAGTCAGGATCAGACTGATATGCTACAGGAAAGTTCTTCTCTGTGAAAGGCACATATTGAGCAAAAAGAGGCTGCTTCTAGGGTGGTAACTAGCCATAGAACAAGCTATTACGCTATTGTTTGTTCCCAGGTTGAGTGCTTCTCTCTTTTTATTTACGCAAATTATGACACTTTGGGAAGTCTCTCTAAGTGTGATGCGGGAATCCAGACGTGGAACCGTTGCTCAGTGTGCCTAGAGGGATATGGCTGCACCTCACTGACGAGGACCACAATAGGCCGAAATGTACGTCTGGGGTTTTGCTGTTTCTCTTGTTCAGAGAGGGATTGCCTGGTATTTCGGGGCTGGACTGTACTGTGAAGTCAGGATCAGACTGATATGCTACAGGAAAGTTCTTCTCTGTGAAAGGCACATATTGAGCAAAAAGAGGCTGCTTCTAGGGTGGTAACTAGCCATAGAACAAGCTATTACGCTATTGTTCATTCCCAGGTTGAGCGCTTCTCTCTTTTTATTTATGCAAATTATGACACTTTGGGAAATCTCTCTAAGTGTGATGCGGGAATCTAGATGTGGACCCGTTGCTCAGTGTGCCTAGAGGGATATGGCTGCACCTCACTGACGAGGCCCACGATAGGCCGAAACATACGTCTGGGGTTTTGCTGTTTCTCTTGTTCAGAGAGGGATTGCCTGGTATTTCGGGGCTGGACTGTACTGTGAAGTCAGGATCAGACTGATATGCTACAGGAAAGTTCTTCTCTGTGAAAGGCACATATTGAGCAAAAAGAGGCTGCTTCTATGGTGGTAACTAGCCATAGAACAAGCTATTACGCTATTGTTCGTTCCCAGGTTGAGCGCTTCTCTCTTTTTATTTATATATATATATATATATATATATATACACACACAGTATATATATATATATATATATATATATATATATATATATATATATATATATATATATATATATATATATACACACATACATATTCATACAAGAGAGGAAAATAACATAGTTTACCAGTTTATGGTAAAAAAAATGTCTGTTAGGAAATACAATTCTAGTAAACTCAATACTAAAAATAGACTTTTTTTACTCATCCATGTAATCTTTTTAATATCCAAGAGTATTGGAAAATGTCATCCTTGTTTGTATATATATATACAAAATGAAGGATTGATATCCAAAAGTGCTTTCATGAAGATTTAACAAATTTTATAAGTAACATATTTTTTAAATGTACAAACACTTAAAGGGACATGATTTAGCAGTTACTTTAAATACCTTTCTAATTCACAGCTAATATCAACATTTCTTTGTTCTCTTGGTATCTATTGCTGAAAAGTAGGGGCATAAGCTCAAGAGTTATCTATAGCTGCTTAATAAATTACTAGAACATTTGTGAAAAAGCAGTAATGGCAGGATATATTATTTCTATGAGGGGGCAGCAAAAATTATGTCTTCGCCTGTGTAGCCAAAAATCCTAGCACCGGCCCTCTGTTAAACAAAACAGGAAGTACCCAGAAACCCATGTTGTCCTGGCAGTTTTCTTTATTTGATCTGATGCTTCCTATCTTGATAATTGTTGTATTGTATATTTATAAAGACATTTTTCAATACATATTAAGCTTTAGCTCTCCATAAGCTGTTTTAACTGTTACATACATTTTTTTGTTGGAAATATTTATGTAGTAACTATTATTATTATTATCATTTATTTGTATAGCACCACAAAATTCTGGAACACTGGGTACAGAGATAGGGGTATACAATGACAAAGATTTGGGATAAGATACAAAAACATAGCAGAAAACTAAACTAGTACAGTAGAAGGAGGGCCTTGCTCTGAAGAGCTTACAGTCTATCTACAAGTTGAGGGTGCAGAGACATGAGGTTTGCATAATAGTTAGTCCCAGTTGGTGAATTTGAATTCACCCATTTCTTCAAGCTACTATTCCTGTAGGTGAATTTAGGCAGGTGATGATTTTAGATGAATCTTATCTAGTCAAATTGTGGATGTTTTTAAAGTATTTGAGCCTTTTAATGGGTATTTACTATTAAATGATTAATCTCAAAGCTTTTAGAGAAGATGGCAAGTGCATGGAGACTAGTTCATATTAGACATGTGCAACGCTAAAAAAATTGTTTTCTTTTGTTTTCATTAGTTAAATAAATTATTTCGTTTCGGCAAATTAGTTTAGTTAAGTTTAAAAAAAAATGGTTTTGACAAATTAGTTATATTAATTTTAAATGTTTTTTTTTTTCGTATCCGTTCTTTATTCATATGCATTATTCTATTCGGAAGTTTAGAATAGAATAATGCATATGAATAAAAGAATGTATCCAAAAAAAACAAAAGGGTCAGAAAAAACTATTTAACTTAACATAACTATTTAAAACCGCCGTCGCCGCCACCCACATGGCCGACGCTAAATAAAGCTATTAACCCCTAAATCGGTGTTCCCAAACATCGGCAACACTAACTAAAACACTAAATAAACCTATTAACCCCTAAACCGCAGTTCCCTGACATCGCCGACACTAACTAAACCTATTAACCCCTAAACCACATCGCTGACACTAACTAAACCTATTAACCCCTAAACTGCCGTTCCCAAACATTGCCAACACTAACTAAACCTATTAACCCCAAAACCGCAGTTCCCCGACATCGCCGACACTAACTGAAACACTAAATAAATCTATTAACCTCTAAACCGCCATTCCCAAACATCGCCAACACTAACTAAACCTAGTAACCCCTAATCCGCCATTCCCAATCATCGCCAACACTAACTAAACCTATTAACCCCTAAACCGCCAGTCCCCACATTGCAACAACCTAAATTAAACTATTAACCCCTAAACCTAACACCCCCTAACTTTAACATAATTAAAATAGACCTAAATTAAAGTTACAATTATTAACTAACTACCTATTTAAAAATAAATACAAACTTACCTGTGAAATAAAAATAAAACCTAAGCTAGCTACAATATAACTATTTACTAACTACCTAGTTAAAATAAATACAAACTTACCTGTGAAATAAAAATAAAACCTAAGCTTACACTAACAAAACCTAACGTTACTAAAAATAAAAAAAACTAAGATTACTAAAAAATTAAAACTACAATTACAAAAAATAATAAACACTAAAATTACAAAAAATAAAAATACTACCATTACAAAAAATAACAAACAAAAATATAAAAAAAAAACATCCCAAAGTAAAAAACCCTAATCTATAATAAACTGCCAAGGGCCCTTAAAGGGGTCTTTTGTAGGGCATTGCCCTAAAGTTAACAGCTCTTTTGCAAACAAATAAAAACAAACACCCCCTAAGATATAAAAGGATAGAATGCGCCTCATGGTATAGATTATCAAATCACACAAGCAGGAATACAGGCAGATCAATTCTACTCACGTGATATATGGCACTCAGAGTGCTCCACAGGCAAGCCGGATCCTAAGAGTCAATGACAACTAGAACATAATTGTATAGGAGTATACAACTTAGTAAAAAGAGATAGGCTCAGCGAAAATAATAATAGGTAAACTCTGCAACTCTGATATAGATATAAAGATGATATTATTCCAAACCATTCATACTAATAATCTTTAATGCGAGAAAACTAGGAATAATCATTCATACACAATATTAAGCTAAATTAAAAACACTTAAACCAAGGGGTAATGATAACGCATAGGTGCAAATAATATAGTCTTATCGTCAACCAGCAGAATGAGGTAACAAGTAAACTAAGCCCTTACAATCCGAGGGCTAAATTAAAATTACTTCTATATTATTATATATAACTGCTTGGCTGAGAATGACGAGGATTAATCTATCAATTTAACATGACCTTGGTAAGCAGATTAAAAGAAACGAGGAGAGCTGAAGCTGCTCCTAGGACCCCTGATGCTCGTTTCCCAAAAAACGCTTAGTTGCCAGCAGACTCACAACACCATAGCAACGGCGATCTTCGTCCAGAATACACAGGAGTCCAGGGATCCAGAGGGCGGTGGCAGTGGAGATGAGTCAGGAACTCATAGCAGGAAAATCCAAATGAAGTGTCCAAATAAAAAATATAGGCAGCAGCAGCAAAAAGAAGTTTAAAAGTTTATTATAACTTATTAAAAACAACAGCAACACATTTCTCAGTGACACAGCACCATTTTCTCAGACTATACAAAACAAACAAACTGCTGTTCTATTTCAAAGGACACAGAATCAATCAAAATCATTGTCAGACACAAACCCCCTTAATGACATTGCAGCGAATAAAACGCCCTCTCTAACAATAGCAAAATGGCTCACTATTCAAAGGTAAAAGTGCTAATGGGCCATAGTTATTAAAAAGTTTAATTAGCATGGTATGGTTCAAATATTCACTCTAGTATCAAAAAACGCTAGTCAAACAAATTACACAATAACAAACCCTCCCTGGCGTGGGATTGATACCCGTAAGTACACAAAACCATGTAAGAGTTAGCGTACTCCCCTTTTGTGATGTCCAAGTCAATCAGAATGGGCATAGAGTGAACACGCCTCTTCATGACGGGGTTTAGACATGTGCATTACTGATGGGACAGTACTACCAATCCGGTGGAGGTCTAGGACATAATTAGACCACTCCTCCTAGATGACGTTTAAATACTATCCAAAAGAAGATGATAATGGACAAAAAACACACACCCCTCAATGGCATCATATACTATTCGCTAATAGGCAGGTCTAAGGCTAGAGGGCGTGATAACAAGCATATCATGGAAATTACTAAATTATGTTTCTAAGGTTTCCTAGGAAACTGTGATGTCATACATAAAGTAAAAATGGGAATATCTATTACAACAGTCGGTCATCCTAAATACCATAGTAGGCATAACGCTAGGGGTAAAATCAAATGGGATAAAAATATGGATACTGTAAGGGGACAATTAATTAGTATTATAAAAAAAGGAAGGGGGACAGGCTCATATGTACAATATACATTGTAAAAACCCATAGAAAACATAACAAAGAAGTATAAATATATATATATATATATATATATATATATATATATATATATATATATATATATATATATATATGTATATATATATATATATATATATATATATATATATATATATATATATATATATATATATATATACATCCATCACCAAGAAAGACCCTCTTGGATAAGGTACAAAGTTAATGGCATATCCACATATGCCTCGAATCATGAAAATATGTAATATATATATATATATAAATCTATAAAGTGTCAAAATATATTAAAATAGTAACAAACTAATCAATTCTATATTGATAATAAGCAGGAAAAACCCCTATATACACTTACACACCTTATAGGGGCATAACATTGGACTGAGTCCCAATAGCACTACCACGTGCACTATTTATTTTATCTCCATCATATATGATTATATTCACACTTGTGTCATTCTTCCACTGTGATAATCCCTAGTGTATGATACCCCTTGTGTTTAATTAATTTTAATATTTTACCCCCACCAACTTGAAAGTTATAGTTTGCAAAAGCAAAAGCTAAATCTTTGCTAGAATAAACTCTTTCACAAACAAATACACATTTTAATAATTTTTTTAGCATTTTAATATTATTAAAAATGTGTTAAAAGGGATTTGGTATATGGGAAATTATTATCAAATAGGGTAAATATGAGTGCAACTCTATTTTTATGAACTTATGTTGGTTGTGCTTGGTGCAACTTTTTTTTTTACTCCTTACGCTATTTATGCTAGGTCTTCACTCACACTAACCTGTTTACTTTCAACTTGTAATAAGCGCTCAAGTTAGCTCGGTCGCATGTACTCTAGCCCATAATGTATAACCTCTATGAATCCTAAGAGCTGATTGTAATTAATTCCAAAATTGAGATTGAAGGGTCACTAAACTTCTGCTATATTTGATAAGAAAGATTTGGCCTTTGCGTATTCCCTAAACTGAATCCTGTTTAGAATATAGCAATACTCTACAGGGAGTGCAGAATTATTAGGCAAATTAGTATTTTGACCACATCATCCTCTTTATGCATGTTGTCTTACTCCAAGCTGTATAGGCTCGAAAGCCTACTACCAATTAAGCATATTAGGTGATGTGCATCTCTGTAATGAGAAGGGGTGTGGTCTAATGACATCAACACCCTATATCAGGTGTGCATAATTATTAGGCAATTTCCTTTCCTTTGGCAAAATGGGTCAAAAGAAGGACTTGACAGGCTCAGAAAAGTCAAAAATAGTGAGATATCTTGCAGAGGGATGCAGCACTCTTAAAATTGCAAAGCTTCTGAAGCGTGATCATCGAACAATCAAGCGTTTCATTCAAAATAGTCAACAGGGTTGCAAGAAGCGTGTGGAAAAACCAAGGCGCAAAATAACTGCCCATGAACTGAGAAAAGTCAAGCGTGCAGCTGCCAAGATGCCAATTGCCACCAGTTTGGCCATATTTCAGAGCTGCAACATCACTGGAGTGCCCAAAAGCACAAGGTGTGCAATACTCAGAGACATGGCCAAGGTAAGAAAGGCTGAAAGACGACCACCACTGAACAAGACACACAAGCTGAAACGTCAAGACTGGGCCAAGAAATATCTCAAGACTGATTTTTCTAAGGTTTTATGGACTGATGAAATGAGAGTGAGTCTTGATGGGCCAGATGGATGGGCCCGTGGCTGGATTGGTAAAGGGCAGAGAGCTCCAGTCCGACTCAGACGCCAGCAATGTGGAGGTGGAGTACTGGTTTGGGCTGGTATCATCAAAGATGAGCTTGTGGGCCTTTTCGGGTCGAGGATGGAGTCAAGCTCAACTCCCAGTCCTACTGCCAGTTTCTGGAAGACACCTTCTTCAAGCAGTGGTACAGGAAGAAGTCTGCATCCTTCAAGAAAAACATGATTTTCATGCAGGACAATGCTCCATCACACGCGTCCAAGTACTCCACAGCGTGGCTGGCAAGAAAGGGTATAAAAGAAGAAAATCTAAAGACATGGCCTCCTTGTTCACCTGATCTGAACCCCATTGAGAACCTGTGGTCCATCATCAAATGTGAGATTTACAAGGAGGGAAAACAGTACACCTCTCTGAACAGTGTCTGGGAGGCTGTGGTTGCTGCTGCACGCAATGTTGATGGTGAACAGATCAAAACACTGACAGAATCCATGGATGGCAGGCTTTTGAGTGTCCTTGCAAAGAAAGGTGGCTATATTGGTCACTGATTTGTTTTTGTTTTGTTTTTGAATGTCAGAAATGTATATTTGTGAATGTTGAGATGTTATATTGGTTTCACTGGTAAAAATAAATAATTGAAATGGGTATATATTTGTTTTTTGTTAAGTTGCCTAATAATTATGCACAGTAATAGTCACCTGCACACACAGATATCCCCCTAAAATAGCTATAACTAAAAACAAACTAAAAACTACTTCCAAAACTATTCAGCTTTGATATTAATTCGTTTTTTGGGTTCATTGAGAACATGGTTGTTGTTCAATAATAAAATTAATCCTCAAAAATACAACTTGCCTAATAATTCTGCACTCCCTGTCTAGTTTTAATATATATATTTTAATATAGACATGAGCAATTTGTTTCGGCCGAACTTTGTTTTTGGACGAATTTTGGCCTATTCGGAGATTCGAATGCATCCGAATTTCCGAATCAGCACCATAACTAAAGTCCCCCAAAAAATCAGAAAATGAATAAATCAGTTTCCATTCTTTATTCATATTCTGATTTATTTCATTGTTCTAATCTAAACCACAGTTCCCCGACATCACCGGCACTAACTAAATCATTAAATAAAGCTATAAACCCCTAAACCGCCGTTCCCGACATCACCAACACTAACTAAATCACTAAATAAAGCTATTAACCCCTAAACCGCCATTCCCCGACATCTCCTCAGTTCCCCGACATTGCCAATACTAACTAAACCTATTAACCCCTAAACTGCTGTTCCCAAACATCGCCAACACTAAGTAAACCTATTAACCTCTAAACCGCAGTTCCCCGACATTGCCAACTCTAAATGAAACACTAAATAAACCTATTAACCCCTAAACCACCGTTCCCAAACATCGCCAACACTAACTAAACTTATTAACCCCTAAACTATTCTATCGGCCTCTCATTGCAACAACCTAAGTTAAACTATTAACCCCTAAACCTAACACCCCCTAACTTTAACATAATTTAAATAGACCTAAATTAAATTTACAAATATTAACTAACTACCTATTTAAAAATAAATACATACTTACCTGTGAAAAAAATAAAACCTAAGCTAGCTACATTATAACTATTTACTAACTAACTAGTTAAAATAAATACAAACTTACCTGTAAAATAAAAATAAAATTTAAGCTTAAATTAATAAACCCTAACATTACTAAAAATAAAAAGCCTAACATTACTAAAAATAAAAAGCCTAACATTACTAAAAATAAAAAACCTAACATTACTATAAATTTAAAACTACAATTGCAAAAAATAATAAACACTAAAATTAGAAAAAATAAAAAAACTGCCATTACAAAAAATAACAAACGAAAAATAAAAAAAACCACCCCAAAATAAAAAAAAACTTATCTATAATAAACTACCAAGGGTCCTTAAAAGGGCCTTTTGTAGGGCATTGCCCTAAAGTTAACAGCTGTTTTGCAAACAAATAAAAACAAACACCCCTTAACATTACAACCCCCCCCCCCCAAACCCACAAAATAAAAAAAAAACCTAAATAAAAAAAAGCTAATCTACTCATTGCCCTGAAAAGGGCATTTGTATGGGCATTGCCCTTAAAAGGGTAATAAGAGGCGCCTAACAAAAGGAGATAAAAGTATGTAAAAGAGCAAGCACAGATAAGTGGCAAAACCAAAACTCTCATTAAGGGACAATATAAACCAATAAGTTAAAACATAACAATTAGTAAAACACAAGGGGTATCATACACTAGGGAATATCACAGTGGAAGAAGGACACAAGTGTGAAGTGTGAAGTGTGCTTGTTATCACGCCCTCTAGCCTTAGACCTGCCTATTAGTGAATAGTATATGATGCCATTGAGGGGTGTGTGTTTTTTGCCCATTATCATCTTCTTTTGGATGGTATTTAAACTTCATCTAGCAGGAGTGGTCTAATTACGTCCTAGACCTCCACCAGATTGGAAGTGCTGTCCTACCAATAGGCACACGTCTAAACCATGTCATGAAGGGGCGTGTTCACACTATGCCCATTCTGATTGACTTGGACATCACAAAGGGGGAGTATGTTAACTCTGACATGGTTTTGTGTACATACGGGTATTAATCCCACACCAGGGAGGGTTTGTTATTGTGCAATTTGCGCTAGAGTGTTGTCGGCTGCACTAAGCCTTCTCTGGTAGATGGGATTGACTATGGACTTGTAAAATCAAGATGCACACAAATGATAGTCCAGTGGTAATGTGTATCAGGACCAACACTTTCATTAGCTCGCCGCTTGTAATCCGGCCCAAATTTAGGGGCACACAGCAGAGCAATAGTGAAGTGTTTTAGTACATTTTCTATTGCACAGTTATGGCACTTTAAAAATGTTAAGAGCTACTAACAGTTTGCTTCCAAACCTTGTGCTGGATTAAGGAGATAACACCCTGAATAAAATATGCAAGCCTGATATAATTTGCTTTGCTAGATTGAGGCATTTTTATACAGTCTGTTTTTATTCACTAAAATGAGGATCGAAAGGGGAATATGATATGCCCAGCATTAAGCCGAAATATATTTATAAATATAAACATAACAACTGACTTTTGTGTGAAATTATAGGTCATAAACATTTTCTTTTACTATTATTTAATTGCAAATTAACGGCTAGATTTAGAGTTTGGCTTTAGCCGTCAAAACCAGCGTTAGAGGCTCCTAACGCTGGTTTTGAGCTACCGCTGGTATTTAGAGTCGTGTAGGTAAGGGTCTAACACTCACTTTCCAGCCGCGACTTTTCCATACCGCAGATCCCCCTACGCCATTTGCGTATCCTATCTTTTCAATGGGATCTTTCTAACACCGGTATTTAAAGTCTTGGCTGGAGTGAGCGTTAAAAATCTAACGACAAAACTCCAGCCGCAGAGAAAAGCCAGGAGTTAAGAGCTTTATGGGCTAACACCGGTTCATAAAGCTCTTAACTACTGTGCTCTAAAGTACACTAACACCCATAAACTAACAATGTACCCCTAAACCGAGGCCCCCCCCACATCGCCGCCCCTCTATTAAATTTTTTTAACCCCTAATCTGCCGACCGCACACCACCGCCACATACGTTATCCCTATGTACCCCTAATCTGCTGCCCCTAACACCGCTTACCCCTATATCCTTTAAGGAACGTCATCCAAGATGGCGTCCCTCGAATTCCGATTGGCTGATAGGATTCTATCAGTCAATCGTAATTAAGGTAGGAAAATTCTGATTGGCTGATGGAATCAGCCAATCAGATTCAAGTTCAATCCGATTGGCTGATTGGATCAGCGAATCAGATTGAGCTTGCATTCTATTGGCTGATCGGAACAGCCAATAGAATGCGAGCTCAATCTGATTGGCTGATTGGATCAGCCAATCGGATTGAACTTGAATCTGATTGGCTGATTCTATCAGCCAATCAGAATTTTCCTACCTTAATTCCGATTGGCTGATAGAATCCTATCAGCCAATCGGAATTCGAGGGACGCCATCTTGGATGACGTCCCTTAAAGGAACCGTCATTCGTCGGGAAGTCGTCTGTGAAGAAGGATGTTCCGCTTCGGCGGGATGAAGATGGATCCGGAAGAAAGAAGATTGAAGATGTCGCTTGATAGAAGACTTCAGCCGGATCATGGACATCTTCAGCCCCCGCTTGGGCTTGGATGAAGACTTCGGAGCCTGGACCGATCAGTGATACCCGGCATGGTGAAGATAAGGTAGGATGATCTTCAGGGGCTTAGTGTTAGGTTTATTTAAGGGGGGTTTGGGTTGAATTAGGGGTATGTGGGTGGTGGGTTGTATTGTTGGGGGGGGTACTGTATGTTATTTTTTACAGACAAAAGAGCTGATTTCTTTGGGGCATGCCCTGCAAAAGGCCCTTTTAAGGGCTGGTAAGGTAAAAGAGCTTTTCTATTTTAATTTTTTAATAGGGTAGGGCATTTTTTTTATTTTGGGGGGCTTTGTTATTTTATTAGGGGGCTTAGAGTAGGTGTAATTAGCTTAAAATTGTTGTAATCTTTTTCTAATGTTTGTAAATTATTTTTTTATTTATTGTAACTTAGTTCTTTTTTTATTTTTTGTACTTTAGTTAGTTTATTTAATTGTATTTATTTGTAGGTATTTTATGTAATTAATTTATTGATAGTGTAGTGTTAGGTTTAATTGTAGATAATTGTAGGTATTTTATTTAATTAATTTATTGATAGTGTAGTGTTAGGTTTAATTGTAACTTAGGTTAGGATTTATTTTACAGGTAATTTTGTAATTATTTTAACTAGGTAGCCTGTAAAATAAATATTAATCCTAAAATAGCTACAATATAATTATAATTTATATTGTAGCTATATTAGGGTTTATTTTACAGGTATTTAGCTTTAAATAGGAATAATTTATTTAATAAGAGTTAATTTATTTAGTTAGATTTAAATTATATATAACTTAGGGGGGTGTTAGGGTTAGGGTTAGACTTAGCTTTATGGGTTAATACATTTATTAGAGTAGCGGTGAGGTCCGGTCGGCAGATTAAGGGTTAATACTTGAAGTTAGGTGTCAGCAATGTTAGGGAGGGCATAATTAGAAGTTGCGGCGGTGTACGGAGCGGCAGATTAGGGGTTAAAAAAATATGCAGGTGTCAGCGATAGCGGGGGCGGCAGATTAGGGGTTAATAAGTGTAAGGTTAGGGGTGTTTAGACTCGGGTACATGTTAGGGTGTTAGGTGCAGACATAGGAAGTGCTTCCCCCTAGGAAACAATGGGGCTGCGTTAGGAGCTGAACGCTGCTTTTTTGCAGGTGTTAGACTTTTTTTCAGCCCAAACTGCCCCATTGTTTCCTATGGGGGAATCATGCACGAGTACGTTTTTGAAGCTGGCCGCGTCCGTAAGCACCGTTAGTATTGAGAGTTGCAGTGGCGGTAAATTATGCTATACGCTCCTTTTTTGGAGCCTAACGCAGCCATTCTGTGAACTCTAAATACCAGCGGTATTTAAAAGGTGCGGGGGGGGGGGGGAAAACAGCGTTAGCGACAAAACTCTAAATCTAGCCGTAAGATTTTTGCTAAATATTATGAGATACACAAGTCTCTTTTAGTTGTATTTTTTTTGTTATGCTAGTGTGTTTACAGTATGCAGATCACATGACCCAAAAGGTGATAGAACATTTTCCAAACCATAGGAAGAATATAAAATATTCTTCAGGCAAATCAAAGTATCTAGTCAATGTGCTGAATTATATAACTTAAAAAAGTGTTCATTGACCATGTTACATATTAAATATATGAGAACACAATGTGGAATTAGGATATACTTACAATATTATTTAAAAGTTAATCATTTTGGATATTTAAATTGATGCCCCTTGTACTTAAAGGCCCCAATGCATCTGACACCATTTGATTAATGAGTTTGAAGATAGTTGTTTACTGGTTAGAAGTTTAATGGCAGGATTTATTGTAGTACCATGCAGAAGGCAGACCCTAAGGGCAATAGTAGGGAACACTAACACCAGCTCGTGACCCTTGAATTTGGATCCTGAATAATCATTACAAAATGATGCAGCTGCTAAGGCATGAACTGCAGAGTGCAGAATAGTATAGTGTAGGGAGCCTAGACTGAAATGCCTTCAGGGATAACACTCCCTTAGGGCAGTTGCTTGGCAGATTTGTATAAATTATGTTTTAAAGGGACAGTCAACACCAGAACGTTTGTTGTTTTAAAAGATAGATAATCCCTTAATTACCAATTCCCCAGCTTTGCATAACCAAGACAGTTATATTAATATATGTTTTACCTCTGTAATTATCTTATATCTAAGCCTCAGCAGACTGCCCCCTTATTTCAGTTCTTTTGACAGACTTGCATTTTAGCCAATCAGAGCTGTCTCCATGGTAAATTCACGTTCATGAGCTCAATGTTATCTATATGAAACACGTGAACTAATGCCCTCTAGTGGTGAAAAACTATCAAAATGCATTTAGATTAGAGGCGGCCTTCAAGGTCTAATAAATTAGCATTTGAACCTCCTAGGTTTAGCTTTCAACTAAGAATACCATGAGAAAAAAGCAAAATTGGTGGTAAAAGTAAATTGGAAAGTTGTTAAAAATTACATGCCCTATTTGAAAGATGAATGTTTTTTTTTTACTTGACTGTCCCTTTAATAAAAACAAATTTCAGATAGTGAAAATAACCTCTGAATGGTGACTGACTGTCAGGGCCCAATATTCAAAAGATCACCACTCAGGCAAGATTATCTAAAAAGATTCATCAGTAGTACAAGATCCTTTTACAGGATTCTAGAAAGCCACCTTTTTCCTTTAACAGTTGTGTATGTCACTATGGTGCATTCTTTACATTTCTGAATGTGAAAGAGAGACACATGTATTACAAAATAGTTTGCAATAAAACAAAAAGTTTAAAAATCATATTGAAAGTACAAAGTAAGAATTGAAATTTCAAAACACAAAATAAAATTCTTATAAATCATTAACGCCTAGATTTAGAGTTCTGCGTTAGCCGTCCAAACCAGCGTTAGGGGGTCCTAACGCTGGTTTTGGCTGCCCGCTGGTATTTAGAGTCTTGTAGGTAATGGTCTAACGCTGACTTTTCAGCCGCGACTTTTCCATACCGCAGATCCCCTTACGTCAATTGCGTATCCTATCTTTTCAATGGGATCTTTCTAACGCTGGTATTTAGAGTCTTGGCTGAAGTGAGCGTTAGAACTCTAACCACAAAACTCCAGCCGCAGAAAAAAGTCAGGAGTTAAGAGCTTTATGGGCTAGCGCCGGTTCATAAAGCTCCTAACTACTGTGCTCTAAAGTACACTAACACCCATAAACTACCTATGTACCCCTGTTCCGATCAGCCAATAGAATGCAAGCTCAATCTGATTGGCTGATTGGATCAGCCAATCCGATTGAACTTGAATCTGATTGACTGATTCAATCAGCCAATCAGATTTTTCCTACCTTAATTCCTATTGGCTGATAGAATCCTATCAGCCAATCGGAATTCGAGGGACGCCATCTTGGATGACGTCACTTAAAGGAACCTTCATTCGTCGGGAGTCGCCGGAAGAAGAGGATGGATCCGCGTCGGCTGCTTCAAGATGGTCCCGCTCCACGCCGGATGGAAGAAGATAGAAGATGCCGCCTGGATGAAGATATCTAAAGGTCCGGATGTCCTCTTCTTGCCGGATAGGATGAAGACTTCGGACCCTCTTCTGGACCTCTTCAGAAGATAAGGTAGGGAGATCTTCAGGGGCTTAGTGTTAGGTTTTTTAAGGGGTGTTTGGGTTAGATTAGGGGTATGTGGGTGGTGGGTTGTAATGTTGGGGGGGTATTGTATGCTTATTTAAATGCATAAGAGCTGTTTTCTTTGGGGCATGCCCCGCAAAAGGCCCTTTTAAGGGCTGGTAAGGTAAAAGAGCTGTTAACTTTTTATTTTAGAATAGGGTAGGGCATTTTTTTATTTTGGGGGGCTTTGTTATTTTTTTAGGGGGCTTAGAGTAGGTGTAATTAGTTTAAAATTCTTGTAATCTTTTTTTATTTTTTTGTAATTTAGTTTAGTTGATTCAATTGTAGATAATTGTAGATAGTTTAGTTAATTAATTTATTGATAGTGTAGTGTTAGGTTTAATTGTAACTTAGGTTAGGATTTATTTTACAGGTAATTTTGTAATTATTTTAACTACATAGCTATTAAATAGTTATTAATTATTTAATAGCTATTGTACCTAGTTAAAATAAATACAAAGTTGCCTGTAAAATAAATATAAATCCTAAAATAGCTACAATACAAGTATTTAGCTTTAAATAGGATTAATTTATTTAATAAGAGTTAATTTATTTAGTTAGATAAAAATTATATTTAATTTAGGGGAGTGTTAGGGTTAGGGTTAGACTTAGCTTTAGGGGTTAATACATTTATTAGAGTAGCGGCGAGGTCCGGTCGGCAGATTAGGGGTTAATAAGTGTAGGTAAGGTAGCAGCGACGTTGGGGGGGGGCAGATTAGGGGTTAATAAATATAATATAGGGGTTGTCGATGTTAGGGGCAGCAGATTAGGGGTACATAGGGATAATGTAGGTCGCGGCGGTGTACGGAGTGGCAGATTAGGGGTTAATAATAAAATGCAGGGGTCAGCGTCGGCGATAGCGGGGGCGGCAGATTAGGGGTTAATAAGTGTAAGGTTAGGGGTGTTTAGACTCGGGTTAAATGTTAGGGTGTTAGGTGCAGACTTAGAAAGTGTTTCCCCATAGGAAACAATGGGGTTGCGTTAGGAGCTGAACGCTGCTTTTTTGCAGGTGTTAGGTTTTTTTTCAGCTCAAACTGCCCCATTGTTTCCTATGGGGAAATCGTGCATGAGCACATTTTTGAAACTGGCCGCATCTGTAAGCAACGCTGTTATTGAGGGTTGAAGTGCCGGTAAATATGCCTGTACGCTCCCTTTTTGGAGCCCAACGCAGCCCTTCAGAGAACTCTAAATACCAGCGTTGTTTAAAAGGTGCGGGGGAAAAAAGACACGCTTAGCTATTGCACCCCTTCTAACGCAAAACTCTTAATCTAGGTGAAAGTAAGTAAAAGTAGACTGAAAACAACTTAAGTTTACTTTATATTTGCTTAAAAAGATGTTATTAGTTCAGGATGCTTCACTCTCCACTGTGAAATTCCCTGATCAAAAGAGCTACTCAACTTTCTATGGGAGTTAGCTCACAAATTGCCTAGGACCAAATTTCAGCCCCATTTGAGAATTGAGGGTCTGTTATTCAAACCCTTGTTGCTCAGGTGAGGTATTCTAAGAAGTCTCTTTGGTACGGCGAGGCCCTTAAAAAACATTTAGAAACAATTTTTAACGTTAGAAATGTATATTTTGCTATGTAGTATGTTTTATGCAAAACAGAGACTCCTACATTAAAATACAAGGTATAAAAAAAATTCCAAATATTTTGGGTGATTTCTCTCCATGCCGGCGAATTTTTGAATATCAGGCCCTCAGTGAGTTTGTATTAAAAACAATCTTCTAAATAATTAACGTCATTGTAAATCTATGAGACTCAATGTAATTTTTGCTGTTTTATGTTTTTGTATTAAACTTTTATTAAAATTTTATATTCTAAATATGGAAATTTTAAAATACCCAATAATGAAAACTATTGTCATTCTATCATTTGAATGTAAAAAAAAAGATTCTTAAAAGGTTGCTGGGTATTTAATTGTAAGATGTGCAAGAGAAAATTTTCCGTTTCCTTTGAAATTTTCGTTTCGTTAAAAATTTTAACGTTAATTTATTTGAATTCATGGTCACATTTGTTTCAAACTAATTTTGTTAGACATTTTAATTTTAGCTAAAATTTTGTTTTTGAGCTACTGTGCAAGTTTTTGCCATTTTGAGGCTGTAATCAGCTATATTAGCTTTAGTTTTGTCATTCTATGTCATTTTTAAACTTATTCTTTTATTTATACATCTAATTTTTGTGCACTACATTTTTGGTAAAACTAAAAAATGTAATTAAAGGTAAGTAATAAACTTAGTTAAAAACAACAGAGAACTTTCTTTAACTATTAACTTGTTAGTACTGAAAACAAAAATGTCCCTTTAAGAGACACATAGAGGGATATCTATCAAGCCGTCAACTGTGTTGCATTCGCCATCATCAATAAGCTCGCCTAACATCGCGGACGCGTATCTCAATACGCTCTCCTTAGTTATAAAAAACATCAAAAAGACGCGCACCAAGCAGTCATCGATCTCGCGTTTATTCGGCTTTTTCCAAACTTTATTTATACCCTGTCACTAAACGCTGCCACCATACTAAAATGTTTAACCCCTTTCCAGCCGCTCCCCGACCCCGCCACAACCTAAATAAAGTTATTAACCCCTATCCCGCCGCTCCCCGACCCCGCCGCAACATTAATAAAGTTATTAACCCCTATCCTGACGCTCCCCGACCCCGCCGCAACATAAATAAACGTATTAACCCCTATCCCGCAGCTCCCCGACCCCGCCGCAACCTAAATAAACATATTAACCCCTAAACCTCTGGCCTCCCACATAACTACCACTAACTAAACCTATTAACCACTAAACTGTCAGCCCCCCACATCGCAAAAAATAAACCAAGCTATTAACCCCTAAACCTAACAACCCGCTAACTTTAAATTAAAATTACAACATCCCTATCTTCAAATAAATTTAAACTTACCTGTAGAATTAAAATAAACTATATTAAACTATTAATTAACCTACCCTAACTAATATCCTACAATTAAATTAAACTACCAATTAAATTAAATAAATTACATACTAAAAAATCTAACCCTACTCAAATTAATTAAATATACAATTAAACATTATTAAAAGTACTAAATTAAAGAAAAAAACAAACACTAAGTTACAAAAAAAAACACATTATCAAAAATAAAAATGAATTACACCTAATCTAATAGCCCTATCAAAATAAAAAAGATCCCCAAAATAAAAAAAAACTTAGCCTACAATAAACTACCAATGGCCCTTAAAATGGCCTTTTGTGGAGCATTGCGCCAAAGAAATCAGCTCTTTCACCTGTAAAAAATAATACAAACACCCCCAACAGTAAAACCCACCACCCGACCAACCCCCCCCAAATAAAAAACCTATAAAAAATAACCTAAGCTCCCCATTGCCCTGAAAAGGGCATTGCCCCTAAAAGGGCATTTAGCTTTTTTACATGCCCAGACCTTAATCTAAAAATAAAACCTACCCAAAAAAACCTTAAATAAACCTAACACTAACCCCCGACGATCCACTTACAGTTATTGAAGTGCCGCTTGAAGGATCCATCCAGCCGGCACGAAGTCTTCATCCAGGCGGCCACTTCGATCTTCATCCAGTCGGCAAAGTCCTCATCCAGGCAGCAAGAAGTCTTCATCCAGGTGGCATCTTCTATCTTCATCCATCCAGCGCAGAGCAGGTCTATCCTGAAGACATCCGGCGCAGAGCATCTTCTTCATATGGTCGCCGCCGTAAACTGGAACTTCAATGCAAGTGACGCCATCCAAGATGGCGCCCCTTGCATTCCTATTGGCTGAAAGATTTCAATCAGCCAATAGTATTAGAGCTGCTAAAATCCTATTAGCTGTTCCAATCAGCAAATAGGATTTGAGCAGCTCTTATTCTATTGGCTGTTCCAATCAGCCAATAGGATGAGAGCTCAATCCTCAATCGCAACAATTACGCTGCAGAATTCTGACGTATTTGTGGTTGACAGCTTGATAGATAGGCCACTAAGTGCAAATTAAACCAGTCTACCAGCAGCCGCTAGCAGCAATGCAACAAAAGGTAAGAAGAACTTTTTCAACTTACAAGTAATATAACTTAGTAAAAAAACACATTATCAAAAATAAAAATGAATTACACCTAATCTAATAGCCCTATCAAAATAAAAAAGATCCCCAAAATAAAAAAAAACTTAGCCTACAATAAACTACCAATGGCCCTTAAAATGGCCTTTTGTGGAGCATTGCGCCAAAGAAATCAGCTCTTTCACCTGTAAAAAATAATACAAACACCCCCAACAGTAAAACCCACCACCCGACCAACCCCCCCAAATAAAAAACCTATAAAAAATAACCTAAGCTCCCCATTGCCCTGAAAAGGGCATTGCCCCTAAAAGGGCATTTAGCTTTTTTACATGCCCAGACCTTAATCTAAAAATAAAACCTACCCAAAAAAACCTTAAATAAACCTAACACTAACCCCCGACGATCCACTTACAGTTATTGAAGTGCCGCTTGAAGGATCCATCCAGCCGGCACGAAGTCTTCATCCAGGCGGCCACTTCGATCTTCATCCAGTCGGCAAAGTCCTCATCCAGGCAGCAAGAAGTCTTCATCCAGGTGGCATCTTCTATCTTCATCCATCCAGCGCAGAGCAGGTCTATCCTGAAGACATCCGGCGCAGAGCATCTTCTTCATATGGTCGCCGCCGTAAACTGGAACTTCAATGCAAGTGACGCCATCCAAGATGGCGCCCCTTGCATTCCTATTGGCTGAAAGATTTCAATCAGCCAATAGTATTAGAGCTGCTAAAATCCTATTAGCTGTTCCAATCAGCAAATAGGATTTGAGCAGCTCTCATTCTATTGGCTGTTCCAATCAGCCAATAGGATGAGAGCTCAATCCTCAATCGCAACAATTACGCTGCAGAATTCTGACGTATTTGTGGTTGACAGCTTGATAGATAGGCCACTAAGTGCAAATTAAACCAGTCTACCAGCAGCCGCTAGCAGCAATGCAACAAAAGGTAAGAAGAACTTTTTCAACTTACAAGTAATATAACTTAGTAAAAAACTGAGAACTTGTTTTTTTAACTATTAAGGGCTAGATTACAAGTGGAGCACTTATTTATTGCGCACCCGCAAATGGAGAGATTTGCCCGATTGTGGGCGAAATAAATAATGAGCCATTACAAGTGGCTGGTTATTGCTACCGCAAGCTTCAGGTAGCAATTATCGCTTATAAAATTAATCAGAGATCAGATTTCTGGTTAATTTTATAAATGTGCCCCAAAATACAGTGTAGCGTATTTTAATAAAAAATAAAAACGGTAGCATTTTTATTTTTGAATAAAATAACTGCAAGAGGCAGTATTTTGGGGGTAAAGTTGGAGAGAATGGGGTGTTAGAAAGAGAGAGAGAGAGAGAGAGAGAGAGAGAGAGAGAGAGAGAGAGAGATGAAGGCCTAGCACAAAGCAAAGGAGGCTGAGATAATATTACTTGCAAAGACCAATCAGTGCAAGGGACATTAATAATTACATTTAGAAAAATCCTGCTTTAATCATAGCTTAAAAATCCCAGTTTGATAAATCAGCCCATCATGCAATATAACGTAATATTTTCTATTTACATAATGTGATAAATGCATGTGTATGTGATATGGAGGTGAGATATTAAAATGTATACACACTATGACACTTTTCTTAGGAGTCTGCTGGAATTCAAAGATAGTTGGCAGTTATATACAAGAAGTAACCCCAATCAATACATTATAGCTGCCTTTCAGTCAGTGCATGACTTCTGTCCTCAGTGCTCTTTAAATGTGTCACTCAAACAACAAAGTCTCTTTGAAATATCCCCAGACAAGGACTGACAGACGTCTACCTTCCCACACTATTGTTTTATAGATTCCCTGTCACACAACAAGAGTTGCAATCAATGGAAGGGCAGTGCTGTGATTAAGTGAGCTGAAATCTAACTATAGCAAAAACAGCAGAAGGTGTAAGAGCTGTCCCAATAAAATAAAACATGTTTTATTGTCATTTGTAAATAGATATAGACATAATTTACTTATTTAGATGACTATTTGTTAAGTGATAGTCCTAGTTAATGGCTTGTTGCTGTGTTGGGTGGAGCATAATCATATTGGTAACATTTTTTCATATGTTGTTTCACTTTACTTTCCTTAGAAAACAGTCTTGTATAATGGTAAGAAGTATATTAATGGTTAATTTATTTATATCTTTATTTTTCTCTTTGGTTTAAAATGCAACATATTATATAACTTGTTAACCTCACTCTAATGACAAAAGATTCTACTTCTTGGCAAGATATTATAGTGCAGACTATATGAATATGAATGCTAAAAGATAAAGGGCGGAATCCTCAAGCACTGCAAAATCTCTCACAAGATTCCAGATAAGCCAAATTTTGCTTTACTTCTGCATTTCTGTATGTGAAGGAGAGACAATCACAATGCAATATAGCACAGTATGATATAAGAGATTTGTTACACTTACACTCTGTGCTTTGTATTTCATATTACATTACACTTCAGATTCTGTCTTTTCAGTATCCTCCAAAAATGGCCTAGTCCTTCAACAACAAGGATGGATCGAGGCTCGCCAATCTGCCAACAGATGCTTCAGCGAATAATCCAACACTTTGAGAACAACATTCCCCAAAGACAAATTGGTAGGATATGGGGCATTTCATATTCTACAGTGCACAATATAATTAAAAGATTCAAGGAATCTGATCAAATCTCGGTGCGTAAAGGGCAAGGCTGAAAACCACTTCTGAATGTGCGTGATCTCTGATCCCTCGGATGTCACTGGCTCAAAAACCGTCATGTGTCTGTAATGGATATCCTGACATGGGCTCAGAAATACTTTGGTAAACCTTTGTCAGTCAACATCATTCACCGCTGCATCCACAGATGAAAGTTAAGGCTTTACTATGCAAAGCAGAAGCCATACATCAACATTGTCCAGAAGTGGCGCCGACTTCTCTGGGCTCGGTCTCATCTGAGATGGACAGTATCACAGTGAAATCATGTTTTATAGTCCAACGAGTCAAAATTTCAAATAGTTTTTGGCCAAAATAGCCTTTGTATTCTCTGGGCCAAAGAGGAAAAGGACCATCCAAGCTGTTATCAGCATCAGGTCTAAAAAAGCAGCTTCTGTCATTTTATTGGGGTGTTTCAGAGCCCATGACATGGGTAACTTGCACCTCTGTGAGGGCACCATTAATGCAGAAAGCTATGTATACATTTTGGAGCAACATTTTCTTCCATCCAGACATCGTCTTTTCCAGGGACGTCCCTGCATTTTCCAGCAGGACAACGGCAAACCATATTCTGCCCGAATTACAAGTGCATGGTTGCGTAAGCAGACAGTGTGGGTGCTAGCATGGCCTTCCTACAGCCCTGACCTGCCTCCGATTGAGAACGTGTGGCGCATTATGAAGCGCAAAATAAAGCAACGAAGGCCCTGTACAGTTGCACAGCTGAAGACATGCAAAATGGATAAATGGGGGGAAATTCCGCTTGCTAAACCTAACCAACTGGTGTCTTCGGTGCCCAAATGCTTAATAAGTGTTATTAATAGAAAAGGTGATGTTACACAGTGGTAAACAGTCAACTGTCCCAACTTTTTTGGAGTGTGTTGCAGTCATCATATTTGAAATGAGTTTATATTTTCAAAAGTAAAACATCAAATGATGTGTTAATAATGTGTTTTCAATATAGTACAGGGTGAATTGAATTTTTAAATGACTCTTTTTGTTATTTATTTTTTGCATTTTCCATACTGTCCCAACTTTTTTGTTATTGGGGTTGTGTTTATATATATATATATATGTATACAGTATATATACATATAATTATATATAGGTAAGGATATATATATATATATAGGAATAGCTATTTAAAAATACTTAGGACATATTCCCCTATGTGAAGAACATTGAAATGTGAAATATTTACACTAAAAACACAGTATAACACTTTATTAAATATGACTATTGCATACATTTTTCATGTTTTCATCTACTTGACTGCAAAGGGCTCCAATGCACATATATATATATATATATATATATATATATATATATATAAACATATATATATATATATATATATATATATATATATATATATATATATATATATATATATATATATATATATATATATATATATATATATATATATATATATATATATATATATATATATATATATGGGGGAAACCAGACGTGTACTCCTTGCACACATGCCCTTAGAGAAATACAACTGCACCTCACTGATGAGGCCCACAGAAGGCCGAAACGATCGTCTGGGGTTGTTGTTTCTTTTGTTCAGAGAAGAATTGCCTGGCATTTCAGCGCTGGACTGTCATTGGGCAGGATCAGACTGATATGCTACAGGATATTTTTTCTCTGTGGAAAGGCATCAACGTGTGCTAAAAGAGCGTGCACCCTGAGTTGCAATTGAAATGAACAGGCATGGAAGTTATTCTAGCTTTTGTTCTATCTCAGGAGTGCTGTTCTCTCTTTTCTGATATATATATATATATATATATATATATATATATATATATATATATATATATACATATATATATATATATAAATATGTATTTAGGTGTTTATATACATATTTAGACATGTATATGTAGGTATCTCAATGTTAAAGACCTTTTCCTGCCTTTTTTTCTAACAACTGAGACCTCATATCTTTGAGCCTTTTTAACTTTTTTGTGCAATATTTTTTTTTATAATTTTTATAAGATGGTGTTATGATCAGTGCAACTGTCCTTTTAAATATTTTGTGACACTTTTTTGTTTTTCGTGAGGTCTCAATATCCCTATGTGCATTAACTTGTGTTCAAGGGATCGCATTTACTTTCAACTTGTAATATGAGCGCTACATCCAAAATATATATATATATACTGCTGAATAAAGTGTGCTGTGCTTAAACCTAGGGAGTGCATATTATTGGATTATATTTATTATTTGCTTATGCACCCTGGTCTGGAGTAACTATTGGCGAGTGGGAGTGCGCTATTTTTGTGTGTGTGTATATATATATATATATATATATATATATTTATATCTATATATATATATATATATATATATATATATATATATGTAAAGGTGGTATAGGTATATACAGATATATATAAGAGCAATATAATTATTGCACAGACAATTAACACACCTAGGCTAGTATCCCTGCTTGTTTTACCTCAGATTTACCCTGTGTACATTGTTACTAATGCACCAGAGTATTCTGGGTAAGAAATGCAAATTAGATGTTCAATATCTCAGAGGGTTTATGGAGCACTTGCAAGCCCCTCCGTGATGCTTGAAGAGGTATCACATCACATATCAGGTGTGAGATACAGCTAAGCAGGCTGTAAAAACTGAATTAATGCTTAAACCCAATATATTACTGTTAAGTTTCTCCAGTGATCCCTAAGTCTCTCAGTTATTGAATTTAGATCTCTCACCAGTGATTGTCATACCTCATGCTTAAGAAACAGGTATTCTGGAGATTCATGACATCCTTGGGAATTTTTTGTTATTTTCCAGTTCTAATTAATAGCAGTAAGTGTTTTACAATGCCATTCATGTATGATTACATACAGGCATAAATATATAAAGTCCACCAAAAAGAGTAAACGAGAGCGTTAGAGAGTTAAATAAAACATAACCTTTATTGGTTAATAAAAAAAAGTCGGACAACACAGTGTCAAAAGAACAGAGATGGGGCACCTCTGGCTGGCAGGCTTACGCGTTTCGGCATAGCCGTAATCATAGCATACGGAAGCCAGCCACAGGTGTTCCTTATATACAAGATAAGAACAACATCATTGGCTAAAACATATTGAAAAACAACACGCCCTGAGATTATTTTAACCCCATATGTACCAGAGGTGAAATAATAATAACAGAGCAACAAGAGGTCATGAAAAACCTTTTCATATATATATGAATACATATTAATGGATAGATTACCAATGTCTAGAGTGTACCTTTTAAGAGATTTATGTTTGTCATGATGGTATATATATATATATATATATATCTTCACATCAGATCAAAATACAAATTGCAACAAAGTCATAATCATAAACATAATCATAAAAGGAGCGAGACGCCATCACAGAACATTTTAGCTTTTGAACACCTATTCCCTGAGTATACCACTGTGTAACCACAAATATGAATGAAGGCTGAGCACTCAAGCTCCAGGGGATTATTTAACTAAATATGCGGTCATATAAGCCGCTTGTTTATCTCCTTAGACCCACTCTTGTGGATAAACACAGTAGGTAGACCCAAGAACAGGAGAAAATGTACCTCTTACAATAATGTATACAATATATGGAAATACATTTTCAAAGTTCATTGAAAGTATTACATTACTATATCCACCTCTATTCATAGATTATTGGTGTATACAATGGATATATCACTAAAATGGATCTGTAGGACCATTGAATGTATATAGTGTATAGTTACATATTTGGTTTAGAGCAAGGGGAAATATATATGTAAGAGATGTAATTACTTTATTCCCAGTAATTGATAAGATCAAACTCAGAGTTCAATCCTTTTGGAACTCTGGTTTCCATCTTAAAAATCCACAACATCTCCCGTTTAGAGAGTGCTACTTCACGATCACCCCCCCCCCCCCTCCTTGGTCTAGGTACCATATCAATAGGCTGCCACAAAAAACAAGTCAAATCTTTTTCATGGATCTGGGCAAAGTGATGTACTATAGGAGTGGTAGCTTTGCCCACTCTGATGGTGGACAGGTGCTCTCTAATCCTACTTCTGATGTCTCTTGTCGTGAGCCCTATGTATTGTTTTCCACATCTTGTGCAAGTGATGCAATAGATAATAAAAGTAGATGTACAGTTGAGGCAGAAGTTGATTTCATAGGAAATACCCATCACAGTGGAGCGGAAATGTTCTGACACAGTCAGATATTCACATGCCCCACATCTGGAGCTACCACATTTATAGGACCCCTTACTGCTTAACCATGCACTCCCTTGTGAGATAGATTTCGGCAGAACAGTTGGGGACAAAATATTTCCTATGGTTTTGTTTCGTCTGTATGAGCATCTGAGTCCTTCTTTTACACATTGTATTAATCTGTCGTCTGCTATTAGCATATTAAAATGATGTTTTACAATACTACAGACCTCCTCATACTGGGCACTATAGTCCGTGACAAAAGTTACCCCTTTCATATTATCCTTTTTCTCTGGTCTCTTGTCCTTCAGTAAGTCATGTCTGTTCAAATTCTTGACCTCCCTCTGGGCCCTATTTACAACCTTTTTCGGGTAGCCCCTCTGTAAGAGGTGCTTTTTCACTTCCATCATTTGGATCTCACCTTCCCTAGTATCAGAGCAATTTCGTTTTGCCCTCATGAGTTGACCTTTTGCTATGCTATATGGCACATGCTTAGGGTAGCAACTCTTGGCATGCAGCAAAGAGTTGCCTGAGATAGGTTTTCTATACAGGCTCGTTTTAACTAAGCCCTCAGGGCTGCCATTTAGGACTACATCCACATAGTTAATCTGTGTCTGCTGAATATATGTAACTACACACTATATACATTCAATGGTCCTACAGATCCATTTTAGTGATATATCCATTGTATACACCAATAATCTATGAATAGAGGTGGATATAGTAATGTAATAAAGAGAGCAGAGAGAGAGAGCGCCTGATAGTGTAATATCGTCAAGGTCAAACAAGGTATAGGAGTAAAAAAATCTCTGCCAAATGGATACTCACAAAGAGCTTGGCACTCGCAAGTAGTGCATGTAGGCGGGCTGACCTTTATACAGTAGTCAGTACACTGAATCTATGGTGGTCGTATCAGAGATCTGTAGTGATAGAAACAGAGAACACAGAGGACCAATGGTGCAATATCGTCTGGAAACGAAATGGACACAGCATAGGATATAGCAAGGTGTATACTCACAATGGAGTTGGCACTCCCAAGTAGTGCATTAAGACAGGCTGACCTTCATACAGCAGTCAGCGCGCTGATGGTTAATAGCTGTAGTTGGTGGCTGTAGCTGTTATCGATCTGGGCTTGTCCTCTGCTCACCGAAGTGTGTATTGAATATTCAGCTATGACTGGGCTGTTTAGCTGTAGAAAGTGGATCTTTCAGGTATGCTGTGAATACACCCAAAATATGCACCTGCGGCACGTCACAGGCCTCAGGAGACACGGTGCATATCAAATAATAAGCTACTAAAAATGAGTGACTGAAAAATATTTGTAAAGGAAAATATATTTAAAATAAGGAAGTCAGCGAACAAACTGTTGAGTAAAAGTAATAAAAGGGGTTTTTATTAAGAGCTATAACAACGCGTTTCTCGGCCGATAAAAGCTCACTGGCCGTTTCATCAGGTAAGTGACACTTACCTGATGAAACGGCCAGTGAGCTTTTATCGGCCGAGAAACGCGTTGTTATAGCTCTTAATAAAAACCCCTTTTATTACTTTTACTCAACAGTTTGTTCGCTGACTTCCTTATTTTAAATATATTTTCCTTTACAAATATTTTTCAGTCACTCATTTTTAGTAGCTTATTATTTGATATGCACCGTGTCTCCTGAGGCCTGTGACGTGCCGCAGGTGCATATTTTGGGTGTATTCACAGCATACCTGAAAGATCCACTTTCTACAGCTAAACAGCCCAGTCATAGCTGAATATTCAATACACACTTCGGTGAGCAGAGGACAAGCCCAGATCGATAACAGCTACAGCCACCAACTACAGCTATTAACCATCAGCGCGCTGACTGCTGTATGAAGGTCAGCCTGTCTTAATGCACTACTTGGGAGTGCCAACTCCATTGTGAGTATACACCTTGCTATATCCTATGCTGTGTCCATTTCGTTTCCAGACGATATTGCACCATTGGTCCTCTGTGTTCTCTGTTTCTATCACTACAGATCTCTGATACGACCACCATAGATTCAGTGTACTGACTACTGTATAAAGGTCAGCCCGCCTACATGCACTACTTGCGAGTGCCAAGCTCTTTGTGAGTATCCATTTGGCAGAGATTTTTTTACTCCTATACCTTGTTTGACCTTGACGATATTACACTATCAGGCGCTCTCTCTCTCTGCTCTCTTTTTTCCAGTTCTACCGACTTACCACCGGTTTGGAGTGGAGCAGCCTCCCAGAATTATTGATTTCACCAATTGATTTCACCAATTGCATCTATCTATCAATGACTCTGCACTATATGTGAAATCGTTTGTATTGTTTTTTATTTTTTGATTTTATTCCACCTAATTTTATTTTATCTATTTTCAATAGAAATAACATTGTATCACTTGACTTATATCGTTCATTTTTTAGAAGTTGAAGTTTTTGTGAAACACACGTCATTGTTTATGTAAAGTCACTTATCTATTTTTTCTGAACTATACAGTTCCTTAGGTACACTCTTGTAAAAAGGACATCCTATATACTTTTTTGAACGATTTTTTATACTATTTTGCACCATTCACCCCACATATATATTTTTTTGCACACAACAGTATATCAATATAGCGCACCCTATTGTATGATTTTATATCGTACATTTTTTTCTTGTCATAGTAATGTAATACTTTCAATGAACTTTGAAAATGTATTTCCATATATTGTATACATTATTGTAAGAGGTACATTTTCTCCTGTTCTTGGGTCTACCTACTGTGTTTATCCACAAGAGTGGGTCTAAGGAGATAAACAAGCGGCTTATATGACCACATATTTAGTTAAATAATCCCCTGGAGCTTGAGTGCTCGGCCTTCATTCATATTTGTGGTTACACAGTGGTATACTCAGGGAATAGGTGTTCAAAAGCTAAAATTTTCTGTGATGGCGTCTCGCTCCTTTTATGATTATGTTTTTGATTATGACTTTGTTGTAATTTGTATTTTGATCTGATGTGAAGATCTATATATATATATATATATATATATATATACCATCATGACAAACATAAATCTTTTAAAAGGTACACTCTAGACATTGGTAATCTATCAATTAATATGTATTCATATATATATGAAAAGGTTTTTCATGACCTCTTGTTGCTCTGTTATTATTATTTCACCTCCGGTACATATGGGGTTAAAATAATCTCAGGGCGTGTTGTTTTTCAATATGTTTTAGCCAATGATGTTGTTCTTATCTTGTATATAAGGAACACCTGTGGCTGGCTTCAGTATGCTATGATTACGGCTATGCCAAAATGCGTAAGCCTGCCAGCCAGAGGTGCCCCATCTCTGTTCTTTTGACACTGTGTTGTCCGACTTTTTTATTGACCAATAAAGGTTATGTTTTATTTAACTCTCTAACGCTCTCGTTTACTCTTTTTGGTGGACTTTATATATTTTTCCTGGAGAGCGTTAGTTCCCTGCCTCGTCCCTCCCTCTGTTCTCTGGGAGCAATCGTCAGACTTTATCCTGGGATACCAAGACAAGCGGTGCCTGAGAAATTTTACGGCTACTGCACAATTGTGCAGTAGCCGGTTCGGTGCCATAATCCTGTTACTTGATTGGAGGATTCCAACGGCCTCAGGCTGCAGTCCCTGGATTGGTGGATATCGGGTGTGACGCTGTGCAGCCGAGCTCTTCAGTTGGAGGATTGTCCGGTGGAGTCTTGGACACGCCCCCTGGTGGGCGTAATATCGCAGATCCTCTGGATGAGCTCTTCGGCTGATTTCCTGACAAGCGGTGTGTGTATTTCTACGGAACGATTCGTGGATCAATAAGGTACAGCACTGTACACGCCCCCCTGGTGGGTGCTTGTGTGCAGATACCCCACAGTGGTCTTGTGACCTGACGGTGACAACAGCGGAATGCTGTCTGGATTCCCAAGTCTTGGAGTCACACGCAACGGAGGTGAGACTGTATCATACATATCTGCACATATATTTCCATATACCACACCACTGCTATTTGTCTGGCTTTTGCTTTGACCATTATTCACCTAAAGACTGTATGATTTTGCTCCTGTCATATTGCATATGCATGGGACGTTTATTAAATTCTTGTTAGGTATAGAGGTTTTCTCACTCTCTCTGTGTTTGGTACATACAGGCATACCTCGTTTTATAGCAGTGGTTGGCTATTTTATTCACAACCATTGTTGACTGCATAAAATGCAAAACGGTGTAGAGTGAAATTTATTTATATCTGAATATTAAAAAGACTAGCTTATATGTTACATTTAGAATGTGCAAACACAGTTGCCAGTGAAGCTAGAGGGGGTGAAAAGACCCTTACTGAATTCTGATTATAGTTTTAATTTTGTTACCTACCTGATGAACGTGGTGTAACAAAATCTAATATCAGCTGCAGTGTTTCTGATGAGTTTATTGTTCAAATGTACTTTTAGTTGTCACAATTTTCTGTAATTATACATTTTACATTACCTAGAAAAAGTAAAAAATGCATTAATATTTTAGCAGAACCAGGTATTATGTCTAAAACATTGATTGGAATGCAAACAATTACACATTATCATCTACATGATACATCTTTATACTAAAACCTGACATAATTGTTTTGAATATCACACATACATACACAATCAAACAGACACAGATATACACTTATACATATATACACACAGTCAAGCACATACACACACTGAAACACATATGCACTCTCACACACACACTCAAGCACACACACATACATATATACACACTCAAACACATACATATATACACACACATACATATATACACACTCACTCAAACACATACACTTACACACACACATACATATATACACACACATACATATATACACACACATACATATATACACACTTACTCAAACACATACACTTACACACACAGATACATACATATATACACACACATACCCACACACATACATATATACACACTCACTCAAACATATACACTTACACACACACATAAATATATACACACACACATACATATATACACACTCACTCAAACAAATATACACACTCATTATATCCTTTGATGTAAAGGAATGTAATGATGCACTGAACGGTGCGTTGCCACAGCATTGCAGATGCGGGCCGTTGATTGGACCAATCCAACATGTGACTCTCCAGGAAGTATCGTGCAAATATTCTTGGAATATGCCGTAAAGGTTCCGTGAGTAACAATAGCTCTAGTCAGATTCATTACTATATACTTTGCCTTGAACTAATTTGCCCATATAGCTCTGTGCATTTATGAAGTATTTGACATGTGGTTATCATGTTGCGGTCTAAATCAGATACGCTATGTAATCTGTTAATTGTATTTTGTTTAACTATTTCTTTAACTGTTACTTTTTATATCCTTCATTGAGGTCCTATTGCTCTGGTTATGAGATATATGTCACATATGATCACTTCACTAATATGTATTATTAAGGTCAGACAGATTTTCTCTATTATGATGTACACCTTAATTGTTTACTATGTGATTGGGTGGATTTGTTTTTTGTTCCTAATTTTGGGGGTGGGGCATTGATTGTTTGCTATATATTGTTTGCAATGTGTATACACTGTGTAAGAGGAAGGGGATATTTGATCCCCGAAACATCACTACTTTTCACAGTAAAAGATTTTTCATAATAAGACCAGAGTGCAAGTTTTTTGTTCAGCTGTATCTATACTGTACTTGCACCCTGGCAGTTGTTGGAATGAGTGAGAGTGCTCTCCTTTGCTAATGTATATATATATATATATATATATATATATATATATATATATATATATATATATATATATATATATATATATATATATATATATACACATATATATATTCACACAATCAAACATATACACAAACACACATATATACATATATATATATATATATATATATATATATATATATATATATATATATATATATATATATATATATATATATATACAGGGAGTGCAGAATTATTAGGCAAATGAGTATTTTGACCACATCATCCTCTTTATGCATGTTGTCTTACTCCAAGCTGTATAGGCTCGAAAGCCTACTACCAATTAAGCATATTAGGTGATGTGCATCTCTGTAATGAGAAGGGGTGTGGTCTAATGACATCAACACCCTATATCAGGTGTGCATAATTATTAGGCAACTTCCTTTCCTTTGGCAAAATGGGTCAAAAGAAGGAATTGACAGGCTCAGAAAAGTCAAAAATAGTGAGATATCTTGCAGAGGGATGCAGCACTCTTAAAATTGCAAAGCTTCTGAAGCGTGATCATCGAACAATCAAGCGTTTCATTCAAAATAGTCAACAGGGTCGCAAGAAGCGTGTGGAAAAACCAAGGCGCAAAATAACTGCCCATGAACTGAGAAAAGTCAAGCGTGCAGCTGCCAAGATGCCACTTGCCACCAGTTTTGCCATATTTCAGAGCTGCAACATCACTGGAGTGCCCAAAAGCACAAGGTGTGCAATACTCAGAGACATGGCCAAGGTAAGAAAGGCTGAAAGACGACCACCACTGAACAAGACACACAAGCTGAAACGTCAAGACTGGGCCAAGAAATATCTCAAGACTGATTTTTCTAAGGTTTTATGGACTGATGAAATGAGAGTGAGTCTTGATGGGCCAGATGGATGGGCCCGTGGCTGGATTGGTAAAGGGCAGAGAGCTCCAGTCCGACTCAGACGCCAGCAAGGTGGAGGTGGAGTACTGGTTTGGGCTGGTATCATCAAAGATGAGTTTGTGGGGCCTTTTCGGGTTGAGGATGGAGTCAAGCTCAACTCCCAGTCCTACTGCCAGTTTCTGGAAGACACCTTCTTCAAGCAGTGGTACAGGAAGAAGTCTGCATCCTACAAGAAAAACATGATTTTCATGCAGGACAATGCTCCATCACACGCGTCCAAGTACTCCACAGCGTGTCTGGCAAGAAAGGGTATAAAAGAAGAAAATCTAATGACATGGCCTCCTTGTTCACCTGATCTGAACCCCATTGAGAACCTGTGGTCCATCATCAAATGTGAGATTTACAAGGAGGGAAAACAGTACACCTCTCTGAACAGTGTCTGGGAGGCTGTGGTTGCTGCTGCACGCAATGTTGATGGTGAACAGATCAAAACACTGACAGAATCCATGGATGGCAGGCTTTTGAGTGTCCTTGCAAAGAAAGGTGGCTATATTGGTCACTGATTTGTTTTTGTTTTGTTTTTGAATGTCAGAAATGTATATTTGTGAATGTTGAGATGTTATATTGGTTTCATTGGTAAAAATAAATAATTGAAATGGGTATATATTTGTTTTTTGTTAAGTTGCCTAATAATTATGCACAGTAATAGTCACCTGCACACACAGATATCCCCCTAAAATAGCTATAACTAAAAACTACTTCCAAAACTATTCAGCTTTGATATTAATGAGTTTTTTGGGTTCATTGAGAACATGGTTGTTGTTCAATAATAAAATTAATCCTCAAAAATACAACTTGCCTAATAATTCTGCACTCCCTGTATATATATATATATATATATATATACACACACACTTAAATATATACACAGACACACACACACACACACACACACACATATATATATATATATATATATATATATAAACATATATATATATACAAACATACACACACACTCAAACACAGACACACAGTATATAAATAAACATACACTCAAACACATAGACACACACACACACACACACAATGCTATTGGACCTTTATCTCTGTCACCCAGAATTAGTAGAAGAGATGGGTGAGATTTGACACTTTCAGCTTTCCAGACTTCGAGTGACTGATAACCTGTCAAAATCATGCGGGGCTGTCACTGTCCTTCAGTAATAAATGCATTTATGAAAATTGGAGCTTAACATTAATTGGGTCAGTGACCCATAACACTGTGGGTGATTACGGGA
Organism: Bombina bombina; assembly: GCF_027579735.1. Classification (NCBI taxonomy): domain Eukaryota; kingdom Metazoa; phylum Chordata; class Amphibia; order Anura; family Bombinatoridae; genus Bombina; species Bombina bombina. The sequence goes on from NC_069504.1 coordinate 671,035,754, forward strand.
GACATAATGAAATTACTGCATAAACTCCTGCTGTGGAGTTATGAGTCAGTAATGCTTAGAATCTGTTAACATGTAACCAGTAGGGAATATTGGCTTCTAAAGTTTCAAAGTTTGAAGAAAGTGTTTTATTGAAAGAAATATCTGCCATTTGTTGTGTTTTTCAGCATATCTACGTGTTCCAAACAAGTCAAAACGACAGATTTACAAGAAAACTGTTCAGCAAATTATACTCCCAAAGCAGCTAAGGATTCTGTGTAGTAACATGCAAGTTATTAAAAAATATAGACAGAGAAAAAATAATTGATTGCTGGCTGGTGAGCTAGCTTCTAATACTGCAATAGAGTTACTATGAAAAAAAATAGCAACATCAGATATCTCCTAGTGGTTCTATTTGAGTGACTGATCATAGTAGCACTGGTATTGTTTAGTGACAGTTGGGTATATTTAGTTGGCTACCAGCAGCCAAGGAGTTTCTGAATCATACACTATAACACAAATATACTGCACCAAGCTTTTCTCCAATCAACCACAATACTCAACCCTTACTGCAACATAATGGATGGCCTTATCACCCCACAAGTAAAACCCTAACGCCTGATGTAATTACCCTCTGCTATTAACCATAATAACAACATTCTCCCTGCAAAAAAACTCAATAGCTAACATGATCAGCACAACTAACCCTAATATAGCCTCCTTTCATTGCAATAAACAACTAACCCAGTGTCCACTATTACAATCCTATTGCTGTGCCAATATATGGTCCGGCATTGCAAATTACCTTTAAATCCATTGTTACACACACAGACAAATGTTCATACTTAAAAATGACCCTTAAACTTACCATTCTTGAATTCCTACATTATAAATGAACCAATCCTGCACTGCAGTTTTCCTATCCATAATCATCACCAGTGCAACTAAACACTCCCCCATGCCACCAAGTCACCCACTGAAAACACACTTATGTCTTACCCTCACAGATAGCTACTGAATTAAACCCCACTAAGTGACCTTCCAATTGCTACAGCCCACTCCTATGTGAACCCCTCGCCCATAACCTGTGACCTCTTTATTTTTATTTTACTAATATTTAGTAGGGTTTCACTAAGAGAGGTGTTGTTTATTGGGTGCAAATTTGTGGTTGGAGTGTAATGTAGGACTTGTTTGCTATTAGAGTTTCATGGTCAAGATGGTGGTAGCTAAGGATCATGCCAACCATTAGGGTTACTTGTGGTGAGGGGAGGTTGCAATGAAGGCAAATTTGGAGGGTGGCAGGCAGCCATAAGGGTTTCTTGTGAATTGGAAAGAATGCAGTTAGGGTTAATTGTGGTTTGGTTTATTTGTGGTGCAAATTAAACCCTGGTAGTGAGTGAACTCAGCTCTGAGAAACATCAAGTTTAGATCATTTGAACTGATTTTGCCTATTAAGTATCAGTTAACAGCAGGTAAAAGTAGACAGAAGTAACTATCCTTAGGGTGCATAAAAGATGTAGAGTATTGTACGCTCAGTGTTGAATTAAACACTATTGAAATAATATATTTAGAAAAAATAATAATTACCACTCTTTATTCAAATTAGAAAAATAATAAGCAAAAACAAAAAATACAGAATTACTAAAATTGGGATTTAAGGGGTGGGAAAAATCACATCTACTCTCAATATTGCTCTAAGCATTTAAAACCAAACAGGCCAGGGTACCGGAGGAAACGGTCAGGTAAAGTTAGTTACCACTTTATAGGGACAAAATTAGTGTAACATTCTCTTCAATTATTCATACAGGCATTCCTATACGCTCAAAGGCGTCCTCCTGCCAGCAAGCATCATGGGTATGACCCAGCCAGCCGATTTCTGACTAAATGTCCCTATTAACTTCTTCACATTAATTTGTTAGATACAAACTGTAGTTAGGGAAACACGCTTGTCAGGCACACTTATTCAGATCTGGATCTGGATGTGATTTTCCCACTCCTTAAATCCCAATTTTAGTAATTCCGTATATTTTTTTGGTTTTTGCTTTTTATTTTTCTAATTTTAATAAATTGGTAATTATTATTTTTTCTAAATATATTAAAAGTAGACAGAAGCACTGGTGCTGCAACACATAATGGATAAAATCATAAGATAATGTACTAGCCATCACTATATGTTTGGGATTTGTTACTACTATGCGGCTGTCATGCAGCTATTTGGTGCAAGTTTAATTGCTTATAAGATGCTGAGAATCTTGCCCTAACTTTTTGGAACAAAGTTTTTACCAAATAGAATTAATAAGATGTGAGAAGGTCCCAAATGGTCAACTATATGCAAGGGTAAAAAAAAAAAAAAACACTCAAAACAGCTTTATAACGACTTAAAGGGACATGAAACCCACAGTTTTTTCTTTTGTGAATTAGAAAGAGCTTGCAATTTTAAACAACTTTCCAATTTACTTCTATTATCTATCTTGCTTCTTTCTCTTGATATCATTTGTTGAAAAGCATATCTAAATAGGCTCAGTAGATGCTGATTGGTGGCAGCACATAGATGCCTTGTGCGATTGGCTCGCCCATGTGCATTGCTATTTCTTCAACAAAGGATACCTTAGGAATGAAACAAATTAAATTATAGACGTAAATTGGAATGTTGTTTACAATTGTATTCTCCATCTGAATCATGAAATAAATGTTTTGGGTTTCATGACCCTTTAATAAAATATACATTTTTATTGTAATGTTTGTCTTTTTCAATATTAGAATATTACTTCATCCATGAATGCTATTTTATTGGAACTACTTTAAATAATAAATAGCGTACAATAAATGTGACTAAAGTAGATTACAAATCATAATATTTCACATCATATCTATCTATACAATTGCTATTAGCATACTTTAGTTTTTTATAATTAAACAAATAACAGATATCAACCAGGAGGTACCTCTAGACAGCCCATCATTCTCTCTGATGTATAAGCTTAATTAATCATGTGGCATCCTTGAATTTCCTTATTTAAGACTCAATTAAATAGTTTGTTGTTTCTTGGAGGAAAACAAAGTGGAGCATAAATGAATGCCCCCTTATTTTTGTATTGTCTGTAATGAATAAACTTTCAAGAAAAGTAGCACTCACTGATTTTGAAAAGGAACCGTATTTTACACGCGTGACGTTTCGGAGTATTCACCCCTTCCTCAGACTCAGGCGTCTGAGGAAGAAGTGAATCCCCTGAAACGTCACGCAAGTAAAATACTGTTTGTTTTCAAAACCAGTGAGTGCTATTTTTCTTGAAAGTTTATTATTATCTGCTGCACCCTGGTGTTTTAAAGAATGGTTAGGTGAAATTGCTTCTGGCCTGAAGATGTCTGAAATGAAAAACATAATTTATGTAAGAACTTCCCTGATAAATTAATTTCTTTCATATTGGCAAGAGTCCATGAGCGAGTGATGTATGGGATATACAATCCTACCAGGAGGGGCAAAGTTTCCCAAACCTCAAAATGCCTATAAATATACTTCTCACCACACCCACAACTCAGTTTAACGAATAGCCAAGTAGTGAGGTGATACAATAAGGAGTAAAAAAGCATACAAAAAGAGGAACTGGAAATATAATTGTGCTTTTATACAAAAAATCATAACTACCATAAAAAAGGGTGGGTCACATGGACTCTTGCCAATATAAAAAAATGAATTTATCAGGTAAGTTCTTACATAAATTATATTTTCTTTCATGTAATTGGCAAGAGTCCATGAGCTAGTGATGTATGGGATAGAAATACCCAAGATGTGGAAGTCCACAGAAGAGTCACTAGAGAGAGAGGGATAAAATAAAAACAGCTATTTTTGCTGAAAAAATTAAATCCATACAAATAAATAAGTCTCTTAAAATATCAAGAAAAAAACTTAAATCATAAGCAGAAGAATCAAACTCAACTTTTCTACCAAAGAATGCTTCAGAAGAAGCAAATACATAAAAATTGTAAAATTTAGTAAGTGTATGCAAAGAAGACCAAGTTGCTGCTTTGCAAATCTGATCAACCGAAGCTTCATTCTTAAAAGCCCAAGAAGTGGCGACTGATCTAGTAGAATGAGCTGTAATTCTCTGAGGCGGAGACCGTCCCACCTCCAAATAAGCCTTGTAAATCAAAAGCTTTAACCAAGATGCCAAAGAAATGGCAGAGGCGTTCTGACCTTTCCTAGGACCATAAAAAACAACAAATAAACTAGAAGTCTTTCTGAAATATTTAGTAGCTTCAACATATTATTTAAAAGCTCTTAAAACATCCAAAGAATGTAAAGATCTTTCAAAAGTATTTTTAGGATTAGGACACAAAGAAGGAACAACAATTTCCCTACTAATCTTCACAACCTTAGGAAGAAATGTAAACGAAGTCCGTAAAACTGCTTTATTCTGATGGAAATTCAGGAGACTCACAAGAGAGAGCAGACAATTCAGAAACTCTTCTAGCTGAAGAGATAGCCAAAAGGAACAACACTTTCCAAGAAAGTAGTTTAATATCCAAAGAATGCATAGGCTCAAAAGGAGGAGCCTGCAAAGCCTTTAAAACCAAATTAAGACTCCAAGGAGGAGAAATTGATTTGATAACAGGCTTGATACAAACCAAAGTGTGAACAAAACAGGGAATGTCAGGAAGTTTAGCAATCTTTCTATGAAATAAAACAGAAAGAGCAGAGATTTGTCCCTTCAAAGTACTTGCAGACAAACCTTTATTCAAACCATCCTAAAGAAACTGTAAAATTCTAGGAATTCTAAAAGAATGCAAAGAGAATTTATGAGAATACTATGAAATATAGGTTTTCCAAATCTGATAATAAATCTTCCTTGAAACAGAATTACGAGCCTGTAGCAAAGTATTAATCACTGAGTCAGAGAAACCTCTAAGACTAAGCACTAAACGTTCAATTTCCATACCTTCAAATTTAGCAATTTGAGATCCTGATGGAAAAACGGCCCTTGAGACAGAAGGTGTGGTCTTAAAGGAAATGGCCAAGGTTGGCAACGTGACATCCGGAAAAGATCCGCAAATCAAAATGTGTGAGGCCATGCTGGTGCTATCAGAAACATTCGATTGTTACACTATGATCTTGGAGATCACCCTAGGAAGAAGAACTAGAGGTGGAAAAATGTAAGCAGGTTGGTAAAACCAAGGAACTGCTAATGCATCCACCATCTCCGCCTGAGGATCCCTGGACCTGGAAAGATACCTGGGAAGCTTCTTGTTTAGATGGGAAGCCATCAGATCTATTTCGGGAAGACCCCACATCTGTACAATTTGACAAAATACATCTGGATGGAGAGACTACTCCCCTGGATGTAAAGTCTGATGGCTGAGATAATCTGCTTCCCAATTGTCTACACCTGGGATATGTATTGCAGAAATTAGACAGGAGTTGGATTTCGTCCAAGAAAGTATCCGAAATACTTCTTTCATTGTTAAAGGACTATGAGTCCCACCCTGATAATTGACATATGCCACAGTTGTGATATTGTCTGTCTGAAAATTAATGAATGATTCTCTCTTTAATAGAGGGCAAGCCTGAAGAGCCCTGAGTTCTAAAATATTGATTGGTAACCTTGCCTCTTGAGGATTCCAAACTCCTTGTGCTGTCAGAGACCCCCAGACAGCTCCTCAACCTGTGAGACTTGCATCTGTTGAAATCACAGTCCAGGAAGGACAAACAAAAGAGGCCCCTTGAATAATCCGATGAAATCCCTGCACCATTGATTCAGTATGTAAAGCTGCAGAGGTCTCATATTAATATGAGCAAAGGGGATCGCGTCCGATGCTGCAGTCATGAGACCTAAAACTTCCATGCACATAGCCACTGAAGGGAATGATCAAGACTGAAGGTTTAGACAACGTCTCTTGTCTGATAAAGACAGAGTTATGGATACTGAGTCTATATGGAAACCTAAAAAGGTAACCCTTGTCTAAGGAATCAAGAAACTCTTTGGTAAATTGATACTCTAACCATGTCTTTGAAGAAACAACACTAGTTGATTCATGTGAGATTCTGCTAAATGAAAAGATTGAGCCAGTGCAAGATATCGTCCAAATAAGGAAACACTGCAATACCCTGCTCTCTGATTACAGATAGAAGGGCACCGAGAAACTTCAAAAAGATTCTTGGAGCTGTCGCTAGGCCAAATGGAAGAGCAACAAATTGGTAATGCTTGTCTAGAAAAGAGAATCTCAGAAACAGAGAGAGGTCTGGATGAATCGGAATGTGAAGATATGCATCCTGTAAGTCTATTGTGGACATGTAATGACCTTGCTGAACAAAAGGCAGAATAGTCCTTATAGTCACCATCTTGAAAGTTGGGACCCTTACAAAGTGATTCAAAAACTTGAGATCCAGAACTGGTCTGAATGAATTTTCCTTCTTCAGGACAATGAATAGATTTGAATAAAAACCCAGACCCTGTTCCAGAAGTGGAACTGGTACAATTACCCCTGAAAGCTCCAGATCTGAAACACACTTCAGAAAGGCCTGAGCTTTCACAGGATTTGTTGGAATGTGAGAGAGAAAAAATCTTCTCACAGGAGGTCTTATTCTGAAACCTATTTGATACTCCTGAGAGACAATATTCTGAATCCAATTATTCTGAACGGAACCTGCCCAAACGTCTTTTAATAATTTCAATCTACCACCCACCAGTAGAACTTGATTGAGGGCCGCACCTTCATGCAGTCTTTGGGACTGGCTTTGGTTTCTTATAAGGCTTGGATTTATTCCAACTCGAAGATAGCTTCCAACTGGAGCCAGAGTCCTTAGGGGAAGGAGTGGTTTTCTGTTCTCTATTCTTACAAAAGGAACAAAACTGATTAGAAGCTTTCAATTTACCCTTAAATTTTTTATCTTGGGGCAAAAAAACTCCCTTCCCCCCAGTAATAGTGGAAATAATAGAATCCAACTGAGAACCAAAAAAATTATTACCCTGAGATGATAGAGATAGTAACCTAGATTAAGATACCATGTCAGCATTCCATGATTTGAGCCATAAAGCTCTTCTAGCTACAAAAACCAAAGACATAGATTTAATATCAATCTTGATGATATCAAAAATAGCATCACAGATAAAATGATTAGCATGTTGAAGAAAACGAACAATTCTATACAAATCGGGATCTTTTCCCGTTGTGCTAAGCTATCCAACCAAAAAGTCAATGCAACCGCACCATTAGCAATAGAAATGGCAGGTCTGAGAATATAGCCAGAATTTAAATAAGCTTTCCTTAGATAAGATTCAATTCTCCTATCTAAAGGATCCTTAAAAGAAGTACTATCTTCCATAGGAATAGTAGTACACTTGGCAAGAGTATAAATAGCCCCTTCAACCTTAGGGACTTTTTCCCAAAACAAGAATTTAGCCACTGGCAAAAGATACAACCTTTTAAACCTTGAAGAAGGAACAAAAGAAGTACCAGGCTTAGGCCATTCCTTAGCAATCACATCAGAAATGGCATCAGGAACAGGGAAAACCTCAGGAGTAATCACAGGAGGTTGATAGAAAGAATTTAAACATTTACTGGATTTGTTATCAAGAGGACCAGACTCCTCAATATCCAAAGTAACCAACACTTCTTTCAACAAAGAACTAATATACTCAATCTTCAAAAGATAAGTTGATTTATCAATGTCAATGTCTGAAGTAGGATCTTCTGAGTCAGAGAGATCCTCATTAGAGGTGGATATATCAGTATGTTGTCGGTCATTACAAAATTCATCAGTATTATGAGAAGTTTTAACAGACCTTTTACATTTATTAGAAGACGGAATAGCAGACACAGCCTTCTGTATTGCATCAGCAATATCATTTTTCATATCAACAGGGATATCATGTACATTAAATGTTGAGGGAACAACAGATACTGTACTAGTACTAATAGAAACATTTTCGGCATGCAAAAGCTTATCATGACAACTGTTACATACTACAGCTGGAGATATAGTCTCTGCTAGCTTACAACAGATACACTTAGCTTTGGTAGAACTGTGTTCAGGCAGCATGGTTCTTACAGCAGCTTCTGAGACAGGATCAGATTGAGACATCTTGTAAAATGTAAAAGAAAAAATACCATTTAAACAAAAATATCTTATTTCCTCATATAGCAGTTTTAAGAATGGCAGAAAAATGCAAATGCTAAAATTGGCAAAAAAGCAAATAGCATAGTCCTCTGAGCATAAAGAAGGCAAGGAGCATATAGGAAGTGGGGTAAAATAAAACCAAATTTTTTGGCTCCAAGTATGACGCATGGCGCAAAAGGAAGTATAAAATTTATATGGCGCCAACAAACATCTGGAAATGACGCAACTCGCATCATAACAGACACAACTTCGCGCAAACAACCTGGCGTCAACTAAGACGCAGGAAATGACAAACTTGCATCATCAAAGATGCATATTCGGGCCAAAATATTCTCGTGCCAAGAATGACGCAGTAAATAACAGCATTTTGCACCCTCGCGAGCCTAATTTGCCCGCAAGATTTAAAAGAAAAACAAGTCAAATTGGTAAAGAGACTATACCCCAGGTAAGAAAAAAACTTCCTAAAACATGATTCCCATACTGCTAGACTACAAAGGGAAATTAACATAGACCTGACTCATGGCAAATATAAGTAAATACATACATTTAGAACTTTATATAAATACATAAAGCACCAACCATAGCTAAGAGTGTCTTAAATAATGATACATACTTACTGAAAGACACCCATCCACATATAGCAGATAGCCAAACCAGTACTGAAAACTATCAGCAGAGGTAATGGTATAAGCGTATATCGTCAATCTGAAAAGGGAGGTAGGAGATGAATCCCTACGACCGATAACAGAGAACCCTTGAAAAGATTTCCATGAGAGAAACCATAAAAATCAATAGGCGATACTCCCTTCACATCCCTCTGACAAACACTGTACTCTGAGAGGAATTGGGTTTCAGAATGCTTTGAAGCGCTTATCATAGAAGAAATCATAAAATTCAATCACAAACTTACTTCACCACCTCCATAGGAGGCAAAGTTTGTAAAACTGAGTTGTGGGTTTGGTGAGGGGTGTATTTATAGCATTTTGAGGTTTAGGAAACTTTGACCCTGCTGGTAGGATTGTATATCGCATACGTCACTAGCTCATGGACTCTTGCCAATTACATGAAATAAATGTATTACTTTAACATCTTTATAACCATAAACACACACACATCCTTAAATTATATTTACCGAGATTTTCCGCCTGTTTACTTCTATAATAAAATTCACTGATTTCTCTTGGTATTGTCGAGTTTAAATGAGAGAATTTATTGAGCACTATATGGCAGCAATGTTTGTATCAAAGTTTTCAACAATGTTATAGCTATTGTGCTCAACACATGTGCACGGTCCTAAGACTACCTCATTATGGTAAGCATTTGAATTATATTCCTAAAGTTAAGGGTGCTATACCACTGGTACATCACTTGAGTTGGGATCTTTCAACAGACCTCCAAAGATTTCCAATCAAATGAAGGAACCTTAAGCAAATTAAATAATTTTAAACCAGTTTCCTGATTTGCAAATGGCAGACTATGCACTTGATACAGTGAGGTGTGAAGAAGACGGTTGAATACATTGGAGGTCTGTCCCTAAGAAAAGTACTGGGTATGTGGCACAGGTAAGCTATACCTGTGAAGACACAAAGACCATTAGTGATGTCGCAAACTTAGAATTTTCCGTTCGCGAACGGCGGACTTGAACTTCCGCAACTGTTCACGAACAGGCGAACCGGCGAACCACCATTGACTTCAATAGGCAGGCGAATTTTAAAACCCACAGGGACTCTTTCTGACCACAATAGTGATGGAAAAGTTGTTTCAAGGGGACTAACACCTGGACTGTGGCATGCCGGAGGGGGATCCATGGCAAAACTCCCACGGAAAATTACATAGTTGATGCAGAGTCTGGTTTTAAGCCATAAAGGGCATAAATCACCTAACATTCCTAAATTGTTTGGAATAACATGCTTTAAAACATCAGGTATTATGTTGTATTGATCAGGTAGTGTAAGGGTTACGACCGCTTCACAGTGACAGACCAAACTCCCCGTTTAACGCAACGCAAACAACCACAAGCAGTCCATTTGCACAACCACGAGATAGATAGATTTGGTAGATACATAGATACATAGATACATAGATTTGATAGATAGATACAATAGATAGATAGATAGATAGATTTGATAGATAAATAGATAGATTTGATAGATATATCATTTCCCAGACAGAGACTTACAAGACATGCGATCTGAGACCCATGGTAAGGTTCCCAGAGGCAGTTGCGGCGCCAGGGGACGTGTATATGGCATGGATTTTAGGAACCGGGAGATGGAAAAAGATGCTTGGTCGGTCCTCCTACTTCACATTTGGGGCACTGCGCATGCAATCATGGCCGGACTTTTAGCCAATGGACATTTGTCCGACGGAAATTTGTCCGACGGACATTTGGTCGAAACACAAGTGGCTGTCACAAAACAGTCCGGCCACGAGATAGATTTGATAGATAGATACATAGATTACATAGATCAATAGATGCAATATACATTTGATAGATACGATAGATAGTTAGATAGATTTGATAGATAAATAGATAGATTTGATAGATATATAATTTCCCAGACAGAAAATTACAAGATGTGCGGTCTGGGACCCATGGTAAGGTTCCCAGAGGAAGTTGCGGCACCAGGGGACGTGTATATGGCATGGATTTTAGGAACCGGGAGATGGAAAAAGATGCTTGGTCGGTCCTCCTACTTCAAATTTGGGGCACTGCGCGTGCAATCTACTGTGCAACCAGATATGAGTGGTGTGTTAAGCAGTATTATTCTGTTCAGTTTAATACCTGTTACTCCCCCTATTGGGGGACGTGTATATGGCATGGATTTTAGGAACTGGGAGATGGAAAAAGATGCTTGGTCAGTCCTCCTACTTCACATTTGGGGCACTGCGCGTGCAATCGTGGCCGGACTTTTAACCGACGGACATTTGGCCGACGGACATTTGGCCGACGGACATTTGGCCGAAACACAAGTGGCTGTCACAAAACAGTCCGGCCACGAGATAGATAGATTTGATAGATAGATACATAGATTACATAGATCAATAGATGCAATATACTTTTGATAGATACGATAGACAGATAGATAGATTTGATAGATAAATAGATAGATTTGATAGATAATTTCCCAGACAGAGAATTACAAGACGTGCGGTTTGGGACCCATGGTAAGGTTACTTCCTTTTGCACAATCGAGTACAGGTTGGGGATTGCCTTTTGTGCAAAGAAATTTTGGCCGAGTATCTTCCACTGCGGTGTCCCCTATCAAGGGATGTGTATATGACATGGATTTTAGGAACCGGGAGATGGAAAAAGATGCTTGGTCAGTCCTCCTACTTCAAATTTGGGGCACTGCGCGTGCAATCTAATGTGCCACCAGATAGGAGTGGTGTGTTAAGTAGTACTATTCCTATCAGTTTAATCCTGTTAAGTGACTTTTTTTTGGTTTTGTTTTTGAAGCCACAGTGCAGCACCAGAGGCCAGCAAAATTTGGCATGTACACATGCCTGAAAAATTAGGTATTGTTGCAGCCGCTGCTGTAGCAGCGGCCAGAAAAATTGATGTTTGTTTCACAGGCAGAAAGTGCCCTAAAACATTGCGGCTTGAACACTAGTTGGTGGCGGATAAGTCACGCAAGTCATCCGGCATTTGAAGATAAAATGCAGCAGCGTGTGGACCATTTTTAGCCCAAGGCAGCTCATCTCATCAGGCCTTTTTTACTCAAATGTATCGCCCAATGTCAGTCCCTTCAGGATCCATCCCTCATTCATCTTAATAAAGGTGAGGTAATCTAGACTTTTTTGACCTAGGCGACTTCTCTTCTCATTGACAATACCTCCTGCTACACTGAAGGTCCTTTCTGACAGGACACTTGAAGCGGGGCAAGCCAGAAGTTCTATTGCAAATTGGGATAGCTCAGGCCACAGGTCAAGCCTGCACACCCAATAGTCAAGGGGTTCTTCACTCCTCAGAGTGTCGAGATCTGCAGTTAAGGCGAGGTAGTCTGCTACCTGTCGGTCGAGTCGTTTTCAGAGGGTGGACCCCAAAGGGCTTTGGCGATGCATAGGAGTTAAAAAGCTCTGCATGTCCTCCATCAACAACACGTCTGTAAAGCATCCTGTCCTTGCCGGCGTGGTTGTGGGAGTTGGAGGATTACTCTCAGCTCTTCCCCTGTTAGATTCACATTGTGCTGTGACATCACCCTTATACGCTGTGTAAAGCATACTTTTTAATTTATTTTGGAAATGCTGCATCCTTTCTGACTTGTTGTAATTCGGTAACATTTCTAGCACTTTATGCTTATACCGGGAGTCTAGTAGCGTGGACACCCAGTACAGGTCATTCCCCTTCAGCTTTTTTTATACGAGGGTCCCTCAACAGGCACGACAGCATGAAAGATCCCATTTGCACAAGGTTGGATGCCGAGCTACTCATGTCCCGTTCCTCATCCTCAGTGATGTCACTGAAGGTATCTTCTTCCCCCCAGCCACGTAAAACACCACGGGTACCAGATAGGTGACAACGAGCACCCTGGGATGCCTGTTGTGATTGGTCTTCCTCCTCCTCCTCCTCAAAGCCACATTCCTCCTCTGACTCCTCTTCCTCACAATCCTCTTCCAGCGTTGCTGCAGGTCCAGCAAGCGATGCTGATAAGGCTGTTTCTGGTGGTGATGGTGACCACAAATCTTCCTCTTCACGCTCATCTACGGCTTGCTCCAGCACTCTTCACAGGGCACGCTTCAGGAAGAAAACAAATGGCATGATGTCGCTGATGGTGCGACTGACTAGGTTTGTAACCTCCTCAAAAGGACGCATGAGCCTACAGGCATTGCGCATGAGCGCCCAGTAACTTGGCAAAAAAAATCCCAGCTCCGCAGAGGCTGTCGTAGCACCCCGGTCATACAAATACTCGTTAACGGCTTTTTCTTGTTGGAGCAGGCGGTCAAACATTAGGAGTGTTGAATTCCAATGTGTCGGGCTGTCGCAAATCAAGCGCCTCACTGGCATGTTGTTTCACCGCTGGATATCGGAAAAGTGCGCCATGGCAGTGTAGGAACGCCTCAAATGGCCACACACCTTCCTGGCCTGCTTCAGGACGTCCTGTAAGCCTGGGTACTTATGCACATGCATTGTAGGCAGTGAGCAGGAACTGCTCCGGAAGAGAGATGGAGTGGCAGATGGTTGAGAGGGGGCAAGGAGGACAGCAGTGGTTGACATGGCTGAAGATGCTGGACCAGGAGGAGGATGGCGGCTTTGAGTTTGTGTGCTGCTTCTACTCATGTATTAATCAAATAGGCGTTTGTGATGTGTGATCATGTGCCTTCGCAAAGCAGTTGTACCTAGGTGGGTGTTGCACTTCCCACGACTCAGTTTCTTTTGGCACAGGTTGAAAATAGCATCGCTGTTGTCAGAGGCAGACACACAAAAAAAATGCCACACTGCTGAGCTCTGCGATGACGGCATTCTGGTGTTGGCAACAGCATGCATTGATTGGCGTGCTGTCTGGCTGACCCCGGGTGCCGTTGCATGCTGTCTGACTGTGCCACTAGCTCCTTGTGACAACCTCCACCTGCTTCCAACGCGTCTCCTCCTCCTCCTCTCTGTCTTTCCCCCTGTTCTTCTTCTCTTCTAGCGGGCACCCACGTGACATCCACGGACGCATCGTCATCATCAACCACTTCACTTGTATCTGACAAATCAACAAAGGAAGCAGCAGTGGGTACATCATCATCATCACACCATACGTCCATGTCTGTAATGCTGCCTGACTGAGACATATCACTGTTATCTACATCCTCTGTCAATGATGGTTGCACATCACTCATTTCTTCCAACTGATGTGTAAAAAACTCCTCTGACACATCAAGTGAAGCGGCTGTGGTGCTAGTGTTGGTAGTGGCGGTAGGCGGGCGAGTGGTGGTAACTTGAGAGGTGCCCGAAGATAAGCTGGTGCAGGATGGTGCGTCAAGGTTCGGAGCGGAAGCTATAGAAGATTGGGTGTCCTGTGTTAAAAAGTCAACTATGTCCTCCTCAGAACTTTTTGAGTTCATGGGACGTGGCCTCTGAACACTGGGCATTATTCTATGGCCAAAGGGGTGGCCTGCCTCTGCCTGTCATTTTTTTTTAAATGTACACTTACACTACTATTAAACAAGATATGAGTGGTGCCACTGGGCAAGTGGGCACAGTATACGCTGTGAGCCTGACACAAAAAAGCAGACTGATGTTTCACAATCTAAAAAGTTTATTTTTTTTAAATGTACACTTACACTACTATTAAACAAGATATGAGTGGTGGCACTGGGCAAGTGGGCACAGTATACGCTGTGAGCCTGACACAAAAAAGCAGACTGATGTTTGACAGTCCAAAAAGTTTTTATTTTTTTAAATGTACACTTACACTACTATTAAACAAGATATGAGTGGTGCCACTAGGCAAGTGGGCACAGTATACGCTGTGAGCCTGGCACACACGCTGGCAGGCAGGCAGCTGCAATTAGATTACACAAGCAGACTGATGTTTCACAGTCAAAAATGTTTTTTTTTTTTAATTATTTACACTACTGTTACACCAGATATGAGTGGTGGCACTGGGCAAGTGGGCCTGGCGCACACACTGGCAGGCAGGCAACTGCAATTAGATTACACTAGCAGACTGATGTTTTACAGTCAAAAAAGTTTTTTTTTTTTTAATTATTTACACTACTGTTACACCAGATATGAGTGGTGGCACTGGGCAAGTGGGCCTGGCACACACGCTAGCAGGCAGGCAACTGCAATTAGATTACACTAGCAGACTGATGTTTCACAGTCAAAAAAGTTTTTTTTTTAAATTATTTACACTACTGTTAAACTAGATATGAGTGGTGGCACTGGGCAAGTGGGCCGGGCACACACGTTGGCAGGCAGGCAACTGCAATTAGATTACACTAGCAGACTGATGTTTCACAGTCAAAAAAGTTTTTTTTTTAAAAAATGTACACTACTGTTACAACAGATATGAGTGGTGGCACTAGTTGGCAAGTAGGCCTGGCACACACGCTGGCAGGCAGGCAACTGCAATTAGATTACACTAGCAGACTGATGTTTCACAGTCAAAAAAGTTTTTTTTTTTAAATATACACTACTGTTACAACAGATATGAGTGGTGGCACTAGTTGGCAAGTAGGCCTGGCACACACGCTGGCAGGCAGGCAACTGCAATTAGATTACACTAGCAGACTGATGTTTCACAGTCAAAAAATATTTTTTTTTAAATTATTTACACTACTGTTACACCAGATATGAGTGGTGGCACTGGGCAAGTGGGCCTGGCACACACACTGGCAGGCAGGCAACTGCAATTAGATTACACTAGCAGACTGATGTTTCACAGTCAAAAAATATTTTTTTTTAAATTATTTACACTACTGTTACACCAGATATGAGTGGTGGCACTGGGCAAGTGGGCCTGGCACACACACTGGCAGGCAGGCAACTGCAATTAGATTACACTAGCAGACTGATGTTTCACAGTCAAAAAAGTTTTTTTTTTAAATTATTTACACTACTGTTAAACTAGATATGAGTGGTGGCACTGGGCAGGTGGGCCGGGTACACACGTTGGCAGGCAGGCAACTGCAATTAGATTACACTACCAGACTGATGTTTCACAGTCAAAAATGTTTTTTTTTTTTAAAAATGTACACTACTGTTACAACAGATATGAGTGGTGGCACTAGTTGGCAAGTGGGCCTGGCACACACGCTGACAGGCAGGCAACTGCAATTAGATTACACTAGCAGACTGATGTTTCACAGTCAAAAAAGTTTTTTTTTTTTTTTAAATTTACACTACTGTTACAACAGATATGAGTGGTGGAACTAGTTGGCAAGTAGGCCTGGCACACACGCTGGCAGGCAGGCAACTGCAATTAGATTACACTAGCAGACTGATGTTTCACAGTCAAAAAAGTTTTTTTTTTTAAATTTACACTACTGTTACAACAGATATGAATGGTGGCACTTAGCAAGTGGGCCTGGCACACACGCTGGCAGGCAGGCAACTGCAATTAGATTACACTAGCAGACTGATGTTTCACAGTCAAAAAAGTTTTTTTTTTTTACAAAATTTACACTACTGTTACAACAGATATGAGTGGTGGCACTAGTTGGCAAGTGGGCCTGACACACACTCTGGCAGGCAGGCAACTGCAATTAGATTACACTAGCAGACTGATGGTTCACAGTCAAAAAAGTAGGTTTTTTTTTAAAATTTACACTACTGTTACAACAGATATGAGTAGTGCCACTAAGCAAGTGGGCCTGGCACACACGCTGGCAGGCAGGCAACTGCAGTTAGATTACACTAGCAGACTGATGTTTCACAGTATATAAAGTTTTTTTTTACAAAATTTACACTACTGTTACAACAGATATGAGTGGTGGCACTAGTTGGCAAGTGGGCCTGGCACACACGCTGGCAGGCAGGCAACTGCAATTAGATTACACTAGCAGACTGATTTTTCACAGTCAAAATTACACAGGCA
Organism: Bombina bombina; assembly: GCF_027579735.1. Taxonomy (NCBI): domain Eukaryota; kingdom Metazoa; phylum Chordata; class Amphibia; order Anura; family Bombinatoridae; genus Bombina; species Bombina bombina. The sequence goes on from NC_069504.1 coordinate 671,052,374, forward strand.
AAACTGATGTTCTAGCCCTAAAAAGGGCTTTTTGGGGTGCTGTCCTTACAGCAGAGATCAGATGAGTCCTTCAGGACTGTAGTGGACACTGAATACACTAGCCTAGCTATCAATTTCCCTATAAAATCAGCAGCAGCTACACTATCCCTCCTCTCACTAAGAATGCAGGATCAGAATGAATCTAAAATGGCTGCTGTCCAGGATTTGGGAGGGTCTGGGAGGGAGTGTCTGCTGTTGACTGACTGAAATGTGTCTGCAGACTGTGAGATACAGGGTCAAAGTTTACTCAATGATGACGAATAAGTGGCGGATCGAACATCGCATATGTTCGCCTGCCGTGGCTAACGCGAACAAGCTATGTTCGCCGGGAACTATTCGCGGGCGAACTATTCGCGACATCACTAAAGACCATCGGATGTCCGGGAAGGAAATAAATTAATGTTTTATGCTTTTGGACATGTCTGTTGCTTACATATGCAAATTGTAACCCAAGACAAAGAAGTACTGCTATTATATCAACACCAACTTAAAGAACCTGGCACAATAATATATCCTTTATATGCATTTGAACTTTGGAATACATGATTTTATTTCATTGTCTTAACAAAGACCTGGCAAAGTACTGATTTTTAGAATAATGCAAAAGACATATTTTTATTGTATAATATATTGTATATTTGAATGTGTATTTTCAATATTAAATAGGATTGTTGCCACCCCCTTTAACTGTGTGCAAGCTAATATATCAGTTTTGTAATGTTTTTATAAAATATAATCTTATTTTCAATTAATTTATTATTTCTGTTTTTTATCCTAATAGCTTTGTTGAGTACAGCCCTTCTATAGCTATCTTTAAGTTTATCACTTTTGGGAGAATAGGGTTTTAGTGAGAGCAAGAAATTTAAGAACATTTAATCCTTAAGAGAAACATTCTTTCTAATTTGAATGGGATAATTAGCTCATTGAAAAATATGGAGAAGCTTTGACAGTCCTGGGGCAGCGGGATTGTCAAAAGGGATAATGACACCACCAAGAAAAAGGACAGGTATGTTAGAGGAGAGAAAGTAAGATAGCCTGGCAGCAAAGTGAATTGTGTGAGTGAGTAGCATAAAAAGAGATGAACAAATAAACACACAACTTGGGCCTGTATGAAAAAGTACAGCTGGGAAAGAGTAGGATGCCGACGTCACCTTCTTTCCTGTTCCTGCGTCTGTGGGGTGATTGAATTATAGGTCCCGATAGTGATAGTGCAGCAGATAAGGCTGTGTCAAGGAAGACACCAAGGCTTCATTAAATCAGAAGATTAAAGCAGTGGGAAATGATGAGGTCAAGTAAAAAAAGTGAGCTTCTTGCAGACTATGAAAGTTCTAAAGGTGTGTATGTTTTCATCCAATAAAAAAAAGGAATATCAGGTGTTGTGTGTTTATTCTGTTTTCTGTACCTTTTGTTAACGGGACATGAAACCCAAAATGTTTCTATCGTGATTTAGATAGAGCATTCAAGTTTAAGCAACTTTCAAATTTACTTTTGTTTTAAATTTGTTTCATTCTCTTGTACTCTTTCTTGAAGGAGCAGCAATGCACTACTGGGAGCTAGCTGTAAATCACAAGAAGCATATATGTGCAGTTACCAATCAGCAGCTAGCTCCTAGCTCTTGAGCCTATCTAGGTATTCTTTTTAACAAAGGATACCAAGAGAATTAAGCAAATTAGATAAAATAAGCAATTTGGAAAGTTGTTTAAAATTGTATGTTCTATCTGAATCATAAAATAATTACATTGGGTTTCATGTCCCTTTAAGATTAAATAGTTTCAGTTTAGAAAGGGTTGACATTCATCTTGTTCTTGGCAACAAATATGTTGATTTCTACTTATTCAATGTTTGATGGTTGATTTTCATATGATAAAATAATGTGAATCAAATACACAATTTTGCATTTCTAGGTATGTTTTATAATCTATAATTAAATAATTTTTCTTTAAATATGAAACAAGCCCTAACAATGATAAAGAAGCAGTTACATGGCTGACTGCTTCCTTTTGATTGCAGCATATGCTAGAGAATAAAATTTCACCTGCAACTTATCTCAATTAAAGAAATGAGAAACACATTGTGCATAATCACAAACACTGGTTACACTACATTAATTAAACTTGTCTTAAGTACTGGTTGAAAGGGGAGGGGGATTTGCTTATTCATATAGAGGCTGATTATCTGGGTCTCTGTTCTCATACAAAACCAGACTCTCCATCAAGATATATTTCTGGTTCCATTGTATTGTTAAATTAAAGCACTGGAAAATCCTGTACCATTTTTATTTAATTAGCTGTGTTGAATACTACGCAAAGAATAGTTTTACTCTGTAATAACACACATGTTCCATATAATGCAGTAATACGCCTAGAAAATGTAGAGTGAGATATTTTTAGACATTGGTCTGAATTTATTAAACCTTGCTGAGTCTGCAAGAAGCTTGAAGGCCTTACCGAGGCATCTATTTCCATGTACTAAACAAATTAAAATGAAATGCTGTTTGTACAGTTTAGCTTTCATTTAATTGAGTTATATATAGTACTCAGCAAAACAAGTTTTAAACTTCAAATGTAAATATCTACAATACAAAAATGTATTATTTTTGTGTGAAATATAAACATAAAAGTGTAAAATGAATGAAATACACATTATTTATGTAATATCTTTCTATCTACTAGTCTCTCTCTCTCTCATACACACACACAGATACATACACACACATACACACACAGATACATACACACACACATACAAACACACACACATAGACACACACACATACAAACACACACACATAAACACACACATACACATACACACATACACACACATACATACACACATACAAACACATACACACACTCATACACACACATACACACACAAACACACACACACACACACACATACACATGCATACACATATATACACACATACACAGACACACATACATACACATACACACATGCATACACATATATACACACACATACACATACACACACACACATAAACACACACATACACATACACACATACACACACATACATACACACATACAAACACATACACACACACACACTCATACACACACACACACATACACACACATACACACATGCATACACATATATACACACATACACAGACACACATACATACACATACACACATACACACATGCATACACATATATACACACACATACACACACACACACACATACATACACACACACACATACATACATATACACGCATACACACACATACAAACACACATACAAACACACACACATAAACACACATACAAACACACACACATAAACAAACACACACATACACTATATATATATATATATATATATATATATATATATATATATATATATAACAGCCCTTGAAGCAAAATTTTGGTACTGAGCTCTCCTGTCAGTAACAATCAACAAATGGTTACTAAGGTGGGGCGGTAAAAAAAGAATGGTGAAAGCTTTTATTTACATCATTATGCACTACTTCCAGCATTTATTTTCTATAGAAAAAGATTAGATAAATGTTTCTGAAGAATTGAGATCAACCCCAATATGAGTTCAAGACTTGTGACGTGCAATTAATGGAACATGAAACATGATTTTTTTTTATTTTATCATTGAGATAGAGCATATGACTTTAAACAACTTTCTAATTTACCCCTATTTTCAAATAGGCTTCATTCTCTTGGTCTCCTTAGTTGAAGAAGCAGCAATGCACTACTGAGAGCTAGCTGAACACATCTGGTGAACTAATGACAAGGGGCATATATGTGTAACCACCAATTGCAGCTAGATCCCAGTAATGCATTGCTGCTCCTGAGCCTACCTAGGTATGCTTTTCAACTAGGGATACCATGAGAATGAAGCAAATTAGATAATAGAAATAAATTGGAAAGTTATTTAAAATCACATGGTCTGTCTGAATCATGGAATAAAACTCATTTAATTTTTTTTAAATGTTTTTACACGTTTTAAGCATCCAAACACTTTATTGTAAATCTTAAATTAACAATTAAATGATCATACTTAAAGGGACACTAAACACACATTTTTTATTTCATGATTCAGATAGAGCATGCAATTTTAAACAACTTTCTGATTTACTCCCATTATCAATTTTTCTTCGTTCTCTTGCTATCTTTATTTAAAAAAGAAGGCATCTAAGCTAAGATGCCAGCCAATTTTTGGTTCAGTTCTCCAGACAGCACTTGTTTAATGGTGGGTGCATTTAGCCACCAATCAGCAAGCACCACCCAGGTTGTGAACCAAAAATGGGCCGGCTTTTAAACTTACATTCTTGCTTTTCAAATAATGATAGCAAGAGAATGAAGAAAAATTGATCATAGGAGTAAATTAGAAAGTTACTTAAAATTACATGCTCTATCTGAATCATGAAAGAAAAAAAATTGGGTTCAGTGTCCCTTTAATGTGTGGTCAAGTTTCATATTCTTTTAACATATTTACTTCTTATTTTTTTAAAAAATAGTTAAACAGGAACTGAGCAAAAAGGAGTTTGAACCCAAAAATCCATGCACAACTATAAGAAATGCCATTTGATATAAACAACAACAATGTTTATACAACAGGTACAAGGCATAGCATTTCAAAAGTCCAAAAATGATTTGAAAAAGTTGATGGAATAGTGCTATCTTATTGATTGGAATAGCTGTGCAAAATTGCATGCATGCTAGGCATGTGGGATAATTACTTGGCATGGATGCATTTGAAAGTGTAAGATATTTGGGTTTATTGTGGGGTATGCAGTTGCACATTTCAATGGAATTTCTAATTGGATAGAAGGAAATACAATGTATATCCCATATGTTGTTTTAGAAACATGTTTGGTTTTAAGGATTAATTAATGTTAAAGTCATTATGGTGGAAGTGATTTTTTTTTATCTTGATCAGACACAGATCAGAAGATCCATGATCCTGTGGTCTCTGTCAGTCATATGTTAAGATCAGACCCTGCAGCTCTTATCTGCCACATGTTCATATAAGAACTAAGACCAGACCCTTGGCCTAAAGGTTTTGTTAGTAACCTACCAATATTCAACCTCATCAGAACTCTTGACCTGCTGTCACTCTTATCAGTACATCCTTACATCAAAACAAATTTGTGGCCTTACAGTATCTATATATATAGATGCAACTACACACCATGAGTGGGATCATCACATTGGACTCAGTGTGCTAAGCAGCATATGCTGCCTTTGAGCCTTTGCTGCTTCTTACACTCTCCACCACCTCTGAAATAGCAGATTGAATTAACCTAAACCACATTAATTTGGGGGGTGGTTGACAGGCCCTTCTCTCATGCGATTGGTTGCTTCAGAGAAAGGGGTGGCATTATGCACACAAGTGTGTGTGTGATAATACATACAGAATTCTCCGCTGCCCTTTTTCCGCAAAGCCGGGCGGACAGGTTCTCAACCTTGTCTGCACCGGTTTCGTACATGGGCCCATTGTCCTTCCACCAATACGCAATCCCAATAAGAGCAGCCCACAGGGACACTTTTAGGGAAAATATGGGTATTTGTACATAGCCTAAAAGAGTGATGTGAACCTTGGCACCCCGGATGTTTCAGAACTACATTTCCCATGATGCTTAGGCCATTTGCAGTCCATTTGAGCATCATGGGAAATGTAGTTCTGAAACATCTGGAGTGCCAAGGTTCACCATCACTGGCCTAAAACATATATAAATATTTCAGCCTTGGTCTCATGCCAAACAGGAAAACATTTATAGGGTAGATTTATTAAAGGTTAAGAGGCATTTAACACCGCACAAGCATTTCTTGTGACCAATCGGCTACTAGCAGGGGGGTGTCAATCATGCCGATCGGATTGGGATGATTGCAGTCCACCACCTAAAAGATCGCTGCTTCTTAACTTCCATTTCTGGCAGACCAGAAACAATGGGCATAGAAAGCAGCATCCACTGTTTAAAGCGAATGTAAATTTTAATGCTAAAGGGCCCGGTTTTTAAAAATTTGATTAAAAACAGGGGCACTTTAATTCATCAAAATTTACATTTCACTAGTGTTGTGAAAAAACACTTATCTTTTTTAACTTGACAGCAGCTCCAGCTCCAGAAATGATGGATAGGTCATCCTCCAATCACGGCCCCCCCCCCCCCCCCCGGGGAATCAGTGTCTGATTCAATGCCGTGATTGGAGGAAGCCGGATTCCTCATTTTAGACCCAGGAAGAGGCTTTGTGATGGGCGGATGAAGCTGGAGCGGCTGTCAAGATTAAAAGGTAAGTATTTTTTCACAACATGAGGGAAGGGTAACTTTTAATGAATTAAAGTGCCCCTGTTTTTAATCTAATTTTTAAAAAACGGGCACTTTAGCATCAAAATTTACATTCACTTTAATAAGTCTACCCTATATAGTTTAAACAGTAAATAATCATTTTAGTAGAGATAAACACCCCTGCTGTGTACAATTAGAAACATAAATATATAATAACATGTATATATATATATATATATATATATATATATATATATATATATATATATATATATATATATATATATATATATATATATAGCTTTAAGCAGCATTAGAAAAGTGTTCCTTAATTGACATTCAAAATGAATTAACAAATCAGCACTTAAAGGATTGAATAAAAAAAAAATATTGTCTTAGCACTGCTGGCAATGCACAGGTTAATATTCAGTATCCATTTTCTTCTCTCTCCCCTGAGACAAATGGTGCCATGTCAGGCCTATTTTTAACAAATGAATTATTGACTTAAACTGGCACAATTAATCACAATATAATGGGATCAGAGGATGTTAGAGGCCCATTTATCACACGGGAAGATGGGTGCTGAGTCTTCCGAGAAATGAGGCTCTTTAATCACTCACAGATTAAGCACTGCAGGATTTCAATCATCAAAAACTGGCAGCAATCAGAGAACACAAGAATGAGGAAGATAATACAGAGCAGAGAAAGGAGGGAGAGAAAGAAAAGTGGCAGAACAATAGAGCACAGAGAGAAGAAAGAGATAGAGAAAAAAAGGAGATAAAAAGAATCAGAATAGAGGGAAATACTAACAGATCACAAATCAGAGGAGGAAAGATAGATGGATCTCTCAACCACAAGCTGCAAGACAGGAAGCTTTTTTTTTATTACTCAAAGTCAATTAAGACTCTCAAAGGACTTTGAGTCCTTGCAAGCAATGTTTAGTTAAGGTTGGGGGACTTTTCATAAAAAAAGAAAAATAGCAACACCTTTTACACTTAAAGGGACAGTACACTGTAAAATTGTTTTTATATTAATGTATATTCAATGACTTGTTATACCAGCTGCAGAGTATAAAACATTTGAGAAATTGCATTTTCAGGTTCATTTGTGTATATGAAGTAGCTGGTTTTGTGCTTTTAAACCACAGCCTATTACAATGGGTTGAGCTCCAGGTAGGGTTGCCACCCGTCCCTTAAAATACAGAACACTTAAAGTTACACATGCTGCAGGGTGTGCAGGGAGGAATATGAATAGTACTGTCCAGAAACACAATACATGTTCCTCCCTGCACACCCTGCAGCATGTGTAACTCATAAGTATCCAGGAAAACATGACTGAAGTGGCAACCCTAGCTTCAGGTAATATCAGATCTCATTATGTTATCACTTTGTGCGCACACACTTGCTTCCTTATCTTATATTTGTCTGGAAAACTAAAGCTCAATACATAGAGAGAACAATGGAAAATTATAATTGTATTGCAAAACTCTCCTGCACCCCACTGTGAGTGTAATTTCTTCTGCTGGCTGTATTTACTTAGGCTATTCAATAGCTGAGACTCCAGTATCAAAACTTTTAGTATAGGTTGGGAAACCACAAGCTAAATTAACTATTTCAAAGGCCAAAATAGGGATAAAGGAGCTACTTGTAAACAATTTAATACACCCCAGCAGGTAAAATGGATCATTGGGAACAATTTAAATGGGAGAAAATGTTTGGGTGAACTGTCCCTTTAAAGAGCATTAAGGAGTTCTCTAGTGTAAAACTAAAATATTCATTTTCTTTATAGCTTTTTGTTTTTAAACAAATTCTTTTCTCTTACTATTTTTTGTTAACCAATGTAAAATGGTTACATTCATAGTCAATGTTGTGCTCTGTTCCTCTCCAGATGAGCAATAGGTGAGCCACTGAGAAAGGGGCATTAACAGGCTTAAAGGGACAGTCTACTCCAGAATTGTTATTGTTAAATAGATAATCCCTTTATTACCCATTCCCCAGTTTTGCATAACCAATGCGGTTATAGTAATACACCTTTTACCTCTGTGATTACCTTGTATCAAAGTCTCTGCAGACTGCCCCCTTATTTCAGTTCTTTTGACAGACTTGCATGTTAGCCAATCAGTGCTGACTCATATATAACTCCACAGGGGTGAGCACAATGTTATCAATATGGCATGTATTAACTAGCATTTAGCTGTGAAAAACTGTCAAAATGCACTGAGATAAGAGGTTTAGGATTAGAATATGAGCCTTTCTAGGTTTAGCTTTCAACAAAGAATACCAAGAGAACAAAGCAAATGATGATAAAAGTAAATTGAAAAGTTGTTTAAAACTACATGACAGTGTACAGTGTTTGCTGTTAAGCCCATAAAGGGACATGAAACTAAATGTTCATGATTTAGAAAGAGAATGCAATTTTAAACAATTTTCCAAATTACTTCTATTATATAATTTGCTTCATTCTCCCATTATTCTTTGTTGAAAAGCATATCTAAATAGGCTCAGTAGCTGCTGATTGGTGGCTGCACATAGATGCATTGTTTGGTTGGCTCATGTGCATTGCTATTTCTTCAACAAAGGATATCTGAAGAATGGAACAAATTAGATAACAGAAGTAAATTGGAATGTTGTTTTAAATTGTATTCTGATTCATGAAAGAAACATTTTGGGTTTCATGTCCCTTTAAGGACACATGCCATACTCTGTACAGTGAGAAAATGGAGCCTAGATACTAGCATGCTGCAAAGCATGCTGGTATCAGTCAGGATCAATGGGCAATCAATGGAGACAAGTGATTCCCAAAAGAGTGGCCCATGGACATGTGATCAATGTGACAGCCAGTCATAGTGATCACATGTCAAAAATGCTTGCCTTGGCCCCTCCCCTTCTCTCTCAGTGAACAAGTACAGTAAAGAAAGTATTTAACTGTAATAAAGTATATTTATATTTGTTTCATAACTTGTATGTAAAAAAGTTTATTTTTTATCATTTTATTCTGATAGTGTTTTGTGTGTGTGTTTTTTACCCCTAAATTTTAGTGTCTGCGATAAACGAGTTATTTGCAATATTTGCACTCCACTTAGCAATACCAGCACACGCAAATGTGCGCTGGTATTACAAGTTAGGTGCTATTCAAACATAATCTCGCTTCTATAGATTTCAATAGGCGTGCTTCCAATGGCTCCAATTAGAGCCTCGTTCTGATGTCTTCATACACGGTGCAGAACGTAAGCGCAGCAAGGGGGTACGTCGCACAGCGATGGGCAGCAAATTTAAATATATATGTATATGCTTATATACATATATATAATATATATATATATATATATATATATATATATATATATATATATATATATTATTAACACCTTGATATATATGTATAAAATTATATATATATATATATATATATATATATATATATATATATATATATATATATATATATATATATATATATATATATTTACAGGGAACACACAGTTCCCATAGAACGCAATGTAAAGGCACTTTCCAGTGTTGTTGTTTTTTTTAACACCCCACTTCCACCAACTTTAGCCCCCTAAAACTGCCTGGTGCAGTTTTAAAAAAAAAAAAAAAAAAGATGCTAATATTTTTTAATTCATTATAGCCACTACACAATTTATTTTGGGGGCAATTAGGGACATTTTAAAACTTAACCAGAGGTCTGACCTCTGGTTAATTGTTTGAGTGCCAATTGCTACTGCGAGCTTGCGATAGCAATAACCAACCACTTGTATGTGCCTGTTTACTGCGGTGCATTGCAATCAATTAGCGCTCCACGTGTAATCTAGCCCAGTATGTGATAATGAATAAGAACTACAAGGCCTCTCTTGTCTGAACAGACACTGGTATCGCTCTTCATTGCATGATGAGACGCACAACACGTACAGCTGTATTAGTATTCACTAGTTTAGAGGCATCGCTCACAAAGCTGCATTATTAAATGATTCCTACAAGCTGATTCTCTGGGGTACAATAATAAAGATATTCAATGGCAAAAAAAAAAAAAAAATGGAGTATGATGGGAAGGAGCAAATAGAAAATTCAAAAAGGCAGATTAATGAGGATGACAGAAATAAAGAATGGGACAAAAGCAATTAAGTAGAAGAGAGTTCAGCAACAGACAGGATGAGTAATTGGTAAGAGAACAGAGAACAAACAGGTTAAAAAAAGGAATATGAGACACAGAATTACAGAAAGAAAAGTTGCAAGTAGAAACATTATATCCCCAGTAACCATCTAGCCTGTGAGTGAAATGGTCCAGCGAATCTAATTATCAGTCTCTTTTTATCTATGCCGGCCACAGACACCCCTCCAACAAGACACATTTCTTCCTTTCTTAAAGAGGATTTTACTTAAAAAGGTTAAGCATGTTAAAAATATTTATTTTGCATGAAAAAGCTTTTGGAAAAAAAAAAATAAACTAATAGGAAATGCATAATTGTATCCAGGACTTTATTATTTTTTGCCTAATGGGACATCTCCAAAACATGACAAAAAACGCTGGTTTATTCAACCTAGGAATGTACATAAAAACTAACTGTAACAATTTAAAATCCTTTTTTTTTAGATGGAAAAAGAGATTTTTTTTAGATGGAAAAAGAGATCCCCCCCCCCCCTTTTTTTAGCATCATGTCCCTTAAATTTGTACTATGGAGTAATTCACTAAGTGAGATACATTTAGAAAGAAAAAAACCCATTTGTAATTAAATAGGAACTGGAAAGATGTGTCTCACTGGTATGTAAATTGAATTGCTCATGAATCTAAGACACTGGACAAAATTCCCTAAAAGGTTCCTTCACCCTCTATAATATGTTATACAGCTAAATCACTCTAGTCCTTCAATCTATCTATCTTTCTATCTATCTATTTATCTATCATCTATCTATCTATCTATCTATCTGTCGCATTTTTATGCATGCATTTTTCCTAATTAGGAAAACATTTATAAAAAGGACACAATAAAGATAAAACAAAACATAACAGATAAATGTTATCTAAAGAATAAACAATGTTTAGCCTTTAAACAAATTATTCTTGGCAAGCCTTGGTAGTTAACAGACACCCATACCTTTCTATTTCCCTCATATCCCCTATTTCAGCTTCCTTCACAAACTTTGGCCTGCATTTTGTCACCATAAATTAGTCTTCTCCTTTAGCTGTGTCAGGGGAACATAAGAAAGCTGTATATAATTTCTGGCATTCCGGGGCCTTTCTTCTCCTGACTACTGCCTGTGTTTGTGACAGTAGAAATACATTCCTAACTCATTATCCAGGAAGGCAGTGGAATCCAGCCTCTGACACTGTCATTAATCAGAATGAAAGAGGGACAAGCCTGAAACTCTCAATGCCCTGTCATTCCCAGTTCTGGACAAGCAGCAATCCATCTTTTGGAGTGACAGAGCTGATAGAGGTCATTATTTATTCTGTTTGTTGTATGGGAAGGGAAGGACCTGTCTATCAGCCAAGCCATGGATCTATGCAAAAGTCCAAATGTAATTGGATGGAAAGGAGGATGGAGAGAGGGAAGGAAGGGAAATATAAAAAATATGGTATGTTATTGATAATGCCTTGTGTATAGTATAACTGTGTATCATGCAGCTACATAGCTCTAGTTTAAATGCATTGTTGGTTGAAGTTTGACAATGTTGTTTTTGGTAAATTGGATAATTTGTTTTAAAGTTATTCATAAGTAGAAAATCTACACAAAAAACATTTAAACAAAACTACAGAAAAAAAAACTGCTTTATCAATTATCATGAATTTTAACAGTGGAATGGATTTTTTTTATGTATAGAGCAGATTGTCTTCTTGGTTTGGAAAAAAAAATATTTTGCAATAGATATTCACATGATAAGAACCTATTTCCAGCTGCCATCATATAATAGACCAAAGGTATATAAAAATAAGAGAAATAGATAAAGAAAGAAAAAAACAGACAGACAAAGATAGATAAATAGATAGATAGATAGATAGATAGATAGATAGATATGGATAGATGGATAGATAGATAGATAGATGATAGATAGATGATAGATAGATAGATAGATAGATAGATAGATAGATAGATAGATAGATAGATAGATAGATAGATAGGACAATGATTGTAACATGGTTCATTATTTTTTTTCTTTTCAGATTGGGACATATGAGTTTAACCCTTGGGAGGTTAGCTAGGGACAGCAACACAGAAATTACATACTCTAATTAGAACATTATTTTTTGGCATCAGAATATCCCTTTAACAAACATAATTCCACAGGACTCTTGTAACCTCCAAGTACGATAAGCTTAGTCATTTCTATCATTAGCACAACACTTGTAATCTGGCCCTGTATGTTTTATTTGCATCATGGAAGTTTAATTTTGACTTTACTGTACCTTTAAGGTATTAAACTATATGAGTGGATATACACTATGCAGAGAAGATAAGCTACTAAATATATAATATTGTGTATTATAAAAAGAAGCAAATATTGTAAACATCCTATATACTAACTCAGTGCACTTTTTATCTTACTGTGCCTACATTATGGATTTGCCTCATTATATGATTATATTCAATAGCCCTTCTTAGTATTCATATAAATGTTATTTGCATTGCAAGATAATTACACTGTTGTAACATAAATACCATATCTGTAATGATATATTATTGATATTTCTATGTGTCTACATCCACTTTATCATCCCTTTACAGAGTCCATTTATTTTGCTTCATTGCATAAATACTAATATAACACATGAATAATCTGCCTACTTATTTTTCCTACCTTTGAAATAAATCAAAATCTCATATAAAACAATTTCAGGTCATATAATTTGACTATTTAATCTCTCTCTCTCTCTCTCTCTCTCTCTCTCTCTCTCTCTCTCTCTCTCTCTCTCTCTCTCTCTCTCACACTCTCTCTCTCTCTCTCTCTCTCTCTCTCTCTCTCTCTCTCTCTCTCTCTCTCTCACTTTCTCTCTCTTTTTCTCTCTCTCTCTTTTTTTATCTCTCTCTCTTTTTTTCTCTCTCTCTCTTTTTTTTTCTCTCTCTCTCACTCTCACTCTCTCTCACTTTCTCTTTTTCTCTCTCTCTCTTTTTCTCTCTCTCTCTTTTTCTTTCTCTCTCTCTTTTTCTCTCTCTCTCTCTCTCTCACTCTCACTTTCTCTCTCTCACTTTCTCTCTCTTTTTCTCTCTCTCTCTTTTTTTTCTCTCTCTCTCTCTCTCTTTTATTCTTTCTCTCTCTTTTTTTTCTCTCTTTTTTTCTCTCTCTCTCTTTTTTTCTCTCTCTCTCTCTTTTTCTCTCTCTCTCTTGTAACATCAATCAATGTAACTAATGGATAGGAAACACAATACGTTTGCTCTAAGAACTGCTTTGTCTGTTATTATCCCAATGTGTGCTCCCATGTGAATTCGCTATACTTAAAAAGACATAAAATCTATTTTTTTTTTACTTTCATGATTCAGGTAGAGAATTCATTTTAAAAGCAAATTTTCCAATTTACTTCTGTTATGAAATTACTAAATTCTCATGGCATACTTGGTTGAAAAACATGCGTAGGTGGGTATTTGGCACATTTGAAGCACTGAATGACAACACTGCTATTACTCTTACAGATGTATAATTGTTAAACACGTTCTTGCAAAATTGCTACCATATAGTCCTCCAGACACATGCACACTCCAGAGCCTACCTACCTGTTTTTCAAAAAAGGATAGCAAGAGAAAAAAGTAAATGTGATAATAGCAAGACATTTTATTTATTTATTTTAGAATTTTTACGCTCTGACTTTTTTTTTCTAAGTTTCATTTCCCTGAAAAGATACAGGGAGTGCATATTTGACCCTATTATTGTAAACTACATTATGCTGTTTGTATAAATAACTTAACTACATAGTAAATATTTCCCAAAAACAGAAATTCCTTTGTAAAAAGGAAACAGTTTAATTAAAGGGCCATTAAATACAAAAATAAATCAGCCAGTAAAGGCTCAGTTATGTAAAGGGAAAAAATGCAATTTATTTTTTTGCCCACTTTTGCTATAATTAAACTGTAAACTTTTTTTTCCACTGTTCCCAAGGAAGCTGGAGTGCCTTGTGCAAACTTCACTGACCCTTTTAAGATTACACCAAAACACTAAAATAATGGGTAATTATACAAATATCAGCTTTATAGATACATAACAAAAATGTTTTTATACTTTTAAAAAAATATATAATTTTAATATTCTGTTTGACTGAAAAGGGCTACAATTTGTATATATATATATATATATATATATATATATATATATATATATATATATATATATATATATATATATATATATATATATATATATATGTTGTCACGGATACCAGGCTGCCAAGGCCAACCCCCTCTCCTCCTGTGGATTATTATGTTCCCACCATAGAGCAGACAGGACATGTTCTCCACGGATCCTGGGTACACCACAGTAGTGGTGCACCAGGTGGAGACCCCGGGACAGGCACTCTTACAGCAGCCGGCATACCAGGTCCACGAGTCAGTTAGGGAAGACATGCACAGTGAGATTAGGGAGATGTCGAGCCCTCCAACAGTCCCTGGGCATCCCCGGCAGTGCTTTTGCCCAAACAGAATGGCACAACCCACTTCTGTGTAGACTACCATAGGCTTAACAAATAGACACGACTGATGCTTATACCATGCCCCGGGTGGATGAGCTATTAGACCGCATCACCCGGGGTAACTTTTTGATGACGTTAGATCTCTGCAAAGGGTACTGGCAGATCCTTCTGGACTCGGAATCCATTCCAAAGTCGGCATTCATCACCCCATTCGGCCTGTACCAGTTTAAGATCATGCCGTTTGGGATGAAGACTGCTCCGGCGACGTTTCAGAGGATGGTTGTCAGGATATCTCACTAATTTGAATTAACTAAATCTCAGCTGCAGACCTTAAATGTATTGAATTGTATCACAAAGGTAACTGAGTAATAGCTGTGAATTACTCAGGATCCCCACATTGAATTTTGATAGTATTGATCCTTAACGTGCAACTATGTAGAATATGTTACAAGTTTATGACTCAGAGGAAATTGACAGAGTTAATCTGTAAGTGGCTGAAGTAAATAACAATGCTGTGGAAAGTTGTTTTACTACACCTATGTAAGAGGCTCATACAGTTCTGATCATAGATAGAGCAACATATAACTTATATATAGTAGCTGGGTGAATACAATGTTGCAGTTTATCCCAATCACTGAAGATGTTTTACAAGTACCTGATATAGAGCCGTGCTGGGCAACAGGAGCGGTACAATGTTGAGCTTCCGGTAACAGCTGATGCGAGTGAGCTGTGTGTACAGCGCAGCTGTGTGGGTAGAGCTGTAAGACTTCCAGAGAAGCTGCAGTGAGGAATGTTGAGTGAGCTGACAAGCCCGCAGCTGACTGAGAGAGGTTTGTGAATCGCCGCTGGGGGGCGTGGCTATGTTCCGTGACCGGAACGCTTAGAGAGCAGTGTTAGAGCTGCGGTCACACACAGGGTATGCTGAGAGTACTTATAGTAGATTTCCCCGGATAACGAGCAAGTTTGAAGGTAGGTTGAGGTAGTGATAATCCTGAGACCAAATGCTGAATAAACTTTAGATAGCGGATCAGGTATTTAATGTACAACTAGCTTTAATCCGAGTCTTGAATGAAGCAGAGAGGTTTCCTTATGATCAGGAAGAACTGAGATGTATAAACTGCTATATCCTTCTGAACACAGGAGAGGTGAAGTCACAGGTAACATCCACAATAACTAAGCACCTGTTTGAGGTAATCAGTTTACTTAAATAGGGGAGTGACTAACAGCAGAGAGAATTCAGAGAGAGATGGAAAACCTGAAGTGGAATCCCGACAATGGTAGATCGCCTCCTCGATGGCCTCCAGGATTATGCTGTGCATACCTGGATGACATCACAATCACCAGCGATACCTGGGAGGAACACTTAGTTCACTTGGGTATCGTCTTGGACCGCATTAGGGCTGCGGTTCTGACTCTGAAGCCAGACAAGTGCACCGTAGGGAGGTTGGAGGTCCAGTACCTTGGACATGGAATGGGCTGCGGGAAGCAGAGGCCTGAGCCGGCCAAGATTGAGGCAGTTGCTAACTGCCGACCCCCAAAACCAAGACCCAAGTCTTAGCCTTTCTTGGCACCATGGGGTACTACCACAAGTTTGTGCCCAACTATAGTACCCTGGCCAAACTCCTGACTGACCTGACCAAAAAACACTTACCCCGGCAAGTCCTGTGGTCCCCAGAGTGCGAGGCTGCCTTTCAGCAACTGAAAACAGCATTAGTTTCTGCCCTTATTCTGGTCGCTCCTAACCCATCCAAACGCTTTTGTGTCTATTCAGATGCCAAGTGGAAGAGGAGGGCCGGGTGCACCCCGTAGCCTACATCAGCCGTAAACTACTGCCTAGGGAAGTGGGCTACGCAGCAGTAGAGAAGGAGTTTTTGGCACTGGTGTGGGCTCTCAAGAAACTTCAACCATACTTTTATGGAAGGTCATTTACAGTGCTCACAGAGTAGACCACAAGCCCCTGGTATGGCTTAATAGGGTTTCTGGGGACAATGGACGCCTGTTGCGGTGGAGCTTAGTCTTGCAGCCATTTAACTTCACAATTCAGTACCGGCCGGGAAAGAATAACGGCAATGCAGATGACCTCTCCCAGGGAACTGAATTGGAATAGCACCACCGGACAGCCCAAAACTGGCCCATCAGGATCTAGCCGGGTCTGCCGGACTGTCCGGGGAGCACTGTCATGGATACCAGGCTGCCAATCATTAAATCAATTAATTTGTACTTTGGATATATTAATTAACATTTATAAATAACAAAAAATGTTATACTATTACAAGTAATTAGCCCCCCGCTTGGCTGCTTCATTATTCCACCCAGCTAGGAAAATTTATCTGTTACCTGATGCCTGGTTGATTTTTTTCTCTCTAAGTTCCCTTATCTTTAGAATTAACTTACATCATCATTGTCAAATGCAAATATTAAACTCACACCCTCATTTTACTGAACAATACCCCAATAATTCTGATGTTAATAGAACATGTAACACACTATTTAAATATGAAAAATGGTCATATATTCAGTAAAACCATATGAATATTTGAAAATGGTATTGATTTAATATATACAGTATATATATATATATATATATATATATATATATATATATATATATATATATATATATATATATATATATATATATATATATATATATATATATATATATATATATATATATTAAACACTGTAGCCTATAGTGTATATGAAATTTGGTAAACATAAATTTTATTCCAAATACAGCAGACATTATTATTAGGAGTAATTCTTTTTAACCTTTCTATACTATGCACTTTTAATAATGCCCTTTCTTTGTGCGGAAACAGGTTCCATTACACACTGTAGCAGCAGAAACTCCTTGGATGAACAATGCTTGTTCATTATCTGTCATAGGAAAATTGGCTTTATCAGTTACATCTCTATAGTCACAGCTGTTATTCAAAAAAGTGTCTGTTTTAACAATTATAAACTAGACTGTTGTTTTTAATTGATAATTGACCTGCTAACTCACTGAGGGTATCTAGCTCTGGAAATGTCTGCTCTTGGCTGTCTATTTTGTATGGTTATTCTTTAAAGCCAACAGAGGATTCCTTCATAGAGACACCTTGATCTTAGGGATCTACATTTGCCTTGTCATTGGTTAGCTATTTTTTTTTTTTTAACAGGGTTCTTCTGCAGAGTTTGGGATCAGTAGTAGATTGTTCATATATAGTATCAGGCACTGCTACTGGAGAAAATTTGTAACACATTGGCCGCTCCTGCTTATTCTTATCAGAGTTATGAAAATCCACCAACAACCTTATGCCTAGATTTAGAGTTCTGCATTAGCCATCAAAAGCAGTGTTAAGGGGTCCTAACGCTGCTTTGGCCGCCCGCTGGTATTTAGAGTCGGCCAGGTAAAGGTGTACCACTCACTTTCAAGCCGCAACTTTTTCATACCGCAGATCCCCGTACGCCAATTGCGTATCCTATCTTTTCAATGGGATCTTCCTAACGCCAGTATTTAGAGTCTTGGCTGAAGTGAGCGTTACACCTCTACCGACAAGACTCCTACCGCCCATGGAAAGGCTGTAGTTAAGAGCTTTATGGGCTAACGCCGGTTTATAAAGCTCTTAACTACAGTGCTCTAAAGTACACTAACACCCATAAACTACCTATGTACCCCTAAAGCGAGGTCCCCCCACATCGCCGCCACTATAATAAATATTTTTAACCCCTAATCTGCCGACCGCACATCGCCGCCACCTACATTATCCCTATGAACCCCTAATCTGCTGCCCCTATCATCGCCAACACCTACATAATATTTATTAACCCCTAATCTGCCCCCCCAATGTCGCCGCTACCTAACTACACTTATTAACCCCTAATATGCCGACCGGACCTCGTCGCCACTATAATAAATGTATTAACCCCTAAACCACCGCACTCCCGTCTCACAAACACTATAATAAATAGTATTAACCCCTAATCTGCCCTCCCTAACATCACCACCACCTAACTTCAAGTATTAACCCCTAATCTGCCGACCGGACCTCGCCGCTACTATAATAAATGTATTAACCCCTAAAGCTAAGTCTAACCTTAACACCCCCCTAAGTTAAATATAATTTTAATCTAACAAAATAAATTAAATATTATTAACTAAAGTATTCCTATTTAAAACTAAATACTTACCTGTAAAATAAACCCTAATATAATAGTTATTAACTATTTAATAGCTATTGTACCTAGTTAAAATAAATACCAAGTTGCCTGTAAAATAAATATAAATCCTAAAATAGCTACAATATAATTATTTGTTGGTATTTATTTTAACTAGGTACAATAGCTATTAAATAGTTAATAACTATTTAATAGCTACCTAGTTAAAATAATTACAAAATTACCTGTAAAATAAATCCTAACCTAAGTTACAATTAAACCTAACACTACACTATCAATAAAAGAATGAAATAAATTACCTACAATTACATACAATTAAATAAACTAAACTAAATTACAAAAAAAGCAAACACTAAATTACAAAAAATAAAAAAAGATTACAAGAATATTAGGCTAATTACACCTACTCTAAGCCCCCTAATAAAATAAAAAAGCCCCCAAAATAATAAAGGTCCCTACCCTATTCTAAATTAAAAAGTAATCAGCTCTTTTACCAGCCCTTAAAAGGGCTTTTTGCAGGGCATGCCCCAAAGTAATCAGCTTTTTTGCCTGTAAAAAAAATACAAACCCCCCCAACATTAAAACCCACCCCCCACATACCCCTACTCTAACCCAAACCCCCCTTAAATAAACCTAACACTACCCCCCTGAAGATCTCCCTACCTTGAGTCGTCTTCACCCAGCCAGGCAGAAGTCTTCATCCAATGGGGCAGAAGAGGACATCCAGACCGGCAGAAGTCTTCATCCTATCCGGGCAGAAGAGGACATCCGGACCGGCAGACATCTTCATCCAAGCGGCATCTTCTATCTTCATCCATCCGGAGCGGAGCAGAGCCATCTTCTTCCAGCCGACGTGGATCTATCCTCTTCTACCGACACCTACTTGTCGAATGAAGGTTCCTTTAAATGACATCATCCAAGATGGCGTCCCTCAAATTCCGATTGGCTGATAGGATTCTATCAGCCAATCGGAATTAAGGTAGGAAAAATCTGATTGGCTGATTGATTCAGCCAATCAGATTCAAGGTCAATCCGATTGGCTGATCCAATCAGCCAATCAGATTGAGCTTGCATTCTATTGGCTGTTCCGATCAGCCAATAGAATGCAAGCTCAATCTGATTGGCTGATTGGATCAGCCAATCAGATTTTTCATACCTTAATTCCAATTGGCTGAGAGAATCCTGTCAGCCAATCGGAATTCGAGGGACGCCATCTTGGATGACGTCATTTAAAGGAACCTTCATTCGGCGAGTAGGCGTCGGTAGAAGAGGATGCCTCTGCTCCCGGAGCCCACCGCAACTCTGATAAAGTTATTAACCCTTATCCCCCTGCTCCCAGACCCCTCTGCAACTAAATAAATGTATTAACCCCTAAACCCCTGGCCTCCCACATCACTACCACTTACTAAACCTATTAACCCCTAAACCGCCAGCCCCCACATCGCCATAAACTAAATTAAGCTATTAACCCCTAAACCTAACAACCCGCTAACTTTACATTAAATATGAACTCATCCCTATCTTATAATAAATTTAAACCTTTAGAATTAAAATAAACTATATTAAACTACTAATTAACCTACCCTAACTATTATACTACAATTACATTAAACTATATTAAAATATTAATTAACCTACCCTAACTATTATACTAAAATTACATTAAACTAAGAATTAAATTAGCATGACTAAGGGGTTAATCCCCGAAACGTCGCTACTTTTAATGGGTCTTTAATAAAGATAAAGATTATATTATTCTTATAATATAGTGCTGGTGAAATGTGTACTTTGGATTCTCTACAGGGTTATTGCAGTTAACCCTTACACCAAGCACTTCTTCAGTGGTGCTGTTTTCCCATCCTTCTGTACTCTGATAAAAGGTGCCTAATTAGGAGGGACATTGACAGAGCTCTCAATTATGGATAATATCATAAAATGCAATTTCCTGGTTAGCTCTATAGTTAATAAATTAAAGGGTCTCAAATATATTATAATGGTTATACAGGGAATCACAAGGCAAAGGAGCCACAGAGACAAAATACACTGATGGAACACAACTTTTTGTGTGATCCTCATCCCACCAAATTAAATTTCATAGCCTAGAGAAATTAAAACATGTTTATATTTGTGTGGGCTAAACACCTACAATAATATAATGTTAAAGAGACAGTCTACTCTAGAATGTTTAATGTTTAAAAATATAGATAATACCTTTATTACCCATTTCACAGTTTTGCATAACCAACATGGTTATATTAATATACTTTTTACTTCTGGGATTGCCTTGTATCGAAACCTCTGCAGATTGCCCCCTTATTTCAGTTCTTTTGAGAGACTTGTATATTAGCCAATCAATGCCCTTTTATAGGTAATTTCACGGGCGTGAGCACAATGATATCTATATGACACACATGAAAAAATGTCAAATGCATTCAGGTAAGAGATGGCCTTCAAGGGCTTAGAAATTATGAGCCTATCTAGGTTTAGCTTTCAACTAAGAATATCAAAAGAACAAAGCAAATTTGATGATAAAAGTAACCTCACCTCACTACCTGTCCCATTGTTCCCATCCCTTCACAATTACTGTCCTCCCTCTCTACTACTCTTACTCCTATCCTCCCACATATCTTTAATCTCTCCCTCAACACTGGTATATTTTCCTCATCCCTTAAACATGCATTTATTATACCTATCCTCAAAAAAATCTTTTCTTGATCCATCATCCCCATCCAACTACCGCCCTATTTCCCTACTCCCCCTCGCTTCAAAACTTCTAGAATGACTCGTACAGTGGATATTGAAAAGAATCAACCCCCTTGAAAATAAATCACATTTTGTTGCTTTGTAGCCTGACATAAAAACAGACACAGTTTTTGTTTATCCAGTTGTAATTACTCAGTGCAACTTATAACATCCAAGTGAAAGAAATAACACCAACATGTCAGGCAAAAATAAAGACAATTCAAAAACAGAATCACTACATTGCAAAAAGGATCACCCCCTCCTAAAATTACTTGTAAACTCAATCAGATGTAGCTAATCACCTTCTCAATGGCACACACAAAGCAATTTGACCTTCAACTGTGATCAGCTGTGGGCATATTAATTAGCTCAGCATGACAATAGCTTTCCTGGAGCATCTCAGTCCTTGGTAGTGCAACTGAAGCAAAAAATCAACTATGGGTGGCAAGGCACTGTCAAAAGATCTCAGGGATAATGTTGTCGACAGGCACAAGTCAGGAGATGGATACAAGAAAATATCAAAGGCTTTATTGATGCCTAGAAAACAGTGAAGTCTATTATTAAGAATTGGAAGGTAATTGATACAACACAGACACTCTCTGGATGCAACTTATAACATCCAAGTAAAAGATATAACACCAACATGTCAGACAAAAATAAAGACAATTCTAAAACAGAATCACTGAGTTGGAAAAAGGATAATCCCCTTGTGTCAGTATTTTGTTGAACCACCTTTTGCTTTAATTATAGTCTTGACTCTGTTGGGATATGTCTCTACTTACTTTGCACATCTAGACTGTGCAATATTTGCCCACTTTTCTTTGCAGAACTGCTCCAGTTCCGTTACATTTGATGGTGATCGTTTGTGGACTGCAGCCTTCAAGTCATGCCACAGATATTCAATGGAGTTTAGGTCTGGGTTCTGACTAGGCCATGCAAGGACATTTAACTTTTTTTTCTTCAACCACTATGTGATCATTTTTCTATGTACTTTGGGTCATTGTCATGTTGGAAGGTAAACCTTCTTCCCATTGACAACTTCCTGGCTGAGGGCAGCAGTGCCTGCTGCAGAGAAAAACCCCAATGAAAGGATTTTACCACCTCAATGCTTTACAGTTATTTGGATGGTGAGCTGTATTGGATTTCCTCCAGACATATCGTTTGGTTTTGAGGCAAAGTAATTCAATTTTAGTCTCATCTGACCATATTACCTTTTACCATGTGGCCTCAGAATCTCCTAGGTGTTTTATGGCAAATCTCAGTCGTGACTGCATGTGGCCTTTCTTAAAGTGTGGGTTATTTTCTTGCAACCCTCCCATACAAGCCACATTTGCGAAGAATTTGTGATATTGTTGTCACATGCAGACAATGACCACTCTTTGTCATAAATTCCTGCAACTGCTTCAGAGTTGCTGTGGGCCTCTTGGTAGCTTCTCTGACCAGTTTCCTCCTGGCTCTTTCATCTAGTTTGGAGTGTCGTCCTAATCCAGAGAGGGTCTGTATTGTACCAAATATCTTCCACTTCTTAATAATAGACTTCACTGTGCTTCTAGGCATTGATAACACCTTTGATATTTTCTTGTATCCATCTCCTGACTTGTGGTTGTCCACAATATTATCCTGGAGATCTTTTGACAGTGCCTTGCCACCCATAGTTGATTGTTTGCTTCAGCTGCACTACCAGGGACTGAGATGCTCCAGGAAAGCTCTTTTCATGCTGAGCTAATCAATATGCCCACAGCTGATTACAGTTGAAGGTCAAATGGCTTTGTGTGTGCCGTTGAGAAGGTGATTAGATACACCTGATTGAGTTTACAAGTAATTTTAGGTGGGGGTGATCCTTTTTCCAACTTAGTGATTCTGTTTTTGAATTGTCTTTATTTTTGCCTAACATGTTAGTGTTATATCTTTCACTTGAAAGTTATAAGTTGCACTGAGTAATTACAACTGGATATACAAAAATGTGTTTGTCTTTATTTCAGGCTGCAAAGCAACAACATGTGATTATTTTCAAGGGGGGTGATTATTTTCAATACCCATTGTATATACACGTTTATCACATTTCCTCACATTAAACTCCCTCCTTGATCCATTGCAATTGGATTTCACCCACAACACTCCACAGAAACTGCAATCATTAAGGTTACTAATAACTAATTAGAGCAAACTCTAAAGGCCACTTTTCTTTTTTAATCCTTTTTTAATCATTTTTTGATCTGTCTGCAGCCTTTGACACAGTTGACCATACTGTATTGCTCTAAACCTCCAATCTTTCGGCATCAGTGACACAGCTCGCTCGTGGCTCTCCTCTTACTTGTCTAACCGGAACTTTAGTGTTACCTTCTCTGGCACATCTTCTGACCCTTTACCACTTTCTGTTGGAGAACCACAATGCTCTGTCCTTGCCCTCCTTCTCTTTTCAATTTATACATCCTCCTTAGGTTCCTTAATATCAGCTTATCATGCTGATAATACCCAAATCTACATCTCTGCACCAGACCTATCCCCTTCCTTACTAACTCATGTCACTGTCTTTCTAATATTTCATCCTGGATGTTCTCTCACTAGCTTAAGCTAAATCTTTAAAAAACCAAGCTCCTTATTTTCCCTCCTTCTTCCAAAATCCCTACCCCAAACTTTCTCTAACTGTTGATAATAACATCATTACCCCAACCCTGCATGCCCAATGTCACACTTGACTCAGATCTCTCTTTCACTCACCTCATCCAGTCTGTGGCCAATTCTTGCTACCTCAACCTTAAAAACATCTCCAAAAGGTGCCACTTCCTCACACAAGACACAACTAAGACTTTAATCCACTCTCTAATAGTTTCCCACCTTGACTATTGCAACTCCATCCTCTCCAGCCTCCCTAGCTGCCATCTATTTCCCTTACAATTCATAAAAATTACCTCTGACAAGCTGATCTTCCTTGCACATTGCTCCCCATCTGCTGCACCACTCTGCCAGTCCCTTCACTGGCTTCCTCTATCCTCCAGAATAAAACATAAAATCCTGACTCTAACTTTTAAAGCTCTCAATAACACTGCTCCACCCTATTTCTTCTGACCTAGCCTCCAGATACTCGCCCTCCCATCACCCTTTGCTCTGCTCATGACCTCCTTCTCTCCTCCTCTCTTGTTACCTCCTCACATTCCCATCTACAAGACTTTTCCAGACTACTTTGTGGAACTCTCTGCCTTGCTCTACATGACTCTCTCCTAGTTTTCAAACTTTCAAGCGCTCCTTAAAGACTCTACTGTTTAGAGATGCATATAATATACACTAACATTTTCCTATCTTAGTCCCTCTCCTCCTTTAGATATCCCCTTGAACTCCCCCTAGCATGTAAGCCTACAAGCCTAGATGCTTTGTAGATCACTTTCATGAGAGATGATTTACAACAGTGAAACTCTTGGCAGGGCCCTCTATCCCTTTGTCTCCCATAACTGTTACCGCACATATTAGATGCATGTCTTTAGTGCTGCGGAACCTGTTAGCGCTCTATAAATAACTGATAATAATAATAATAGTAATAATAATAAATGGGAAAGTTGTTTAAAATGACATGCCCTATCTGAATCATGAAAGTTTAATTTTGACTAGAATATCCCTTTAAATTAATGTTCTGTTTTATATGAATTGGAAGGGACTTAATCACATCTCTTGATCATGTATCTAACCTTTTAATTTACTGATAATATAAGGTTTCTTTGGCTGATGGCCTAGTCATCAAATTATATAATGTTCTGCTGAATCGTCTAACAGCAAACAGTTACATTTTACAAGACTATTAAATGTGTCTAAAATAATAGAATTGTCCATTTCATAGGAAAGATCCAGTGGGTTAATAAAGAAGCCACTAACTTGTTTAAACTGTCAGATGCTATGTTAAGACCTCATATTCCATAGTCATAAAATGCAACATTAGAGATAAAAGTGCAATTAAGAATTCATTGCTTCTGAAATGTAAAATGTAAAAATTAATCAAGTGCCCACTACCTCGCAATGCGCTCGTTAGCATCAAAACTCAGAATTAATTATCAGAATGGGCTACTTTATTGAAACACAATTTAATTATTATTAAATAGGACATTTGGGATCCTAAAGAATTATACATGACAAAGTAAGTAGAAATCAATTTGTGAGATTAAAAAAAAATGCATACACTCATTTCTGTAGTTGCATTACATTATTTAATTTTTAATAACCTTTTTTAACATTAAACCAACTTTCAAAGCAGGTAGGATTTACATAAAATGCATAAGTGAATCAAATTTCACAAAAAAATAGTAAATGGAACATGTATTTAAACTATATAACAAAATGGCTAAAGGTAAATATAAAGAACTTGCATGATGTTCAGGGTCGTAACTACAGGGATTGCAGAATTTTGTTGAATATGATATCTATTATTATTCAGGTATGGTGATTTAATTATGTAGGTTTTATGCTGGTACAGTATAACTATTCAGAGTTTGTAAAATGGTAATCAAACAGAGAGGGGCCTCATGTGTGTATCATACAATCACATCCAAGATATAGGTGCATGGATGTATTAGGGTACTCACATTTGCTGAAAGCACCCTATTATGCTATTGGAAACAGACTGGTATATTGTAGGTGTACCATTTTAGGATCGTACCGCCATGAGTGTGAGGAGTTGTGCAGCCTTTTTGCTTGTGCAATTTAAATATTTTTTGGCCTCTTCTGGTTTTTCCAAAATACTTCTATCACTTTGGGACTTTTCCATTGATAAAAGTTATATAGTCAATTCAATTGGTTTGTACACTTTGGCCTCTAGTTATCAAGCCGTCAACCTCAAATACGCTGGAATTCCGCAGCGTATTTGTGTCGAGGTTGATTCGCCTAAGTTATCAAGCCCTGCTGCCCGACAAAAGTAGAATATAGTGACATAAGCTTCGATCCGCCGGACTCAGCCCTGGAGGCAGCGGATCCCATAGGAATCAATGGGAGTCTGACCATAGCGAAAGTTCATGTTCGCTGCTGCCCGACATCCCATTGATTCCTATGGGAAACGTCTGCACCTAACACCCTAACATGTACCCTGAGTCTAAACACCCCTAATCTGTCCCCCTACACCGCTGCAACTAAATAAATTTATTACCCCTAAACCGCCGCTCCCGCAGCCCACCGCCACTCTAATAAACTTATTAACCCCTGAAACGCCACTCCCGGACCCCTCCGCCACCTACATAATACCTATTAACCCCTATCCTGCCCCCCCTATACCGCTGCCACCTATAATAAATTTATTAACCCCTATCCTGCCGATCCCGTACCCCGCCGCAACTAAATAAATTGTTTAACCCCTAAACCGCCGCTCCCGGACCCCGCCGCCACCTATATTAAACTTATTAACCCCTAATCTGCCCCCCATACACCGTCGCCACCTATAATAAATTTATTAAACCCTATCCTGCCCCCCCTATACCGCTGCCATCTATATTAAACTAATTTACCCCTAAACATAAGTCTAACACTAACCCTAACACCCCCCTAACTTAAATATTATTTTAATAAATCTAAATAAAATTACTATTATTAACTAAATTAATCCTATTTAAAACTAAATACTTACCTATAAAATAAACACTAATATAGCTACAATATAACTAATAATTATATTGTAGCTATTTTAGGATTTATTTTTATTTTACAGGCAAATTTCAATTTATTTAAACTAGGCACAATAGCTATTAAATAGTTATTAACTATTTAATAGCTACCTAGTTAAAATAAAGACAAATTTACCTGTAAAATAAAAAACTAACCTAAGTTTCAATTACACCTAACACTACACTATCATTAAATAAATTATTCCTATTTAAAATTAAATACTTACATGTAAAATAAACCCTAAGATAGCTACAATGTAATTAATAATTACATTGAAGCTATTTTAGGATTTATATTTATTTTACAGGTAACTTTGTATTTATTTTAACTAGGTACAATAGCTATTAAGTAGTTATTTACTATTTAATAGCTACCTAGCTAAAAGAAATACAAAATTACCTGTAAAATAAATATTAACCTAAGTTACAATTAAACCTAACACTACACGATCATTAAATAAATTAAATTAATTAACTACAAATACATACAATTAAATACAATTAAATAAATTAACTAAAGTGCAAAAAATAAAAAAACTAAGTTACAAAAAATAAAAAATATTACAAGATTTTTAAGCTAATTACACCTAATCTAAGCCCCCTAATAAAATAACAAAGCCCCCCAAAATAAAAAAATGCCCTACCCTATTCTAAATTACGAAAGTTAACAGCTCTATTACCTTACCAGCCCTTAAAAGGGCCTTTTGCGGGGCATGCCCCAAATTATTCAGCTCTTTTGCCTGTAAAATAAAATACAACCCCCCCAACATTAAAACCCACCACCCACATACCCCTACTCTAACCCACCCAAACCCCCCTTAAATAAACCTAACACTACCCCCCTGAAGATCTCCCTACCTTGAGTCGTGTTCACCCAGCCGGGCCGAAGTCATCATCCAAGGGGCGCTGAAGATGTGTTCCATCCGATAGAAGTCTTCATCCAAGGGGCGCTGAAGAGGTCTTCCATCCGATAGAAGTCTTCATCCAGGCGGCGTCTTCAATCTTCATCCATCCGGAGCGGAGCCTTCTTCAAATGAGCCGACACGGAGCCATCCTCTTCCAACGACGCCTACCCGATGAATGGATATTCCTTTACGTGAAGTCATCCAAGATGGCGTCCCTCAAATTCCGATTGGCTGATAGGATTCTATCAGCCAATCGGAATTAAGGTATGAAAAATCTGATTGGCTGATCCAATCAGCCAATAAGATTGAGCTTGCATTCTATTGGCTGATCGGAACAGCCAATAGAATGCAAGCTCAATGTGATTGGCTGATTGGATCAGCCAATCGGATTGAACTTGAATCTGATTGGCTGATTGGATCAGCCAATCAGATTTTTCATACCTTAATTCCGATTGGCTGATAGAATCCTATCAGCCAATCGGAATTCGAGGGACGCCATCTTGGATGACGTCACTTAAAGGAACCTTCATTCTTCGGGTAGGCGTCGTTGGAAGAGGATGGTTCCGCGTCGGCTCGTTTGAAGATGGCTCGGCTCCAGATGGATGAAGATTGAAGACGCCGCCTGGATGAAGACTTCTATCGGATGGAAGACCTCTTCAGCGCCCCTTGGATGAAGACTTCTATCGGATGGAACACATCTTCAGTGCCCCTTGGATGATGACTTCGGCCCGGCTGGGTGAACACGACTCAAGGTAGGGAGATCTTCAGGGGTTTAGTGTTAGGTTTATTTAAGGGGGGTTTGTGTGGGTTAGAGTAGGGGTATGTGGGTGGTGGGTTTTAATGTTGGGGGGGTTGTATTTTTTTTTAACATGCAAAAGAGCTGAATACTTTGGGGCATGCCCCGCAAAAGGCCCTTTTAAGGGCTGGTAAGGTAATAGAGCTGTTAACTTTCGTAATTTAGAATAGGGTAGGGCATTTTTTTTATTTTGGGGGGCTTTGTTATTTTATTAGGGGGCTTAGATTAGGTGTAATTAGCTTAAAAATCTTGTAATACTTTTTTATTTTTTGTAACTTCATTTTTTTATTTTTTGTACTTTAGTTAGTTTATTTAATTGTATTTAATTGTAGGTATTTGTAGTTAATTAATTTAATTTATTTAATGATAGTGTAGTGTTAGGTTTAATTGTAACTTAGGTTAGGATTTATTTTACAGGTAATTTTGTATTTCTTTTAGCTAGGTATTTATTAAATAGTTAAGAACTATTTAATAACTATTGTACCTAGTTAAAATAAATACAAAGTTACCTGTAAAATAAATATAAATCCTAAAATAGCTACAATGTAATTATTAATTACATTGTAGCTATCTTAGGGTTTATTTTACAGGTAAGTATTTATTTTTAAATAGGAATAATTTATTTAATGATAGTGTAGTGCTAGGTGTAATTGTAACTTAGGTTAGTTTTTATTTTACAGGTAAATTTGTCTTTATTTTAACTAGGTATCTATTAAATAGTTAATAACTATTTAATAACTATTGTGCCTAGTTAAAATAAATTGAAATTTACCTGTAAAATAAAAATAAATCCTAAAATAGCTACAATATAATTATTAGTTATATTGTAGCTATATTATGGTTTATTTTATAGGTAAGTATTTAGTTTTAAATAGGAATAACTAATTTAATAAGAGTAATATTTATTTAGAATTATATAATTAATATTTAAGTTAGGGGGGTGTAAGGGTTAGGGTTAGACTTAGGTTTAGGGGTTAATAATTTTATTATAGGTTGCGGCGGTATAGGGGGGCAGGATAGGGGTTAATAAATTTAATGTAGGTGGCGACGGTGTAGGGGGGCAGATTAGGGGTTAATAAGTTTAATATAGGTGGCGGCGAGGTCCGGGAGCGGCGGTTTAGGGGTTAAACAATTTATTTAGTTGTGGCGGGGTACGGGATCGGCAGGATAGGGGTTAATAAATTTATTATAGGTGGCGGCAGTATAGGGGGGCAGGATAGGGTTATTACATTTATTATAGGTGGCGGCGGTATAGGGGGGGCAGGATTGGGGTTAATAGGTATTATGTAGGTGGCAGCGGGGTCCGGGAGCAGCAGTTTAGGGGTTAATCAGTTTATTAGAGTGGCGGTGGGCTCCGGGAGCGGCGGTTTAGGGGTTAATACATTTATTATAGTTGCGGCGGGATCTAGGAGCGGCGGTTTAGGGGTTAATAACTAAATATTTAATAATAAATAATTATTTAGTTGCAGGGGGCTCCGGGGGCGCCGGTATAGGGGGTAGAACAGTGTAGTGTGGGTGCTTAGTGACAGCTTATCAATAAAGCTTGGAAATAGCCGAAGAGCAGCGAGATCGGGTGAGTGATAACTATCACAGTCCACCGCTCATCGCCCCGTACTTGGTGCGCCGCTTTTTGACAGCTTTTTTGATAACTTTGGCGAGCGTATTCAGGTCCGCGGCGGCGATGTGAGGTGAGCTTAGGCGGGCGTATTGGGGCCGGCGATGGCAGGTAAGTAGACACGTTGATAACTAGAGGCCATGGTATCCATTTTATTGTTTTATTATATGTCAACACTTATAACCCTTTTTTCGCATATAGCACCTCCTGTTATCAGCTTATCTCTGATTTGTTAAGAGTCTGTGGTGCTTTGGAAGGGTTACTGTCGAAATGAGGAGAAGGGTGCCATAGAGTTTATTGTAGGGCTTATTGGGGTCCAAATTCATGGAATTCAGTCATTAACGGGGGGGGGGCACATAAAAAACTAATAATCCACTACACTATTAACCCCTATAACACCACCCCCCCATATTGTAAACTATTCCGCTACACTATTAAAACCTAAACTGCCACACACCCACATCACAAACTACCCCCAAATGATAAGAAAAGAAAATAAGAGGATGCATCGGGTGGAAGATGGATGAAGACTTCCCCCGCAGAGCAGTTGCAGAAGAAGGCTGAAGATGGGCCACTTCTAGCGGGATGAAGATAGAAGAGGTCCGCTGTCTCCATGAAGATAAATGAAAATGGGCCACCGCCATGGAATTCAGTCATTAACGGGGCATTCATGCCATTCTAAGGGCAATGCCCGACCAAATGACCTTTTCAGGGCAATCTTTTGTTAGGATAGGGTGGTTGTTTAGGCTTTTTTTAATAGCAAAAGAGCTGTAATCGCTTGCCCTACAAAATGTTCTTCTCAGGGCAATTTTTAGATTAGGTTTTTAGATAGGCTTTTTTGGGGGAATGGGGTTTACTTTTATTGTAGGATAGGGTTGCATTTTTTTTAGAAAAAGAGCTAAATCGCTTTATGATGGTTCATATTACTAGAGTGCGGGGATTAATAGTATCTTTGAAATATATATATATATATATATATATATATATATATATATATATATATATATATATATATATACACGGTAAAGGAAGGCACTCACTGGTCTTTTTCTTCAAAATAACTTTAATAATCGTGACGTTTCGGGGACACACTCCCCTTCCTCAGACAAAAAACAAACTAAAAGTGACTGGACTTATAAAGCCAAACTAACCCCTCCCAGTGAAAATTGCGCCAAAATAGTTGCCATGGTGATCCTCAAAAACATTCTAGTCATGTGATGAGTGTTACTCATGTAAATTAATTGTTGCTGTTCAACAACCTATACAATATTCACACACAAATATATTGTACAACATATTAAAATATTCAAAATATTACATCAAAGCATATGGGAACAAGCTTATATAAAAGAGCAGCCTGTACCAATAACCACATAAAGTGAGCAAGACACACAAGTGTAATAAAACATAACGTATTATTATATTAGAGGTATCATGAGAATAAAATATACATTCTCCTGCTCTCAAAGTGCGTGAAATGGATAAATACCTGTGTGTCCCCTAACACATATTGTGTCCCTGAACAGGTGTAATGGTGTCTATAGCAAAGTGTATGTGAACTAAATTATGTGCATATTGACAGCCTTCTGGATAGTCTGAATATAAATTCTGATTACACAACCTAATCAGAGAATCAGAGAATCTCTATCTGATACTCCTAAATGATAATTTACTCTATAGATTGTAGACACAGTGACTAGAGTTCAGTATTATACATATAACTGTACGTATAGTATTGGCTGCTTTGAGTCTTTTAGACTTAGCATTGAAAGTAACTTGTATATTGGACAGTGCTGGACTGTACACTAAGTATGCAATACCAGTAAGGGCATTCCCTCTAATGGATCCTTTCTATCAGCGTGCACCGTCACCATGACTACCTGATACATAACACAGCATGCAGCTTCATGACGTCAGTACACTGAGCCGGCTGTGTGCGTCTCAGATACTCATCGGGCGACCATGCTGTCTTCCCAGATATGCTGTGTTTACGTTTGTGCTACGGATACACAAGAAAGAGATGTAACAGGTATGCTCCCTCTGAGTTAATAAGATTAACAAGTAGAAAGTGCTGCAATAGAATGTATGTAACACATAATATATAAACATATGAGCCTTTGGCTGGATTTATAGCCGCATTGCCGTATCCAGTCTGTGTGATATATGACAGGACAAATAATCTGTTGTAACTCGCTAGTACAGTATTGTTGAAGTGATTAGTATTCTTGATTATGTAACTCTGCTCATAGTATCCCCTTAAATTATCGTTTAGGGGTATCAGATAGAGATTCTCTGATTAGGTTGTGTAATCAGAATTTATATTCAGACTATCCAGAAGGCTGTCAATATGCACATAATTTAGTTCACATACACTTTGCTATAGACACCATTACACCTGTTCAGGGACACAATATGTGTTAGGGGACACACAGGTATTTATCCATTTCACGCACTTTGAGAGCAGGAGAATGTATATTTTATTCTCATGATACCTCTAATATAATAATACATTATGTTTTATTACACTTGTGTGTCTTGCTCACTTTATGTGGTTATTGGTACAGGCTGCTCTTTTATATAAGCTTGTTCCCATATGCTTTGATGTAATATTTTGAATATTTTAATATGTTGTACAATATATTTGTGTGTGAATATTGTATAGGTTGTTGAACAGCAACATTTAATTTACATGAGTAACACTCATCACATGACTAGAATGTTTTTGAGGATCACCATGGCAACTATTTTGGCGCAATTTTCACTGGGAGAGGTTAGTTTGGCTTTATAAGTCCAGTCACTTTTAGTTTGTTTTTTGTCTGAGGAAGGGGAGTGTGTCCCCGAAACGTCACGATTATTGAAGTTATTTTGAAGAAAAAGACCAGTGAGTGCCTTCCTTTACCGTGTATATTTATCTGCTGGCACCCTGGCATTAAGTTTGGAAAGTGAGAGTGCTCTCTATCTACATATATATATATATATATATATATATATATATATATATATATATATATATATATATATATATACACATAACAGGTTAAGGACGGCACTCACTAGTCTTTCCAAAATGTACTTTAATAGAAAAAAATGTTTCGGGGGGACACTCCCCTTCCTCAGGCTGAAGGGGAAGGGGAGTGTGTCCCCAAAACGTCACTTTTTTCTATTAAAGTACACTTTGGAAAGACCAGTGAGTGCCATCCATTACCCGTTATATTCAACCGTTGGCACCCTGGCAGTTGCTACTGTGGTGAGAGTGCTCTTTTTTGGAACATGTCTAATTATGTGTGTAAATATATATATATATATATATATATATATATATATATATATATATATATATATATATATATATATATATATATATATATATGTTTACAGATGTATTTTTGTGTTTTATTTTATATTGACTGTACAAATGTCACATTCCAATGATCTTCACTTACAGGAAAATGTTATTTTTATTGTAAATATACATATACCTATACCTGTATATCTATTCCTATAGCTTTATATGGATAGATATCTATTTAAACAGTATCACATATATATAGAAATATATATATAATAATAAAAATTACATGGGAAGAACATTGGATTGTAAAATATGCATAAAGCGCATCTGCGAACGAAGTCAGGTTAGCGCACATGAAGAATTAATAATCTTACATCAGGTTATTGAATTATTACAAAATATTATAGATACTGTAAAAAATGCTAAATAATACATAGTATATATATATATATATATATATATATATTCTTCAACAAACTACAAGAGGAGAACAAGGACCATCAAAAATTTATTAAGGCCCTGTATAGATAGGGAATCAAGCACTCTTTTTTTATAAAAAATAGCTCAAAAGTGTAGCTAAATTAAACATATGGAATGAATCTCTGACCAGTACAATCACTGAGAACAAAAAATAATTTATTAATAGTACAGAAAGAAGTAAATCCTAACTGTCCAAACATAGCAATAGGCCAGTTGTGCGCTGGCCTCGGGTATATGTTAGCAACACAAAGTAAAGTATGTTGAACAAACAATATAGTACATGTGGCCAATTAAAACCCTGAAGATGTGCACATCATAATCATAATATTGGATAAAATACAATCCAAAGACACCTAGTACACTGCTACACCCAAGCTGTACACGGTACCCAAGTCAATACAAGGGATAATTACCAGACAGGTAATTTTTTAGGGATCTAAGCAGTGATAGGTACTTTGTAAAGATTTCAGGAACAACAATAATGGCAGTATAGCAACAATTACAAAGAATTACATACAAGTATGAAGAATAGCTATTGCAATGGTTATTAGCAATAAGATAGATAGTGAGTTACATGCAAGTATGAAGAATAACTATTGCAATGGTTATTAGCAATAAGATAGATAGTGGAACATAGTAATACATCCTCCATAATGAATTGCCTCAGTACAGCAGTTACATTTAGACACAGCAGTTTACATAGAGATGCCGGCATATATTGAGATAAAATTCTCACAAGAGTGTATTGCTGAAGAAAACAACCAAATCACACCAGGATGATTTTTCACATATAGCGGTATTGTCTTCAGCCAGACTTAGCATAAGTCCCAGGTATGCAAAATGGGATAAGTGCTGCCAAAGCTGCATGCGTGTTAGTAAAGCATAGTACTTCTTATTGCTGAAGATGTTGTATGAAAACAGCAAACAAGCCAAATGAGCAGTGGGAGTCAGTCCAGGCTAACCCCCCATATTGCAAGTGAAAGCAGCTATATTCCTATATTACACCATAAGCATGCACTTATCTGATTCTGGAGGTGTCCACAATTGAGGTCCGCTGTTTGTTACCGGTTGCCTCCTGAAATACTGCCTTGTAATTGAGTCCCATGAAACAGTTTGCTGAGCCAGTTGAATGCTGCACGCTGAGACTGCAGCGTGGTAGGACTGTGTGCTTACTTCCTGGTTGGTCACATGTGCGTCCTTGATCCAATGCCTACGATCCTGATCGTTTCACCCACAATGCCAAATGATAGACGGGGCTTCCTCAGGGCGCCCTGAGGAAGCCCTGTCTATCATTTGGCTGGCTCAGCAAACTGTTTCATGGGACTCAATTACAAGGCAGTATTTCAGGAGGCAACCGGTAACAAACAGCAGACCTCAATTGTGGACACCTCCAGAATCAGATAAGTGCATGCTTATGCTGTAACATAGGAATATAGCTGCTTTCACTTGCAATATGGGGGGTTAGCCTGGACTGACTCCCACTGCTCATTTGGCTTGTTTGCTGTTTTCATACAACATCTTCAGCAATAAGAAGTACTATGCTTTACTAACACGCATGCAGCTTTGGCAGCACTTATCCCATTTTGCATACCTGGGACTTATGCTAAGTCTGGCTGAAGACAATACCACTATATGTGGAAAATCATCCTGGTGTGATTTGGTTGTTTTCTTCAGCAATACACTCTTGTGAGAATTTTATCTCAATATATGCAGGCATCTCTATGTAAACTGCTGTGTCTCTATGTAACTGCTGTACTGAGGCAATTCATTATGGAGGATGTATTACTATGTTCCACTATCTATCTTATTGCTAATAACCATTGCAATAGTTATTCTTCATACTTGCATGTAACTCACTATCTATCTTATTGCTGATAACCATTGCAATAGCTATTCTTCATACTTGTATGCAATTCTTTGTAATTGTTGCTATACTGCCATTATTGTTGTTCCTGAAATATTTACAAAGCACCTATCACTGCTTAGATCCCTAAAAATTTACCTGTCCGGTAATTATCCCTTGTATTGACTTGGGTACCGTGTACAGCTTGGGTGTAGCAGTGTACTAGGTGTCTTTGGATTGTATTTTATCCAATATTATGATTATGATGTGCACATCTTCAGGGTTTTAATTGGCCACATGTACTATATTGTTTGTTCAACATACTTTACTTTGTGTTGCTAACATATACCCGAGGCCAGCGCACAACTGGCCTATTGCTATGTTTGGACAGTTAGGATTTACTTCTTTCTGTACTATTAATAAATTATTTTTTGTTCTCAGTGATTGTACTGGTCAGAGATTCATTCCATTTGTTTAATTTAGCTACACTTTTGAGCTATTTTTTATAAAAAAAAGAGTGCTTGATTCCCTATCTATACAGGGCCTTAAGAAATTTTTGATGGTCCTTGTTCTCCTCTTGTAGTTTGTTGAAGAATAATTTTTTATAGGGTCTGCACCACATTAAAATTATAATCTAGCATAACATTAATGTTTTCTAAAGTTTGATAAAAAATTTTTGGAAAAAGACACATTTATAGTAGCCATTTGTCCTGTACCCTTTTTGTTTTTATATATATATATATATATATATATACAGGGAGTGCAGAATTATTAGGCAAATGAGTATTTTGACCACATCATCCTCTTTATGCATGTTGTCTTACTCCAAGCTGTATAGGCTCGAAAGCCTACTACCAATTAAGCATATTAGGTGATGTGCATCTCTGTAATGAGAAGGGGTGTGGTCTAATGACATCAACACCCTATATCAGGTGTGCATAATTATTAGGCAACTTCCTTTCCTTTGGCAAAATGGGTCAAAAGAAGGACTTGACAGGCTCAGAAAAGTAAAAAATAGTGAGATATCTTGCAGAGGGATGCAGCACTCTTAAAATTGCAAAGCTTCTGAAGCGTGATCATCGAACAATCAAGTGTTTCATTCAAAATAGTCAACAGGGTCGCAAGAAGCGTGTGGAAAAACCAAGGCGCAAAATAACTGCCCATGAACTGAGAAAAGTGAAGCGTGCAGCTACCAAGATGCCACTTGCCACCAGTTTGGCCATATTTCAGAGCTGCAACATCACTGGAGTGCCCAAAAGCACAAGGTGTGCAATACTCAGAGACATGGCCAAGGTAAGAAAGGCTGAAAGACGACCACCACTGAACAAGACACACAAGCTGAAACGTCAAGACTGGGCCAAGAAATATCTCAAGACTGATTTTTCTAAGGTTTTATGGACTGATGAAATGAGAGTGAGTCTTGATGGGCCAGATGGATGGGCCCGTGGCTGGATTGGTAAAGGGCAGAGAGCTCCAGTCCGACTCAGACGCCAGCAAGGTGGAGGTGGAGTACTGGTTTGGGCTGGTATCATCAAAGATGAGCTTGTGGTGCCTTTTCGGGTTGAGGATGGAGTCAAGCTCAACTCCCAGTCCTACTGCCAGTTTCTGGAAGACACCTTCTTCAAGCAGTGGTTCAGGAAGAAGTCTGCATCCTTCAAGAAAAACATGATTTTCATGCAGGACAATGCTCCATCACACGTGTCCAAGTACTCCACAGCGTGGCTGGCAAGAAAGGGTATAAAAGAAGAAAATCTAATGACATGGCCTCCTTGTTCACCTGATCTGAACCCCATTGAGAACCTGTGGTCCATCATCAAATGTGAGATTTACAAGGAGGGAAAACAGTACACCTCTCTGAACAGTGTCTGGGAGGCTGTGGTTGCTGCTGCATGCAATGTTGATGGTGAACAGATCAAAACACTGACAGAATCCATGGATGGCAGGCTTTTGAGTGTCCTTGCAAAGAAAGGTGGCTATATTGGTCACTGATTTGTTTTTGTTTTGTTTTTGAATGTCAGAAATGTATATTTGTGAATGTTGAGATGTTATATTGGTTTCACTGGTAAAAATAAATAATTGAAATGTGTATATATTTGTTTTTTGTTACGTTGCCTAATAATTATGCACAGTAATAGTCACCTGCACACACAGATATCCTCCTAAAATAGCTATAACTAAAAACAAACTAAAAACTACTTCCAAAACTATTCAGCTTTGATATTAATGAGTTTTTTGGGTTCATTGAGAACATGGTTGTTGTTCAATAATAAAATTAATCCTCAAAAATACAACTTGCCTAATAATTCTGCACTCCCTGTATATATATATATATATATATATATATATATATATATATATATATATATATATTCTCACATTGCAATTTAGGTCTAACGAGGTGTCTGGTTAGCGCACATGAAGAATTGCTAACCTCAATGCGTGTTATCAAAATATTACATACAAAATCTAAAACAAAATTAGTAAAAAAAAAAATACAAATTATTATACATACTGTATTTTATTATATATATATATATATATATATATATATATATATATATATATATATACATATATATAAAGTCAAATAGCCATTGGCCTAGCACTATAACAATATGGAAAGGAAAAGAAGGCGCCACCATAGTGTACGGTCAGTGGATACAACCAGGCTACAGCTGCGCAAGAACAACTGATACTTACAAGCTCCTAGACACTTGAGAAGTGTCATAATCGCCTTCTGGAACTATTAGGAGTCGTCCAGCTAACTCACACCTCCGTCCTTGATTGCCCGTTCTCTGGGGTGTTCAGGTGGATGTCAGATAGCTTACTCTGCCGGTAGCAAACTGCTCATACAGGATGCAGTCTTTCTGAAAGTGTAGCCAAACCCGGTCGGCTCTAATATGAAGTTTGACCCATATTGTACTGTGAACAGCAAACTTCAAAAGGTATATAAAAATGCTGCAGCTAAATAAGATAAAGTTCGTGGATCCAACGTATTAAAAAAATTACTTTATTCAGTAATAAAACACAATGTTTCTCGGTCTTAGGTGACCGTTTGAAACGGTCACCTAAGACCGAGAAACGTCTTAGGTGACCTGATGAAACGGTCACCTAAGACCGAGAAACGTTGTGTTTTATTACTGAATAAAGTAATTTTTTTAATACGTTGGATCCACGAACTTTATCTTATTTAGCTGCAGCATTTTTATATACCTTTTGAAGTTTGCTGTTCACAGTACAATACGGGTCAAACTTCATATTAGAGCCGACCGGGTTTGGCTACACTTTCAGAAAGACTGCATCCTGTACGAGCAGTTTGCTACCGGCAGAGTAAGCTATCTGACATCCACCTGAACACCCCAGAGAACGGGCAATCAAGGACGGAGGTGTGAGTTAGCTGGACGACTCCTAATAGTTCCAGAAGGCGATTGTGACACTTCTCAAGTGTCTAGGAGCTTGTAAGTATCAGTTGTTCTTGCGCAGCTGTAGCCTGGTTGTATCCACTGACCGTACACTATGGTGGCGCCTTCTTTTCCTTTCCATATTTCTACAGATTTCTTTCTTTTGGGACACCAGCAAAAGTTTTGAAGAAGCCGCGAGCCACCATCAGACAGAGCCTGAGGGAGGAATCTGAACACCCAGGTGTTAGCGATATCCACCCAGTGATATCAAGCTAAGACATTTTGAACTTTGATTTTCTCACAGACTTTTTATTTTGCACATTTATACAGAGTACATAGATGGCTATATATAATTGTTGTTAGCACTGTACTTTATACCTCTATGGTAAAGAATTGTAGAGCACTATATTTTAGAGCACTGTATTTTGGTCACTGTTCATTTTTATCATTTTTGTCTAGCACTATAACCTCTGTGACAGAATAGTGACCTGGGTACATACCTCAAGATTCAAATACATAGCTTAGTGGTAAAGGAGGACACTCACAGGATTTGAAATAATCAATAAAGTTTATTTTTAATACATAAAACGTTATGCGTGAAATGTCATGGTCGACTTTTCGGCTCTTTCAATGAGCCTTCTTCAGGACTAGTTTAAATCTATAAAAGACAGAAAAACACATTTGTACAGTGCAGAATAAGTGGAGACATACAACAAGCGCACCCACCACCACATTTGTTTTAATAAAGTTAAAATTAAATGGATAAACCAGCACTGAGGCCCAAATAGGAGAAACTGGGGATAGATAGTTAGTAAGCACAAAAAATGGAACACATTAAGGTCCCAGTAGCAATCCTAGTAGGATGGTACCTATGCGCAAGCAGAAAACACAGGGATATTAGGAAAATTTCCTATGTCCACAAATACTACACATCACTATATGCCTGGGTTGCCTACAGTATGTACCGTAAAATCCATAGTTAACACATTACAAACTAAGACAAAGATCAGACAATGAAGACAGATGTCAAAATGAATTACAAGGCGCCATGGTGGTTCATGGCCAATGTATTTCCCCAAATATGTTAAAATCGCTACAACAAGATAACTCTATAGTTATACGCCCTGCAGATAAGGGCGGGACTATAGTAGTTATGGATCGGACAGACTATATCTCTGAGGCTCTTAGACAGTTGGGTAATACACATACTATGAGACTCTAACTAATAATCCTACCACTTTGTACAAATATGAACTCAGACATATATTGGATGATGGTGTAGAACATGGGTTTTCGGACGAATGTACTGCTGAGTATCTTGATGTTCAATATCCTAAAATGCCCATGTTCCACCATTTTCCTAAAGTTCATGAGTCCATTACTGACATCAAAGGAAGACCCATTGTAAGTGGCATTGATTCCCTATTAGAAAGATTGTCCCAATGGTTGGATGCTATTCTTCAACCAATGGTGGTAACTCTACTATCTTATACTAGAGATTCAAAACATATTCTCAATCTGGTAAACAATATTACCTGGGAAAATTCTTTCATATGGGTTACAATCGATGCAGTACTCTCTGTACTCGTCTATCCCACACCACAAGGGTATTGAGGCTATAATATATATATATTACTATCTCAAGAGATGTGGGACCGCCATGGGGGCAAAATTTGTCCCCTCTTATGCAAATATTTATCTTGGCTGGTGGGAACTGACCCACATCTTTGGAGACAGTAATCCTTTCAGGTCCCATATACGCTTTTTTTAAGCGTTTCATTGACGATCTGCTTCTCATTTGGTCAGGACCTCCCAATGTAATTGGCATATTCGTTGAATGGCTTAATGCTAATGACAAAGGACTTAGGTTTACTTTTGAATATGATGCTTTAAGCATCAATTTCATTGACCTTTGACTGGTAGGTGATACCAATGGTAAAGTCCACACAAAAGTATATCGCAAGCCAATATCAGGCAATTCCTTGTTCCACGCAGATAGCTTCCACCCTAAAAATACTTCTTATGCAGTTGCCAAGGGCCAGTTTACACGACTGAAAAGGAACTGCAGCAGGGAGCAAGACTATCTGCATGGAGCTAGGGAATTGGAGCTGAGACTCAAACAAAGAAAATACAAGAACAGTCATATTAGCGAAGCCAAAAGAAAGATGCAACAGATACAGAGGGACACATTTCTGCAAGACAATATAGCTACTATTCCAAGCGATACTTTTAAAGGGGTTTATTTTGTAACAACTTACAGTGCCCAATTTTCTAAGATTTGCAATATTGTCAAAAAACACTATCCCCTTTTGGCAGTGGATGATAAATTGAAAGAAGTGGTACAACAAGGTGTACGTTGTTCTTACAAGAAATGTCTCACCCTAGGCTCTTTATTATCCCCGACTCAGCTTAGACAAACAGATAGACCAGAGCACATACTGGAATGTACAGATGTGGACATAGAAAATGCAAGCCCTGCGATTATATTCAAATTGCTAACACCTTCACTTCATCTGTTAGTGGCAATATGTATGACATTAAAACATGTCTCAATTGTACCTGCACTCATGTAATTTATCTGATTACTTGCATAAAATGCAATATTCAATATATAGGTCTAACTTCTAAGGACATTAATGCTAGGATCAGAGAACATATATCCACTATTACTCGAGGTAGATCCACTACTCCTTGGTACAGCATTTTGC
Organism: Bombina bombina; assembly: GCF_027579735.1. NCBI lineage: Eukaryota > Metazoa > Chordata > Amphibia > Anura > Bombinatoridae > Bombina > Bombina bombina. The sequence goes on from NC_069504.1 coordinate 671,094,894, forward strand.
GACCTTGCATAATTGCAAACTGGACACTTTCAGCTGGATCGCTATAGAGAAAATGACTGTACCAAAGAGAGGGGGAGACATTGACAAATTATTAGCTAAACGTGAGGTGTTTTGGATCTTCCAGATGAAGACCAGAATACCCCAAGAGCTAAATTCCAAATATGATCTTATTAATTTTTGGGAATAATACACACATCTCTATACATACATCTGTTACATTTATTGCCTTCATAATTGATAGTTCTCTGTCTATCTTTACAGGACATTCATGTGTTTAGTATAAAGAGACTTGAGGAACTGCATGCATATATTAATATTTTTAGGGGCTACGTGCCCCCCTTTCTCTCTCTTATAGTGTAGTCTTTATCTCTTACAACTGCTTAGACTCATATCCACACCTTACATATTTGCTATTTTCTTAGTGCCTCTCATTGGTGTGTATGTCCATATATGATTGGCAATAACTGATTTCTATGTGTTGACTTTGCTCCCATGTCATCTATTTGGGTGCCCTGGTTTTTGTGGACCATCTGTATGCACACATATATATGTATATATTCATTGTCATATCTTCACTTGTGAGGTATTCCTTTATTATAATGTATATCCATTACTATAATATGCATGTATATTGTTTTATTATTTTTTATTTATTTTTTATTTTCTGCTTACATCTATCTTTACCATGGTAGAATGTGCGCTAATACCCAGGTATTGTTAGTTTTCTGCATGCCATTTCTTTTCCATGCTGGCAGGTATTTAACAAAACTGTCAGACACGTAATTTGAGTCAGTAATGATCACACATTCATGAATACTGTGTTCAATAGCCATCTCAATGGTTTTTAGAACAGCAGTTAGTTCTGCAACTTGACTGGATCTTGGTCCAATGTTGAAACCTACAGAAATGTTTGAGAATCTACTTGCCCAGGTTATACCAATATCGGCGACTAATCTGCGCTCATTATCAATAGTGGCATGGTAAGAACAGCCATCAACATATACCCAAGGTAATGTTTGACAATGGTCCTCATTGTATATATTATATGGGGAAAGCAATTGTTCCTCCAGGAAATCATCTTCTAATAACTCTTCCCCATGATCCTGTGCGACTGGATTCTTTTTATTCTGCTTGTAGCAAATTTCCAAAGGCCAGCCTTGTAAGGAAAGAGTCCAAGCTGTTATGCGGCTATTAGACAAATTTCCATCTCTTATTCTCTCACTTTGCAGATATAGCAAAGGCTTGTGGGTCATTTCTCCAATAATTTTCTCGCCCTGTATATAGCTGCAGAAATTTTGTAGAGCCCATACAGTAGATAAGAGGGCTTTTTCACAATCGCTAAATTTTATTTCTACTGGGGATAGATTTTTGCTCGCATAAGCAATGGCTTTGCTTAAATTATCATGCTTTTGGTATACAGCACTCATGCTTATATTTGTGTAACCTGTTTCTAAGTAGAAAGGTTTACCGCCTTCAGGGTATGCTAAGCAAGGTGCTTGAGAGAGTTTTCTCTTCAGCTTTCTGATGGCTGTCTCTTGAGCCTCATTCCGGTGCCATTTCACATCCTTCTTTAGAAAAAGTAGCAGTGGTTTAGCTAATTCTGCATAATTATCAATAAATTTTCGAGAATAATTTGTCATACCCAGGAATGATCTCAATTCCTTTAAGTTAGTTGGGTTCTTAGAATTTATTATAGCTTCCACCATTTTCGTCTGAGGATTTAACCCTTCAGAAGTAACTTCATGTCCCAAGAAGTTAACACGTGTGCGGCACCATTGAGCTTTTTGTAGGGATAATTTGACACCTGCCCTTTTAAGTTGGCTGAGGATGTGTTTAAGCTCTGTGACGTGTTTTTCAAAGTCTGTGCTTTTGATTGAAACATCATCAACATAAGGTCCCACTCTCCAGTGCATCAGGCATAGCCTTATGCATGAATACAGCACATTTATGTCCTGAATTTATGTATCCAAACAGGAGTCTTTAGAATGCATACTGGACCTTTTGGAATGAGAATGCAAGTTTATACTGGTCCACCTTCATGTACCTTTATCCCTGTGCACAATCAATGGCAGCAAATATTTTGGATCCCTGCATCTGCGCTAGGCACTGGTCAATATATGGCACAGGCCAGCCAGACATGTACACTCGTTTATTTAGCTGTCTTAAGTCAGTACACAAACGTCATTGTCCATTGGGCTTAATAATGCCTAGAATAGGATTGTTATAAGAGCTATACCTGTTGGATAATACCCCTTTCTTCCAAGTTTCTTATGTTTTCTGCAAGAGAATCATATGAGGCTAATGGAAGTCTGTATTATTTAACAAAGACAGGTGGAACATTGGGATCTGTTTGGATTCTTGCAATGTGCAAGTCTGTAGTTACACAGTCATGAGAATCCCTAGCAAAAATATCCTTGTAGTCCAACAGGAGTTCTTGTTGCTGTTGGCGTTCATCATCACTGGAACAGCCATTAGCTTTGGAGATTTGCTCTTCGACTATTTTCTAAAATCCTAGAAAGATTTCAGGCTGTCCTATCTCATAGGCTTCTTCCAACCTAGAGGTGAGATCCCCTTGATTATAATTTACATTGCTTCCATGACTCTGGGTATTGGGGTATTCTTGTTCTTTGATCGGCTGATCAAATACTAGAGAGGCTTCTTCAATTTTACAGATGCCTTCATCTGAGCTGAAGGGATAAATAGACTGAATTTGAAATAGTCCCTCTGGCATAGATGCAAAGGATTGTTCTATTAATTGTTCTTCAGTTAAGTATCCTTCAGGTATTAGCCCAATTACATTATTCTGGAATCCAAAAGTGTAATAACTTGATTCCAGCGCATATCCTATGGTAGTTCCCTTGAATAAGGTGATATCCTGTGGGGTCATGTTATGCACAATAACATGTATCGAAATAGTTCCAATATACCATAGGAGTATGGGTCATTGTTATACCCAGATTTTGTATTCTATGGGAGAGGCATATTAGTGTTTCAGAAGTTTTTAATTTCTGACCTCTCCTTACATGTAAGGATAAGAGGAATTTATCAGCCCAAGCAGGGATTACAACATCGTTAGATACCTGCATATTTACAGCATATGGCATTTGCTGGTTTGATTTAAGGCGGCATTTTCATCCTGAAATACTTTAGGGTCCCCTTTTAACCTGCTCCAGAGGCAAAGGTTGATTAAATCTATTTGTATGGAATATCTATGTAAGAGATCGTTGCCAATATATATTTGATTTTTGGGAGTATTTAAAACTAAAAACAGGTGTTTCGCTGATTTATTACCTAAACACTTAGCTTTGATGTTATAGCTTTCACACTTGTCATTCAGGTCATAGACCAAGCGATCTTGGGGAGAAAGATATTTAATCACTTTAGGTTCAGCTATCTGCGCTAATAAGCCTTCGCTTATATAGCTAGCTTCCTGTTTTAAGCTCAATTTGGCATACTTGGTTTTCCCAAGGTCATGCACTTGCATAGGGATAAATAGATCATCCTTAACTCTCTCAATTCCTGCGAGGTATTGAGTGTGGCCTCCTCCTTTAGGGATTGTATGATCCCCTTGTGGAGAGATATGGTTAATACATCACAGTCTAAGGAAATATTTGCTATCTTTCCAGGCAAAATTTTTAAAAATATTACCATCAGAGCCACTTAAAGGAGTCTGATCATCTATTTGAAAGATAGTGATTTCAGGTACAGAGTCATTCCTGAAATTAATCTCCACAGCATCTGGCTTCTCTTCCACCACATGACAGTTATGCCGGGTGTGAGATATACCGGACTTCTCATAATTAATAGGTCTTTTTACTTGTGACCAAATTACATTATTTATGCAATCAATTATGGTGCTTAACCGTTTCAGGAGATCACTACAAATTATGAAACGATCAGTTAGCAGATCCACTATAATGACAGGGTGTCTTATTACCCTGTTCCCCAGCCTTAGTTTTAACCATGCCGTACCGTAGACTTTGAGAGCGTCACCCCCAACACCTAATAGTGAACCATCAAATTATTTTATCTTAGGTTTGTGGGGTGTTAGCTCATTTAGCTGTGTGTAGTACCTGTGGGATAAAATAGTTGCCTGAGATCCAGTATCAATTAATCCCATGATAGGGTTGGAGACTGAATCCTGGAGCTCATCTAATACATAATATCTCCCTGCAGTTTTTACCATTTCACACATAAAATTGGCATGATTACACATCTGTGGGCTTCGCCAAAGGTTACCTAAATCTTCCACGTTATCTGATGCAGGAGAATTATCATTCTTACCGGTCCTCTCCTCTATAATAGGGCTGGCCGGGTTCCTGTGTACTGCATCTGTGGAAATAAGGTTAAGAGAATACTGCAAAGGAAGAGATTTGTTAGAGCTTCCAGGCTGAGGTTGCTCGTCATCACAGCTAAATCATCCGTTTCCGGTCTGTAAGGAGAGAACATGATTAGTACCATTATTGACATTTATCATTTTATTTGGTATATCTCTCCCCTCTCTTTCAGGTAATACTGCAGTATGATGAGGGGAGGGGCAGAGTTAAAACTTTGTGGGGAAGGCCTGTTTTCTCTGGCCACTTCCGCATAAGTTTTCTTGTTAGACTCCAAATTGAGGGGGCTAGGTGACACCCTAGTTTCTGCCACAATATTGGGACTGGGTTTTGGTTCCCTTTTAACCACCTGTTCCCCGGACTGCTGAATAGAGTATAACTTTGTACTCTCTTTGATCAGCTAGTCCAATGAGCAGTGCTCATCAAAATCTCTAGCTAAATTAATTTTGATGTTCACGGGCAATGCTTCGAAAAATAAATTTACAAATTCTGAGCTTTCAAATTTGGTGTAGTCTTCGGCCATACTGTACGCACTTTTCAATACAGAAAGGAATTCTATAGGGCTTTGATTCACGCCACATTTTAAACCGTATACAGCTATTTTCGCTGCGGTTTTAGTGTGATATTACCCAAATTCTTTTTTGCACTGAATTTGTGTTTCACTCCAGGAATGAATATTCATATCCTTTAGTGAAGCAAAGAATTTGTGATGTTTACCCTCAAATACCCAGGGCAAAAATTCAATATTTGACTGCTCACTAATGACATTCATTATGGATAATGCATTTTCATAGGCTATCTTGGATTTTCCTAGGGATCTTATTTTGGGGGCTGGAGCACCCCCTATCTGCCCTATATTTACTATGGGGAGACCCCCTACGTACATTAGTACTACGTGGGCTATTTGGGTAGCTGGCTCCACCCTCTGACTCACTACTAGCGCCTCCCTCCCCCTCCTCTGAGGTATAGCAGTTCCCTGAATTTATAACCTGAGGTGACTGTCTATTCAGAAAGTGTATTTCTGACCCAATAGGGGTCCTTTATTTAAATTCTTCCCTAAATTTCTGCAGTTCATTTCTGATGTATCTTTCAATGGATTTAGAATTATCTGCATTATCCTTATTGCTAATAGATACAGCCTTTTTAAACCATTTAACTTTCTTTAGCTTTGGGCGAGCTGCTTATGCAAATCTTCAGTCTGTGCTACTAAACTCTGGTTATATTTATGTATGGTGGCCATGTTTTGGGCAAACTCATCAATTTTATTTTCGGCCATTTCTAAACTCTCTTCGCACTTGCGTGATGAGCGAATACCATCATCTAGCCCCTGTATTTGCAATTCCTTTTCTATAAGAAGTGTAGACATTTTGTCAATAATGCATATTACAAGGGGCCAAGATTTTAGTATTAGTTCATCCCGTTTTTTGATATTTTTTCATTGATTAATTTTTAATAATTCTTGGAATAATTCACTTTTTTCATTCTACCTTCCATCATCAATAGCAATATTTTTAGCCTTAATTGCAAGCATATCCATATAATCATTTAATTCACCCGCAATATTAAACCTCTTTTTATTGTAGCCTATAATGTCCATCTTAAGGACATCGCCCTAAGTGAGGGGTAATCTTGGGGAACATATTTCACCACTATGTATAGAATTAATTGATTCACTTCTAGTAACAGACATTATTATATTGGCTTAGTATTTAGTTGAATTAAAACGCTAATACAATTTTGACCAACAATAGAAAAAAAATTATATTTCAAAAATATTAATATTAATTTTGAAATATGAAAAATTATTTTTTTAATCAATTTTTCAAAAAAAATATTTTAATAATATATATATATATATATATATATATATATATATATATATATATATATATATATATATATATATATATATATATATATATATATATATATATTATAATCTCATTTACTACAAATATATTATATCAATGTGATACATTTAAAAATCATCTACTGCAGCGCCTCCAAATAATATGTCAGTATATGGCCAGGTTATAATACAATTTATTTAATAATTATTCTTTAAAACAAACCCCAATTAAAATGCATATACAAAACAATTAAAATCAATATTTATTCCTAAATTCTTTATGATAAGTTAAAGTTATAAATACACTGAATTATATTTATAGAAACCAGATTATAAATCAAATGATATACCCTTATGCTGTTATAATATTCTGTACAAAGATCATAAAAATATACCTTTACAATTTACCTTACTCAAAATAATCGCATTAAAATATCACAATAAAATACCAGAATCTTCTGTTATTAACTAATAACTCTAGTTCAATGTTTAATATGGATTACCAATTTACTATGCTTAATTTATAACTATCAGGGATTTAATCACAATAGCCAGTTTATGTACAGTTCTAAAAGAGTTCACTATAATGAATGACTTATAAATCTGGAGTGTAAAACCCTGTCTAGCAAATAAATTATTTAACACTGAATGTGACTGGTTCTAATTTACATAGGGCTATGGATATAACTTAAAACACAAAATATGCTTTTTAAATTACTAGCTGCAATTTAACTATAGCCTTAGTGAATGTCTTTGATTAAAATATTAAATATACATTTTTTATACATTACCCAAATAACCAAATTAATGTTTCTGTTTCGAGAATTTCTCCAATAAGTTCAATTTCTCCTCATAAATTAAAAGAGGTAATTTTTGCAAGATGGATAAAATTAGGCCCAGATTTGCTTATAGTGACTGTGTCCCAAAATGGCAGCAAAGTTCTCAGTCAAAACTCAGCAGCAGAGAGCCTTTTTTCCCTTTTCCTTTGCATGAGGTTATATCATGTGATATACCTCATCCTTGGTGATAATTTTGATAGGCCCTTAACGGAGCTGTCTTTCCATTGGCCCCCAGAGCTTGTCCCTCTCATTCGTTCATTTGGATTTGCATGTGTTCTAGTAGTCAATTCATTTGGCTGTCATACCATTTTTAAACCCCTAGGGGGCAGCACACAATCACAAATGCAGTCTCACCATCAACATTGCTAACAGTCCAAATACCTCATCTCAGAGTGTTCATTAAATATACTTTAATTTCTTGTATTAATAAACTTCTCTGGTCAGCATATATATCCCATTTACTACAATTGAAAATGTAAAATTTGATACCAAACACTAGTATAGTATTAATTCTATGTTAAAAATAGAAAACATTTATATAATCTTCCTATACATTCTACTTAGAACATCCTGAGAGATGTATCTAAAGTTACATAAATATCTAGTGCAGAATCAAATGATATGACCTAGGTCACCCCATGCAGGCAATCCTGCACCAGCATCCATTAGCCCCATTTTGTCCCTTAGATGTCTGGAACACAGAAAAACAAAAATATGTTATATATTTCAAAAAATGGGATTATTACAATTGTTATTTAATCTATTACTAATCTGAATTGCATTTCCAGATCTATGTATAGATATTTATACATTTATATACAGTATTGAAAATTATACAATTTTGTGTTTTTAAATGAATTTCAGTTACAATATAATATGTGTTTCTGCTTGGCTCAGTACAGCTGTATATCTAACACAGCAGGGGTAATCAGCTCTTGCTAGTTTCCCATTTGAGACGTATGTTTGAGATTTGTGTATTCAAACACAGCAGGTGTAATCAATTTTTTAATATGCTTAACCCTAAAAGAGATTTTTCCCAGACCTAGCGACTGTTCTTTACAGGGGTCTGATAAGTTTATTACCCATCTTGGGCAGGAAATCAACTTTAAACAGATCAGCCATGTAGTGAACATCTCTGAAATAACTGCCTGAACTAATGAGACCAAATATTTTCCCTTTGTTCTCATTTGGATGTATTGTAATCAGGAAAATGGGGGGTTGAGACTGGTTTGTTATAAGACCAATTCACATCAAAATAGGATTTTAGCTACAAAAAAATATGAAATATTAGATTCTACAATACATCTGTAGTTTATTTAATGTTTCTCACAGATACCCTGACAGTATTCTTAGTTGAAAGCTAAAACTAGATAGGCTCATATGCTAATTTCTTAGCAATTGAAGGACACCTCTTATTTGAATGCATTAGACATTTTTTCACAACTAGTGGGTGTTAGTTCATGTGTGCTATGATAGATAACATTGTGCTCTTGCCAATGGAGTTACCTAGGAGTTAGCACTGATTGACTAAAATTCAAGTCTGTCAAAAGAATTGAAATAAGGGGGTAGTCTGCAGAGGCTTAATAATATAATATAAGATAATCACATAGGTAAAAAGTGTATTAATATAACTGTGTTGGTTATGCAAAACTGGGGAAAGGTAAACAAAGGGATTATCTATTTTTTAAACAATAAAAATTCTGGTGTAGACTGTCACTTTAAGGATAAGTTATTGCACAGTTATTATAAAAAGTTGGAAAAACACAAAAACTGGTTACAGCTGAGGAACTCTGAGGCCTCGATGATTGAAAGCTCGTTTTTAAAATGATATGATGTAAAGATGTTCGCACTGGAGTGCGAATATAATATCGGAATGAATGAAAGTGTTCGAAATTGATTGCGTGTATGTATTCGAAATGGGCGTTTTTTCGTCATTCGACATACGCTGTGAATGGTTTTTTTGGTTTGCGTAAAAGCAGAATTCATTGCGAAGGAGAGTTTCATTGCGAAGGAGAGGGCGTAAGATGGGCGTTCCATGGGCGTAACCTGAGTAAATCTCGCAAGTTTCACAGATATGTTACGATGATATAAAAACATACGCCATACGAATCGCACATTCAACTCACATACATATCTCGCCAGACATCCTTTGGCGAAATAACATGAATAACATTATTTACAATATTTATTTCATTTTAAAAATAATACAATATAACGTATTTAGACAATATACTATAACTGTAGTTTTACATTTTGAAATATGCAAACACAAACTGAAATAAAGTGAATCATTAAAATTACGAAGCGACGCAATGATATATGGAAACCCATTTCGAGGTTTGTGAAATGATATAAGGAGGCGAAGTCTATAGTTTACTATGGACAGCTTATCGCGTAACGTATTGTTTACAATGGACTGCCCACTTTATACGATCATTACGCAAGGCGTGAAATTTGCGAGAGTTGCGAGTCAGAAATACACATTTCTCGCCGCAAATTACGAACTTTCAATCATCGAGGCCTGAGACTGGATCATTTCCCTAAGTCAGGGGCATAGTGTGTAAATGTATGTTAAAAGGTAAAACGGTAACTAAACAAAGGGGGAGGCATACAGAATTAAGGGTCATTAAACTATAATAATTCTGGGGTAATTATTTAGTTACATGTTTGCACCCAACATTTTATATAGGAAACACCTATAGGGAGTTGAGTGAGAGAATAAAGGAAAACTGTATGGATATTATTAAAGGTCATGAAGTAGTAGCATTGCCATTTTGCAAATCATCACAATGCGTGTGATAAAGACTCCCACTTTATGTGATTAGATTTGGTTGACTTGAAAAATAGAGGTGTATGATATTGATAAGTAGTTTCTAAAAGTGGAATGTAAATGGATCTTAATTTGGATTGATTGCAACCAGAGGGCTTAAATACAGAAATAAATGATGCCCCATTTTAAGAGCTCTTAAAAGGACACTGAACCCAATTTTTTTCTTTTGTGATTCAGATAGAGCATGACATTTTAAGCAACTTTCTAATTAACTCCTATTATCAAATTTTCTTCATTCTCTTGGTATCTTTATTTGAAATGCAAGAATGTAAGTTTAGATGCCGGCCCATTTTTGATGAACAACCTTGGTTGTTCTTGCTAATTGGTGGATAAATTCACCCACCAATATAAAAGTGCTGTCCAGAGTTCTTAATTAAAAAAAAAAGCTTAGATGCCTTATTTTTCAAATAAAGATAGCAAGAGAACGAAGAAAAATTGATAATCTGAGTAAATTAGAAAGTTGCTTAAAATTGCATGCTCTATCTGAATCACAAAATAAAAATTTTGGATTCAGTGTCCCTTTAATATTAGTATTATTACTCTTCAGCTATTTTGCAGATTCCTGAAGAGTAAATGAGAATAAAATAAGAGTATATAATATGCAGATTGTTTTAAAATGGTGTAGGTTATCACTGCTATAGAGCTTCTATATTGCATTATCCACAGACAACTTCCCAATAGTCAGTGGAATATAATAGGATGCAAGTTTACATTTACAAGGTATAAGGAGCATGTGTATAATGCTTATCCCATATTCTTGTATTGATCCCCCTAGATTGTTAAAGGGACATTCCAGTCAAAATTTAAATGTACATAGATTAATTACATATTTGAATAGAAACATATTTGCAATATACATGTGTTAGCAAAAATGCTTCTAGTAAAAGTTATCATTGTTTTAGTGTTAGCATTTTTCTCTGCACGTGCATGTGAAGCACAGCTAGAAATTCTCAGTGCACCTACATTTTAAATACTGCAGCTGCTCAGATCATCACTGGGGCTTGTATCATGTCAGCAATTAAAAAATTGAGTCATTACCAGATGGTCACCAGATGGTACAAGCACCTTAGGCTCTCTGAGCAAGTGCTGTGTTTAAAATGCTGGTGCACGGTGCATACTTAAATACACTTTTGAAACAGCTATAGCTTTGATTAGAAGCATTTTTTCTAATGCATGTATATTACAAAAATGCTTCTGTTCAATACCGAAATGCACCCATGTGGTTTCCAATTGTGGCTGGAATATCCCTTTAATTATTTACAGGCAATTGCTCATGGATCTGTTGCTTTTGTAATGTTTGATAAGCTGAAATATATAAAACAGTATAAGAAAAAAAAAAGGAAAATATTTACAAGATCCATAGTATTCCCAAAACAAATCACAATAATGTTAACAACTTTGGACCAAATTAGTGGAGTGGTATTTTGCGCTTCCGCTAGAGCACTCATTGCACTAGAATTAAACATTTTGATCTTGTCGGATTGCTCTGATATTACGAGTTGAAAGTTAAAAGTTATCAAACTCACGCTAACCTGATGAGCACAAACAGCTTACTTCTAGCACAATTAGACTGTCCAACAAAAAATAACCTATGCCCCCATAGAAGTCAAATGAGAAAAAAAAGTGGGAAAAAAAACACCCAACTTGTGCGCAAACACAATCGCATATTTTCATATGCGCATACCCAAATGCATATTCTGATATGCGTGTACCTGATGGCACATTCAAATATACTCAAACCCAACATGAAAATATTAATATTGCATGAATATTCTTTTACATGTTTTGATCTACCTAAAGGCAAAGGGCCCCAATTCATATATATATATATATATATATATATATATATATATATATATATATATATATATATATATATATATATATATATATGTATTTATGTGTTTATATATAAGTCTGTAAAAATAAATATACACATATAAATACATTAATACATATGTGCACATATATAGCCATAATCATATACATACATATCCATCTTTAGACATGTGTATGTATATATCTCAATGTTAAAGTCCTTTGCATGCCTTTTTTCTTCTAACACCTGAGACCTCATATCTATGAGCCCTTATAACTTTTGTGTGCATTTTTTTAAAAATATTTTTTATTAGAGTTATTATGAGTGTAACTGTACTTTGTAATGTATTTTTAATGTGTTTTGTGACACTTATTTGACTCACATATCAGTTAACCACAGCTCTGAAATTGCGGTAATGATTCTATCTTAAATTGCGATTGCGCTCACACGATCGAGATTGCGCTTAACTTGTAATATGATCAAAATTTAACCGGCACGCAATCGCAAAAACCCCAGCGCAATCATTTGTGCACCACTTTTAATCTAGCCCTTTGTTAGGTGGGCTGCGGACAATGTAGCAAACATTTCATAAGAGCACCCACATGGGTTTATACAGGGAGTGCAGAATTATTAGGCAAGTTGTATTTTTGAGGATTCATTTTATTATTGAACAACAACCATGTTCTCAATGAACCCAAAAAACTCATTAATATCAAAGCTGAATAGTTTTGGAAGTAGTTTTTAGTTTGTTTTTAGTTTTAGCTATTTTAGGGGGATATCTGTGTGTGTTTAGGTGACTATTACTGTGCATAATTATTAGGCAACTTAAAAAAAACAAATATATACCCATTTCAATTATTTTTTTTTACCAGTGAAACCAATATAACATCTCAACATTCACAAATATACATTTCTGACATTCAAAAACAAAACAAAAACAAATCAGTGACCAATATAGCCACCTTTCTTTGCAAGGACACTCAATAGCCTGCCATCCATGGATTCTGTCAGTGTTTTGATCTGTTCACCATCAACATTGCGTGCAGCAGCAACCACAGCTCCCAGATACTGTTCAGAGAGGTGTACTGTTTTCCCTCCTTGTAAATCTCACATTTGATGATGGACCACAGGTTCTCAATGGGGTTCAGATCAGGGGAACAAGGAGGCCAAGTCATTAGATTTTCTTCTTTTATACCCTTTCTTGCCAGCCACGCTGTGGAGTACTTGGACGCGTGTGATGGAGCATTGTCCTGCATGAAAATCATGTTTTTCTTGAAGGATGCAGACTTCTTCCTGTACCACTGCTTGAAGAAGGTGTCTTCCAGAAACTGGCAGTAGGACTGGGAGTTGAGCTTGACTCCATCCTCAACCCGAAAAGACCCCACAAGCTCATCTTTGATGATACCAGCCCAAACCAGTACTCTACCTCCACCTTGCTGGCGTCTGAGTCGGACTGGAGCTCTCTGCCCTTTACCAATCCAGCCACGGGCCCATCCATCTGGCCCATTAAGACTCACTCTCATTTCATCAGTCCATAAAACCTTAGAAAAATCAGTCTTGAGATATTTCTTGGCCCAGTCTTGACATTTCAGCTTTTGTGTCTTGTTCAGTGGTGGTCGTCTTTCAGCCTTTCTTACCTTGGCCATGTCTCTGAGTATTGCACACCTTGTGCTTTTGGTCACTCCAGTGATGTTGCATCTCTGAAATATGGCCAAACTGGTGGCAAGTGGCATCTTGGCAGCTGCACGCTTGACTTTTCTCAGTTCATGGGCAGTTATTTTGCGCCTTGGTTTTTCCACACGCTTCTTGCGACCCTGTTGACTATTTTGAAGGAAACGCTTGATTGTTCAATGATCACGCTTCAGAAGCTTTGCAATTTTAAGAGTGCTGCATCCCTCTGCAAGATATCTCACTATTTTTTACTTTTCTGAGCCTGTCAAGTCCTTCTTTTGACCCATTTTGCCAAAGGAAAGGAAGTTGCCTAATAATTATGCACACCTGATATAGGGTGTTGATGTCATTAGACCACACCCCTTCTCATTACAGAGATGCACATCACCTAATATGCTTAATTGGTAGTAGGCTTTCGAGCCTATACAGCTTGGAGTAAGACAACATGCATAAAGAGGATGATGTGGTCAAAATACTCATTTGCCTAATAATTCTGCACTCCCTGTATATAATACCAAAGACTTTTTTGCATACTCTGAGATTTTCTGAGTGTATTTGTATTTGGGGGAGAATAAATGTATGTTTATTAACGTATTTGAACAAAACCGTCTAAAGAATCACTACAGAAGTTTTATTGTTGGAATCTAAACAGACTAGATATAGGTGAACTTATCTTTCATCAGGGCTTTTGTGACTAGAGCCTAGGGCTTGTCTTTATACACATAGCACATTCCACATCTCTCACTAAAAGATGAGCCAGGGTCAGCCGCTTGTGAAGCTGACAATGCAATGATAATGTAATAAAGCAGTGGGATCTTCACTACAAGTCTCTCTCATTATATTTGTAGGCTATGTTCTCATATTTGCATGATAATGTTTATCATCCATACAGTATGTATTCTTCATAAGCTTCCTTCTTATAGAGGAAATATGATATTCCTAGTATACATTCTACAGAATGTATATAGCCTTTTTTTTTAATTAAAATCAATCTCTGTATATTTATGCATGTGTAAATTATCGTTGTATCTGTCCACATATCAACTATGTCTGTCTGTCTGTATTTCCATCTATCTATCTATCTATCTATCTATCTATCTATCTATCCATCCATCCATCCATCCATCCATCATCTATCTATCTATCTATCTATCTATCTATCATCTATCTATCTATCTATCTATCTATCTATCTATCCATCTATCTATCTATCTATCCCTGTTAAAAAAAGTAAGCTTGTAATTGACTTGACTACATTGATATAAATATCTACTGCTTACATTGGTGCTTATTCCTATTTTGCCTATAATATTTGTATGTAGACAATGCTGGTGAGAACAAAGCAAAGTGACAACACAAGAATATACACAAAAGTAAATTATGGGACTCTAAAGATGCAAACTTGTGTGTGTAGATGTGTGTAGGGGGTATTGTTTTGTGTTTGAAATTTTAATCATGGCTGAAAATAAACAATATTGTAAAATGTTCTTATGGTAACCAGCTAAAGCAGATTGTATATAGTTAATTACAATTTGATATCAAAGTATCAAAGTATCAATTCCCACAATTTGCCATGGGGTCAAGCTGTTGACACACATCTATTTAATTTCATTCTTTCTATCTCTGTTTACAACTATGTTCACTGTTTCTCATGTCCCCAGGATACACGACCCTTACTCTCCTTGTGCACTTTCTAGGTAAAATTAAATCTAACCAATCACTCCAGACTCAGTAATTCATATTTTATTAACAAACAAGTAATGTTTATTTTAATCATTATATTATCATGTAATATTTTATTATTATAATTATATTATCATTTATTTAATAAGTGCATGAGTAGGTATACACAACAGGCTGGCTACAAAGAGATCCAGTGGGACCATAGGATCCATTAAGATTTTGGCAGGGTAAGCACATAGGAAGAGCATGTTCTGGCTAATAGATATTACTCTCAAATGTGATATATCAACTGGGTATAAGCATGTGCTAGTGTGAAACTTCAGCTGGTTGAACTTTAATCTTTGAGGCTTCCAACTATGGTTAAGTTTAGTTGTTATAGAGTTGCAGGGCAGCATTTCATTCTGAGACCAAGGCAGCACAATGTCTTGCACAGCAACACTAAATTGTGGTGGAAAGATACATAGATACATAAAACAGACTAAACCAAGCACATTAACACAGGAGTTAAATGATCCTGCTCTGAAAAGTGTCTATTCAAGACTGAAGAAGCTGGAGACAGCCAATAGTAAATGTTGCCCTCTGTCTTCTCTTTGCATTTTCACTACACTCCCTTCTTTCTCACACCAGGCACTCCTTTACTCTCTACATTCTTTTACTTGTTTGTTTTCTAATCTACCAACTTATTTTCCCAATTGCACTTTTCCCCTCCACCCAGTCATTATGAAATAATGCCTTCATATAAAATGTACACATTATATCCAGCTACTGAGCGAGCCATAGAACTACTTGTATTAATGCCTACACAGTTTCTGCAAATGCTTCTGTTTATTGTCCTTTAAAACCATAGTTATTATATTACTATAAATAAACATTCTCCTAACTCACAATTCTTCCCGTAATGAGTCCATAAATTACAGTGTGCTTCAAGAAATGGGACAAAATAGGTGAGAAAAGCAAAACTGCCTTTATTAATGTTGACTGTTTGACAAACCCAACTCCATCAACTGTTCAGAGGACACCCACATACACAGGAACATGCTGATAAATGAAATGATGATGAAAACATTTTTCAAATATGAGCATGATATTATTTTATTTATTAAATATGTTATTGTGATATATAGGTAAGCCAGGATTTATCTGCATTTCATTTATCATGTTATTATAACAATTGATCTGGAGGATGACTAGATAGATAGATAGATTAGTGGCCTTAAATCTTTTAGAAATTTATGAGGCTGAGGTGATTTGAGAAACTAACAGAATGATGTTCTTCAGTCTTCTGTTGAGAAATAAGGCAACATACAATTGCCTAGATTACGAGTTTTGTGTAAACAGGGGTGCGGTGCTAACAAGCAGTTTATGCTCACCACTCACTTACAGACAGCGCTGGTATTACGGGTTTTTACGAATCCGGCGTTAATCGCAAAAAAGTGAGCGTAGAGCAAAATTTTGCTCCACATTTCACCTCAATACCAGCGCTGCTTACGTTAGCAGTGAGCTGGTAAAACGTGCTTGTGCACGATTTCCCCATAGGAATCAATGGGGGAGAGCCAGCTGAAAAAAAAACCTAACACCTGCAAAAAAAGCAGCATTTTAGCTCCTAACGCAGCCCCATGGGGAAATAAAAGTTATGTCTACACCTAACACCCTAACATGAACCCCGAGTCTAAACACCCCTAATCTTACACTTATTAACCCCTAATCTGCCGCCCCTGACATCGCCGACACCTACATTATATTATTAACTCCTAATCTGCCGCTCCGGACACCGCCCCCACCTACATTATACTTATGAACCCCTAATCTGCTGCCCCCAACATCGCCGACACCTACATTATATTTACTAACCCCTAATCTGCCGCCCCAATGTCACTGCAACCTAATTACATTTATTAACCCCTAATCTGCTGCCCCCAACGTCGCCAGCACTATAATAAAGTTATTTACCCCTAAACCTAAGTCTAACCCTAACCCCCCTAACTTAAATATAATTTAAATAAATCTAAATAAAATTACTACAATTAACTAAATAATTCCTATTTAAAACTAAATACTTACCTATAAAATAAACCCTAAGTTAGCTACAATATAACTAATAGTTACATTGTAGCTAGCTTAGGGTTTATTTTTATTTTACAGGCAACTTTGTATTTATTTTAACTAGGTACAATAGTTATTAAATAGTTATTAATTATTTAATAACTACCTAATTAAAATAAATACAAATTTACCTGTAAAATAAAACCTAACCTAAGTTACAATTACACCTAACACTACACTACAATTAAATTAATTACCTAAATTAAATACAATTAATTACAATTAAATAAAATTATCTAAAGTGCAAAAAAAAAAAAACACTAAATTACAGAAAATAATAAAGAAATTACAAAATTTTTAAACTAATTACAACTAATCTAATCCCCCTAACAAAATAAAAAAGCCCCCCCAAAATAAAAATGTCCTACCCTACAGTAAATTACAAATAGTCCTTAAAAGGGCCTTTTGCGGGGCATTGCCCAAAGTAATCAGCTCTTTTACCTGAAATAAAATTACAATTCCCCCCCAACATTAAAACCCGCCACCCACATCAGCCAATAGGATTTTTTCTACATTAATTATGATTGGCTGATAGAATTCTATCAGCCAATCGGAATTGAAGGGACACCATCTTGGATGACGTCATTTAAATTAACCTTCATTCTGTGTTTAGAAGTCAGAAGAAGAGAATGCTCCACGTCGGATGTCTTGAAGATGGACACGCTCTGCGCCGGATGGATGAAGATAGAAGATGCCGTCTGGATGAAGACTTCTGCCCGTCTGGAGGACCACTTCGCCCAGCTTGGATGAAGACTTCTCCTGGCTTTGATGAGGACTTCGGCCCGGTTGGGTGAAGACTTCTCCCGGTAAGGTGATCTTCAAGGGGTTATTGTTAGGTTTTCTAAGGGAGGATTGGGTGGGTTTTAGAGTAGGGTTGGTTGTGTGGGTGGTGGGTTTTAATGTTGGGGGGGATTGTAATTTTTTTCAGGTAAAAGAGCTGATTACTTTGGGGCAATACCCTGCAAAAGGCTCTTTTAAGGGCTATTTGTAATTTATTGTAGGGTAGGGCTTTTTTATTTTGGGGAGGCTTTTTTATTTGTTAGGGGGATTAAGTGTAATTAGTTTAAAAATCTTGTAATTTCTTTATTATTTTCTGTAATTTAGTGTTTGTTTGTTTTTTGTACTTTAGATAATTTTATTTAATTGTAATTAATTGTATTTAATTTAGGTAATTAATTTAATTGTAGTGTAGTGTTAGGTGTAATTGTAACTTAGGTTAGGTTTTATTTTACAGGTAAATTTGTCTTTATTTTAACTAGGTAGTTATTAAATAGTTAATAACTATTTAATAACTATTGTGCCTAGTTAAAATAAATACAAAGTTTCCTGTAAAATAAAAATAAACCCTAAGCTATCTACAATGTAACTATTAGTTATATTGTAGCTAGCTTAGGGTTTATTTTATAGGTAATTATTTAGTTTTAAATAGGAATTATTTAGTTTTAAATAGGAATTATTTAGTTAATTGTAGTAATTTTATTTAGATTTATTTAAATTATATTTAAGTTATGGGGAGGTTAGGGTTAGACAGGTTTAGGGGGTTAATAACTTTATTATAGTGGCGGCGACGTTGGGGGCGGCAGATTAGGGGTTAATAAATGTAGGTAGGTGGCGTCGATGTTAGGTGCCGTCAGATTAGGGGTTAATAATATTTAACTAGTGTTTTCTATGCAGGAGTGCGGCGGTTTAGGGTTTAATATATTTCTTATAGTGTCGGCGATGTCCGGTTCGGCAGATTAGGGGTTAAAATATTTATTTTAGTGTTTGCGATGCGGGAGGGCCTCGGTTTAGGGGTTAATAGGTAGTTTATGGGTGTTAGTGTACTTTTTATCACTTTAGTTAAAAGTTTTATGCTACGGCGTTGTACCATAAAACTCTTAACTACTGACTTTTAAATGTGGTACCAATCTTGACAGGAGAGGGTCTACCACTCACTTTTTGTCAGACTCGTAATACCAGCGCTATGCAAGTTCCATTGAAAATATAGGATACGCAATTGACGTAAGTGGATTTGCAGTATTTCCAAGTCTGGCCAAAAAAGTGAGCAGTACACCTGTACCTGCAAGTCTCGTAATACCAGCGGGCGTTAAAAAGCAGCGTTGGGACCGGCCAACGCTGCTTTTTAAGCCTAACACAAGACTCGTAATCTAGCCGAATATTTTGCACCATACAATCCACCACCATTGTTTTATATATATATATATATATATATATATATATATTACATTTTTTAAAGACAATTAAGTAACTTTTAAAGGGACTGTAAACTAAATATACTTTCATAGCCCCAATTTAATTAATTTAATGAGTTTAATTAAGGAAAATAAATTAAAATTGCCATATACATTTATTATTTATTTTGGAAGGTTTAGCTGTAAAATACCTCTGAAAATAGCACTTGTTTGATTTTCCACCAGAAAGACCAGAAAGTTCCTTCATTATACTTAAAAATGGTAAAAAATAATGACAGCAGCTTGCAACATTCAATGCAGAGACTGGTTAGCTCAGATCACATGCTTATTTACATCTGTCATGAAATACAAACCAGCTACACATAGTCCTGTATTTTTAAAAGGAGGGCAACTGAACTGCGCTTAAATTGGCAAATCTTGTTAAGTCTGTTAATAGTTTAACATTATTTTAATACATTTAGCCACAGATTACAAGTGGAGCTCTAACGATAGCACTAAAATTACTGCACAAATTGATATTACAAGTCCATGGTAAAACACATTTACCAGATAAGGTTTAACAGGGCCAACATGCCTTTTTAGCTTGCCCTGTACTTTCAATAGAGATTGTGGCCGTGCTACTAAGTAGTGCATTGCTGCTCCAATGGATACCAAAAGAATAAAGCAAATTTCATAGCAGAAGTAAATTGGAACATTGTTTAGATTTGCATACTCTGGGGCCGATTTACTATGATGCGGGCAGACATGATCCACTGTAGTGGATCATGTCCGCCCAACATCGGTAAATGCAGACAGCATACACTGTCTGCATTTAACAGTGCACAAGCATTTCTAGTGAAATGCTTGTGCAATGCCGCCCCCTGCAGATTCAAAGCCAATCAGACGCTAGCAGGGGGTCTCAATCATCACAATCGTATCTGATCGGGATGATTGCTTCAGCCGCCTCATTGGTGGGGGACGAGTTAAGGTGCATCGATCTTACGACCGCTGCTTCTTAACTTCCACTTCAGGTGGACCTGAAGCAGAGTGGGTCGGAAGCAGCATCCGCACTTCATAAATCGACCCCATAGCCTGAATCATGAATGAACCATTTGGGGTTTCTTGTCCCTTTCATTACATGGGGTGCAAAGTGGGTAGAGATTGTGGGTACACGGCCTAAAATATAATGTGTACTATCTCCAAAACCAAACCGGCACAAACATTTGTATTTGCGGCACATATCAGCACAAATGCAGCACAAACAAATTGTATATTTGTATTCACAATTTAATTAAATAGGGCACTAACTTCACACAGCTCTTTGTAGCTAGGTTTTATTTTAAGGATTTACCATAATACCTATAAGAAAACTTACTCCTTAACTTAACATAAAATAACACAAAATTGCATTTTTTTTGTCTATGACAGTATAAAACTGCACAGGTAAATAAATGTTGGTGTACTTATAATGGAGTTGTTACATCCTCATACTTCAAGCTTGAGAAGAGTAATTTTATTTCAAATACATGATACCAAGTAGGGCTTGTCCTGGAGAGACACCAGTGATGTTTTGCAGAGACGGAGTGTTCGCCCAGTGAACATCTTTCAGCAGTGTATTTTACACCTGGTTAAAATAATGAGAGCTTTATGACATGGTGTGTGAGAAAATGGCGACAGCTGCTAGACGGGAGCCAAACAAAGCTGCTGAAAAGTTGATTCCCACCCGTGACACATTTGAAGATGTCACTCTTCAGCTTATGCAAGTTGAAAGGGGAAAGCACTGAACTGATCAGACAGAAAGCAAACATATCTGTGAAGCAGGATTACTCTCTGATGAGTGGAGCACAATGCTGTCTCTGTCAAGGATTCTTCATATTGCTGCAGGGATTGGAGAGACATATGACTTTAAAGCAAAAAAAGGAAGATTCATTCACTCCAGAGACAAAAATATACGGATAGCTCTGGCAAGCATAAGATGTTGTTTGCTTATAGAAGTGGTTTAATTAGGGCAGCTATTTAGAGATTTAGTTCCAGTTGGGAGCAAATGTCAGTGACACACCTAAGGAATAAAGAGTTTACAAATGGCTGTAGTGTCTGAATTCAGTTTCTCAGAAAACTAAAGTGTACAAATGTCCGTGACATAACTAAGAGGTCAGTCACACTTGGCTCCAAACTTTACTAATGATATCGAAAAGCCAATAGACTCAGTACCTTCTAGGTCACAAGTGCAGTGATTCTTAGCTTATTTTGATGGCAGAATCAATGATGTATTGATGCATTTTTAATTATTCATGATATCACAGCTATACTATAAAACAACTATACTAGAATATGATTGGTTGGTATCTATCTATATATGCATCTATTTTTATTTATATAGAAAGCACAACATACACAGCCAACATCATTTGTACATCAAGAGGACATTTCAAAGAATAAAAAAACAAGCCCTAGAATGTTCATAGTGAGTGTCCTCTGCCAACCTGCGTGGCTAAGTCTCTTATGTTGATTATGATGCTTAAGCTGCATACGTGCACCCTCACATTTTTATCTTTTAACAATATCCCTAGCACATAGGGACAGGAAAAAAGGGGGAGGGGAACAAGGGAGAAAAGGGAGCAATACTAATAAACAAGTACAACAACAGTACCACATAGGGAAGAAATCCCTGGGCCATCATCTAGCAGTAAGATCTTCCCCTTTCGTATCATAACTTATAAATGTTCTTGCTGCTTCCAGTGTTATTCCCCAGGGTGCCGCACAGAGAATTGGCAATGGCAACCATTCATCTCTAAGTGATCCATTCCCAGCCTTTGACAGTGTACCTTATGTTTGGTCTAATAACCATTCCCCCCATAGTTGGGCATTTAGAATGTACTCTGTATTCCTAATTGGGTATATTAGCTGCCTCTGTTGGGTTTTGTTTAAGGTCAGTATGTATGGTTCCCACTTTCTCATAAAGTGTGCTGTCCTACTCTGAAGGTCTCCCAGCGCATCGGCTTGCTCATATATTAGCTGTTGATGTAATTTGTGTTTGAGTCGAGTTGTAGCCAGTGTTGCAAAATGAGGGTCCTAGCATGGAGCACTGCATTAAATATAAATAGGGCTGTACCTGATGGGAGGTTGCTCATGTCTAGAAATATTATTGCCTGTGCCGAGAGACAAATCTTTGTGTCTACCACCTGTGAGACCCACCTCGCCAGCATACCCCAGAGTTTATACAGTTTGAGGCAAGCCCAGAGCATGTGTAATAAGTCTGCCTTCGGTAGAGAGCATTTGGGACACTTCCCCACATAGTCAGGTTCCCAAGTTTTGTGTATCTTGGGAGTTATGTATGCTATTTCAAGAATCTTAATGTGTGACTCTCTGATATTGGCCGATAATGTGGCTTTGTGAGTTATCGCTATGCTGTGTTGTATCAGCTTGGTAGGTATTTCCTCCTCCAGCAGACTGGACCATTTGTCCCTTACATGGTTTAGTGTATGTGCATTATCTCTTGCCATTAATAACTTGTAAGTTGCTGATATGGACTTTTGTCCCTGGGTGTATAGACTCAGTAGGTAATTTATTGTCCTTTGTTGGCATTTTTTTGAATTGCAGTAGGTTGGTTACATAGTGTTTAGCCTGCAAGTAGGCGAAGTGATGCTGTGGTGGAATGTTGTATATGGTTCTTAAGTGTGCAAATGTGTCGATGGTCTGGTCATCGTCTCCTAGTATCCTAGCAATCCTTTCTATCCCCACATTCCCCCAAGTCTTAAATACCTGAGTAGTGAGGCCTGGTAGAAAATTTGGATTACCCTGCAATGGGATTAACTTGGTAACCTCATGGTTGAACTGCATTTTATTGCAGATCTTTCTCTAGGCGTATACAGGCTGCTGAAGCATTTGATAATTTAGCAAGTACCTATCTGCCTTAGCAGCCGGCATATACGGTAACATAGCCAGGGACCAGGGGGTCACTGCCAGCTGCTCTAGTTCTGGTATGGTAAAGTTATCCCGACCATTAACCCAGTCTAACACGTATATAAAATTCTATATTTGGCACTGCCATGCCTACCACCTCAACTGAGCTGGTCATTCTAGTGTGCTTGATTCTATGTTTCTTTTTAGCCCAGATAAAAGAGAAGATGAGGGATTGCCAAAATTTCACATCTGCCTTAGTACGAGAGGCAACATTTGAAGTATGTACAAAAGTTTGGGAAACAATACTATTTTAATTAAAGGGACACTGAACCCACATTTTTTCTTTTGTAATTCAGAAAGAGCATGCAATTTTAAACAACTTTCTAATTTACTCCCATTTTCAATTTTTCTTTGTTCTCTTGCTATCATTATTTGAAAAAGAAGGCATCTAAGCTTTTTTTTTGGTTTCAGTACTCTGGACAGCACTTTTATCTTGGTGGATGAATTTATCCACCAATCAGCAAGGACAACCCAGGTTGTTCACCAAAAATGGGCCGGCATCTAAACTTACATTCTTGCATTTCAAATAAAGATACCAAGAGAATGAAGAAAATTTGATAATAGGAGTAAATTAGAAAGTTGCTTAAAATTTCATGTTCAATCTGAATCACGAAAGAAAAATGTTGGTTACAGTGTCCCTTTAAACTTATCCTGCCTGTCATTGTGAGGGGCAGTTTAGTCCAATGTAGTATTAGATACTACGCTTCTGTCCTCATTGGTGCATAATTTGTTTTGTACCATGTTTTAGCGTCTGTATTTAGTTTAATCCCCAGGTATTTGAAATTACCCGTCACCACCTTAAAGTCATATGCCCAATTTGGTGTGTCAGATTGCGGGGTTAGCCAGATTAATTCCGTCTTGTCAATGTTAATTTTGTATCCAGAAATCCGACCAAACCTGGTAATCATGTCAAATACTTTCAGGATGTTAGTGTCTGGGTCTTGCATATAAAGTACCATGTTGTCTGCGAAAAGAGATAAGTGCAGGACTTTGTTTCCTAGTTTTAGTCCTTCTGTTTCCTCTCTAATCTTAATTGCTAGGGGCTCCAGGGCATGGTCATAAAGGTGGGGGGAAAGTGGACATCCTTGCCTCATTCCCCTCTCAAAGGTGAAAGGTTGTGATGTAATTCCATTAACTAGTATAGCCGCCTGTGGCGAGGAATATAGTGTCTGAATCGTTCGCACAAATTGACCCTGGATGCCATATTTCTCTAGTGTGTAGAAAAGGTGGCCCCATAGTACCTTATCAAAGGCCTTTTCTGCATTGACCAATATGGCACATGCTTTCTGTGTAGTTGCCTGCTCCTCAGATCTTTTAAGAGTTGAAAAGTGTGTTAACAAATATTGCAAGGTTCTAACGTTAGTAACTACAGATATACCTTTCACAAAACCTGTGTGGTCCTTGTGGATTAAGTAGGGTAAAAATGTAGCAAGTCTATTGGCCAGGATCTTGGTAAGCAGCTTATAGTCTGAATTCATGAGGGATATGGGTCTATAAGACGCAGGGTTGAGAGGGTCCCTATCTGGCTTGGGGATAAGACTGATATTGGCTTCTGTAAATCGTTTGAAAGCATGACAGTGCCCCCCATCACACCACTGAATAGGGTCGAGAGAGTATCCGCAAGCTCCATCCCAAGAACTTTGTAAAATTCACTGGGCAGACCATCCGGGCCCGGTGTTTTGTCAAGAGGAAGATCCCTTAAAGTTCTAATTATTTCTGCCGTTGATAAAGGGGCATTAAGTACCTCTAACTCGTCTTTTGTCAGCTTGGGTAGTTTTAGGGTTTCCCAGAAAATGTCCCTATTCTTCTCGTCTACCTGCTGTCCCTGGTAGAGTGTAGTGTAGTAGTCTCTGAAAATGTTTTGTATTCCGTTTGTCTCTGTGTGTAATATACCCTTGTCAGCCACAGCTGCTATGGTGCAGGTTCCCTTGGTCAGTTTTGTGAGTCTCGCTAAAAGTCTCCCGGTTTTGTTTCCATGCCTATAGAATCTGGCATGAGTTGCTGCAGTTCTTTGGCCACAGTCTGCGCAAGCACAGTGTCCCGTTGTGTATTGATGTCTTTGTACTTTGCTCTGTGCTCTGCCGTTGGTTGTCCCAAATATTTATTCCTGGCATTAATTAGTTGTCTTAAGGCTAGTTCTTCTCTAATTTTTTTCTTTTTTTTTCCCCTGTGATAACATAAGTAGTTATGACCCCTAATATTATTGGCATGTCTGGCATACCCAGTAGTCGGGTTCTGACTTTGCTCCAAAATTCAGCTTTATGTGTGTGGGAGCCATACACCCCCCCCTATCAGGATAGGGCTGCCCTCTATTTCTAATGTCGTGAATAAATACCTACCCTCTGGGTCTGCAATTATGTCTAGGAGCTTGTATTGCAGATTTTTTGAAAAAGGATGGCTACCCCTCTCACCCTCGTGCTTTCATAGAGTGTATTTACAACCTCCCCAACCCAGCTTTGCCTGAGTTTTTGGTGTTCCCCTGGCATGAGGTGTGTCTCCTGTAGTATGGTGATATCCACCCTACTTGATTTCAAGTGCTTGAATATAGATTTTCTTTTAATGGGTGATGTAACACCCCCCACATTCCAGGACAGGATCCTTAATGACATTATAGAGTTTATGTTTCTCCCACCAAAGACGCTATAGTGTGCTGTAGGCTGCGAATATTACAAGATTAATGTATTGTGCCCATGGTGAACGTGGTAAACTTACATGCGGCACAGCACCCTGGGGTTTCACACCAACAGATTGGATTCAGATTCACACTGGGTATATTACTAGAGTTCAAGGCAAGATGCTGCAATACAATATAATATTTAGAACAAGCCTGCGTTAAAACAGAATACAGGGATCAAATAAACAGTAAAAGTAATAAAAGATATGGTGCAAAGCAAATCAATTTAACAGCTTTAACAGGTCTACAAGTCAATGTAAGTGCAACAGAGAAATAACCCCCCCACTCTGAAAGGATATTAAAGGTTTGGATTACAGCCTTTGTAGAAACATATATCTGTAGGTACTCAGTCCATAGTTGGTTTCCCCGATGCTAACCAGGGAATACTAATAACCTCCTGATGCAAAGTAACTTTCGGTCAGTTTGGCGCTTCTTCGATGAGGTCCTCTTCTCCTCCCTGTTCTCTCCTAATGTTGGGTCTCTGCAGGTATCTCTGAAGCTGTTTGGTGGATTTCTCCCAAAGCTCTTTACAGTAGGACGTGAATTCTCTGCATCTCTTAGCCACCTCTGCCAAGTAATCTTGGAATAAAGAGATTGGCTGGCCATCGAATAACAACTCAGGCATTTGCCTATAAGCCTTTAAGATGTTTGTCTTCTCCTGGAAATTAAGATATTTAATCACGACTTGTCTGGGCATCACCGTTTTTTCCTGTCTAGGCATAAGTAGACCTACCCTGTCAGCTCTCTCATTGACATAAGGGAGCTGATTCTGTGGTATTTTCAACAGAGTCAGCAAGAAGGTTTCCGCAAACCTCAGTAGATCAGAATTAGGCACTGTCTCTGGCAGACCCACCACCCATATGTTATTTCTCCTGGAGCTATTTTCTAGGTCATCCATCTTTTCTTGTAGGAGTTTGTTCTGTCTTTGTAGCTGGGTGATACTAACAGTAGTTTCTCTTGTCTGTGCTTCATTGTCTGTTACCTTCTGCTCCACCACTGCCAATCTAGTAGAGAATACCTTGAGGTCTTAAGATAGCGTTTCCAGACCTGTTTGGAGTTGATCTATTTTGGGCAAGAAGAGGGCCGACAGCTGTGTAACAATAGGATGGGTATCATGCTGACTAGGTTCAAGTTTGTCAAGTGCATTCCCAGTGGTTGCAGATGTCTCTGTGTGATGTTTTTTTCGTCTGTCTTGTTGCCTTTGTTTCCCAGACATCTTGTCTGTAGTTTTGGTGTATGGGGTATAGTATTTTTGCATACAGAACGGAATATCACAATGTGTTGGTACTGAAGCAGCTTCAAAGTAGTCACTGCAGGTAACCACAGAGAGTATGTGTAGGCTGAGGTGATGTTTGTGGGGAGTAAGGTTATAGGGGTCCCCGGCTTACTCGCTCATATTAGGTACCATGTGGCCAGTAAGAATAAGGAATTTTATATGAGCCTCTGAATTGGTGCTTGCGCTTAGAAATTTGTGCGCTCCTGCTGTTAGAGGACTATTTATGTTGATCTTTATGTCAAATGTTATGGTGAGAAAAAGAGACAGCGCAACCCCACATCAAGGTAGTAGTTTTCACAAATTTATTGAATACACACAAGTAATGCACTTACAAACAGTTTAAAATTTCTCGCATTGATCCCTTCATAGGGAAAAAGGAAGCAAGTGCCAGTTTAGAAATCCTTCCGGTCACAGTTGTATTACTGCCGCATCGATATTCCTTCCACACTGGCTAAGTAAAACGGAGCCGTCCTTAGCTCCACCCCAAACGCGTTTCGTCTGCGCTCTCCAGACTTTATCAAGAGGAAATGATGATGTTTAGCACGCTCCTGTATGCTGCTATTTACATCTGGCCGTTACTTCTCATTGGTTGTTCACTGACCTATCTGGTCGCGGATTGCGACAAAGCCTCTTAACACTAAAGGCAATATCGTAAGCTAACCCACTTGATGAAAAATAAATATACAGTCTTACTATTTGTCAGCATACTCCATTGAGTGTTTGAATACTTAGATCTTCTGATAAAACATTAAAGGAACAATTAGTAAAACATAAATGGACCTCTATATATACGTAGTTCATTATTCACAGATTAACATTAGGATAAATTTCATTCACTTCATAAAAGTTTTTTACATGATTAGATACAAAAAGATTGACATATTAAAAAAGGCTGAATAAATACTTACATATACAATTCATGTTTAATACAAATTCTCCTTATAGGAACCTATATAGCTACAAAAAGAATTAATAAAAAATCATTCATAATTAATAAAAATTCATCTTGAAGGGACCTATATTACATTAAAAAGAGTTGATCTGAATTCAATCAACAGTCCATAAAAAATTAATTACTTATTTTGTTACAAAAAGAGAAACATATATACTGATTTTACAGCATAAAGGCCTGCAAGTCTATATCGACATTTAACCCTTTTGGGGCCATACAATTAAGCAGGTGAATACATTTGGTTTCACACTTTCTGAGGTGCATTAACCTTTGCTGTTCATTGCCTACTGACTGTGGGATAGTCTCTAATATTTTCACTTTGAGGCTATTTGGATTTTTATCATGTACCCTCCTAAAGTGTTCAGATACACTATGATTTTCATATCCCTTTGTTATATTCTCTATGTGTTCATAGATGCAGCGTTTGACTTTCCTTTTCGTTCTTCCCACGTAAATTAAATTACACTCACACATGAGATAATACACCACATATATGGACACACATGAAGCTCTATCTTTAATTTTAAATTCCTTGGAGTGATCCCAATTGTAAACATTATCACCCTTACTAATGAGGCTACACATACAGCAGTTAAGTCTACCACACTTGAAAGTTCCCCCTTTATTAATGCACCAATCTGAGAGAGTCCCTTTCTTTGTATTTTTCTCTTAATTTTGAAGGAGCCAAAATATTTTTAATACTTTTGTTTTTCTTAAAGATAGTTACCGGGTAGGGGTCTAAATGGGGTCCTAACACAGGGTCAGCCAACAGGATATTCCAATGTTTTTTTAAAGTATTTTTAATAAAGTTAGCACCTAAATTATATGTTGTTATAAATTTAGCTCCCCATTTCTTTTCCTCATTCTGGGTTTTAGTACCAACCTGATTTTCATTAGTGCTGAGCAGAAGGTCTCCTCTATCCTTATTTCTGCTTTCAATTCTTGCTTTCTGTATTAAACTACTGTCATACCCTTTCTTTAAAAATTTGTCTTCTAACTGATCAGCTTCTATATCAAAGTCATCTATGTTGGTACAGTTTCTACGAATCCTAAGAAATTGGCCATACGGTATATTTCTTTTCCATTGGGGCAGGTGGCCACTTCCTGCATTTAGGAATCCATTACTATCTACTTCTTTCTTAAAGTTCTTGACCGCTGTTTTCTTAGTAATTGGATCAATGAAAAGACATAAATCCAGAAATTCTATTTCACTCTTGTGTATTTTACTTGTAAATTCCAGGTTAAAATTATTGTTATTAAGATGACTGATACACTCCATAGCTTTAGAATCACTCCCTTTCCATACCATGAGAATTTCATCGATATAGCGCCGATATTTCATGACATTCTCCTTGTATGGATTGTTATTCCACACGTACCTCTCCTCGAAAGCAGCCATGTAAATATTGGCATAGGAAGGGGCCATGGGCGTACCCATGGCCGTTCCTTGTATCTGCTGATAAAACTTTTTCTCGAAGGAGAAGAAATTGTGGAATAAAATAAATTCAATCCCTCTTGCTAAATACTTGACTTGTATCGGTGGTAAATCACTAAATTTGTCAAAGAACTCCTCAAAGGCTTTCACTCCCTCTGTGTGTTGTATATTCATATATATAATGAGGTAATATCACAAGATATCCATAAAAAACTATCATCCCATGTTATGCCTTCAAATAGTTTTATAGTTTGTGTAGTGTCTTTCAGATAAGATCTAGTTTTCCTAACAGTTGGCTGTAAGAACCAATCAAGATAGCTAGAAAGGTTACTAGTTAAAGACCCCACCCCAGAGACTATAGGTCTCCCGGGTGGGTTTACTTTGTCCTTATGTACCTTCGGTAGATGGTAAAATAAAGGTACCGAAGGACAAGAAATTAAAATAAAATTGGCTTCCTCAGTGGTTAATAGGCTATCTTCCCTTCCTTTTAATACAAAGGCATGTAACTCTAGACTGTATTGGGAGGAGGGATCTTTATCAAGTCTCTTGTAGGTTCTAGTACAGTTTAGCAGTCTGTATGCCTCCTTTATATAAATATCTCGATCCTGGATAACAATCCCTCCTCCCTTGTCTGCTTGTCTTATAGTAATAGTGAGATCAGATTTAAGTTCATCTAAAGCCTTTCTTTCTTGCTGTGTTAAATTGTCCCTATATTTATAATTATCTTTCTTTTTTAAAAATTCAAAGTAGCTTCTAAATTCTTCTTTTACTATTTCATTAAAAACTGGAATATAATTACCTTGTGCAAATATGGGGTTAAAACTCGACTGTTTTTTAAAATTACTATGTTTAATTGGAATTTCTTCCTCGTAAACACTTATATTAAGGAACTTATCCTCTTCTTGTTCAGCCTCCATAATTTGTGTGTTAGATGAACATTCCTCACTCAAGCTGACCACTGTGTTCAGAAATTCAATCTCACACTCACCTGATTGAGATTGGGATTGAATAGTCTCATTTCTTTCTTCTCTAGAATCGATCTTTAAAAAATAACGTTGTAAAGTAAGCTTACGTATGAATTTCTGTAAATCTATAAAATTTCAAAGCTATTGGGAGGACTCAAAGGTGCAAATTTAAGTCCTTTACCCAATAGCTTATACTCACTTGTTGATAAAATTCTCTTAGATAGATTAAAAACATCTTTTTTCTCCTGTTCTAATACCTGCCTCTTGATCTTACATTCTCTAACTCGTGTCCCTGCTCTGGATCCTCGTCTTGTTCCCACCTTCTTTTTGTACCCTGTCTCCTCTCCTCTCTCTTCTCCTGTGGGTGATAATTCGGGTACTGATCCCACTGTCTCTCTTGTTGATTGTAATTGTGCTGAGTTTTCTGTGGCCAAGTTTGTTGAGGCCTGTCCCTCCATAAAAAAGAAGAAGAAGAAGAAGAAGAAGAAGAAGAGAGAGCAGAAGGAGATACATATGCATGGGGATTATTATTATATTTAATATGCTGTTGTTCTCTTTGCATATGGTTATTTGGTTCTTTCCTAAAATGAACATAAGGTTTAGGTTTAGCCCCCTGCTCATTCCATCTAGGCGGTACAGGTGATTCACCTAGGGCCTGAAATCAGTTCTGTGTCTCTACTCCATAATCACTTCTTTTATCTGCCTTATCCCCATTACTCTTATTGTGATTCTTAAATTGCATGGTATTCGTTTTTTGGGGGGCATGTTTTATTTCACTTTTAAAATTATTTTCTTCCTTGCGGTGTAACTGATCTTTCTCTGGCAAATAATTACCCCTTCTATTATTAACTCTTCTTTCTATATGGTTCCTATTATGAATCCTATCATTTTTATAGTCGTCTTGTTTTTGTGTTTTATGTACCATAAGTTCTTTTTCTAGAGTGTCAATCCTAGCCATAATGTCACTATTAATTTACTTCCATTTTTCAATATCTTTAAAGTTATTAATTTTTGGAGTTATATCTTTTATTTCCTTCTTTATTTTTTCCAATTTAAATTCTCTATATTTGACTAGAATTTTAATTAACGTCATAGAACAGGTATGTATGGCACTATCCCATTCTGTGATAAATTCTATTTCATCCAAGTTAAAGGCAGGATATTTATTTATCCTTAATCCTCTGGGAATTATATTGTGTAGAATATAATTATCTAATAGAATCAGATCATGCCACTCTTTAGTATCCTGAGTTAATAATTTTTCCAATTGTCTAAAAAGACTGTGAGGGTCTTCACCCTCAATAGTGTCACTATTGAGCAGATTAACTTTCCTTTGTCTATGCCTAATGTAGTCACCTCTATTCTCAATTTCTAACGTTGTAATATCCACCACTTCTTCCATAGTGCAGCTGTCCTACGAAACACAAAATTTACAAAGTACACTAGAAGTATTAACAGCGCAACTTTATGTCAAATGTAATACCAATTATGCCGCCCAGGCAACCACCTTCCCCTCCCTAATCAGCAGTGCTAAGCAGATAAAAAATTTGTAGAGGCAGCTTCCTTCCACTGCTGATATGAAGATAGTGATTAGGGGTTTATGACAAAAAACTGTTCAACATAGTGATCTATGTCCTTGCACATAGGTACAGATCCCAATGTCCTGTTAGAAGTGTGCGGGGGCCTAGTAATTCAGCTGCCACGCTGCTGATCCCAGCTCTTTGTTATTAGTGGTGTTATAGCTATCTCACACTCCCCCCCTCTCCTAATACTTTTAATTGTGCTTGTGGGGTCACCTCTTCGGGGGGGGGGGGGGATATGCTTGTGTGGTGAAGCACTTTTACCTGCCTGAACTTTCCACCTCTGTGATTTACATACGCGGGAAGATGGCGGCCGCCTTGAGACCGGGTCTCTGATTGATCACAGTTGAGGTCAGTTTATTTGCTGTTGCAGCGTAATCCTGGGCTTTTACCCTTCCCTGTGCAGCTTGTTCCCCTTGCAGGAGTCACCTGTATCTGGCCCCGCCACAGCCATGGTTCCATGTGGGGCGGTCAAGTTTATCTGCCTCCGATGGGAGAGCCGGTGTCTAGGGATCCTTGCTTACAAGTGTCCGGGCGGTAGTGTGACTTCCTCCGCCAAGGATTATAGCTATTCAGGCTCTAATGGAGTTATTGGCGCCAGTATTACAAGTTTGCCTGGGAGGCCAAAAAGTGAACGGTAAACCCTATACTGCCAAGATTTGTACCGCCACCTGAAAGTCAGTAGTTATGGGTTTTATGTTACAACACCGTACCATAAAACTCATAACTAAAGTGCTAAAAAGTACACTAACACCCATAAACTACCTATTAACCCCTAAACCGAGGCCCTCCCGCATCACAAATAATAAAATAAAACTATAAACCCCTAATCTGCCGCTGCAAACATCGCCGCCACTAGAATAAACATATTAACCCCTAAACTGCCGTACTCCCGCATCACAAACACTAGTTTAATATTATTGACCTCTAATCTGCTGCCCCCAAAATCACTGCCACTATACTAAAGTTATTAACCCCTAATCCTAACCCTAAGTCTAACCCTAACTTTAATATAATTAAAATAAATCTAAATAAAACCTACTATTAGTAACTAAATAATTCATATTTAAAACTAAATACTTACCTCTAAAATAAACCCTAAGCTAGCTACAATATAACTAATAGTTACATTGTATCCATCTTAGGTTATATTTTTATTTCACAGGCAAGTTTGTATTTATTTTAACTAGGTAAACTAGTTAGTAAATAGTTATTAACTATTTTCTAGCCACCTAGCTAAAATAAATACAAATTTACCTGTAAAATAAAACCTAACCTGTCTTACACTAACACCTAACCTTACACTACAATTAAATAAATTACATTTATTAAATACAATTAACTAAATTACAAAAAACAAACACTAAATTACACAAAATAAAAAAGAAATTATCAAATATTTAAACGAATTACTCCTAATCCAATAGCCCTATGAAAATAAAAAAGCCCCCAAAATAAAAAAAATCCCTAGCCTAAACTAAACTGCCAATAGCCCCAAAGGGCATTGCTCCAAAGAAATCAGCTCTTTTACCTGTAAAAAAATAATACAAACATTATTATTGCGAAGTGGAAGCATCTATGAGCAACAACAGTCCAGCCACAAAGAGGTAGAACACAGAAACACACAGAGTGGGGCTGCTAAGTACTGAAGCTCGTAAAAATCACCTATTACCTGTTGCTTCACCCTACAGATTTACAAACTGCCTCTGGAGGCAACATCAGAACAAGAACTGTGCATCTGAAGCTTCATGAAATGGGTTTCCATTGCTGAGCAGCTGTATATGACCCTCACTTTAAGTTCAACAGCAAGTGGCTGGAGTGGTGTAAACTTAGCATGCTGCCACTGGACTCTGGAACAGTGGAATCATATTATCTGGAGTAATGAATAACGCTTCACTAAATGAACTGGCAATCAGATGGAAAAATTGGGGTATGGCAGATGAGTGAATGCTACCTACCTATGTATAATGCCTAGTGTAAAGTTTTTTTGGAGGAGGGAAAATGATTTGGAGCTGTTCTTCGGGGTTTGGGCTAGGCCCTTTAGTTCCAGTGTGGGGTAATCATAAAGCTCCAGGATACAAAGACATTTTAGACAATTGGTTGCTTCCAAGTTCGTGTCACCAGTTTGGGGAACCTGCTCTAGCATGATTCTGCCCCTGTGCACAAAGTGAGTACAGGTTTGAAGAGTTTGGGGAAAATTAACTTGAGTGGCCTATAGAAAGCACTGACCTCAATCCCATTGAACACCTTTGGGATTAATGGGATCACGATTGTGAGCAAACCTTATTGTTTTATAAATATTGCCGGACTCACCAATGTTCTTTTGGCTGAGTAACACAAATTGCCACAGACACACTCCAAAATGTTGTGGTCTCGTCCCTGGAGAGTTGCGGCTGTTATAGCCAAATAGAGGGCCAAATCCAAATATACATACACAGGACTGTGCCAACTTTTTTTTAATAATATAGAGATGAATATATTTCTTTCTTCTATAACAGAGAAATAGTAAACATTTGTCTTCTGGAAAATCTACTCACCATGCAGCTGAGAACAAAAGAGGGAATAAATCAACATTAAAATCAAATGAACATCAGTGCAGCATAATTAGAGGTGAAACAGGTGCTTAGTAATCACTTTCCATATCTGGCATCACATTTTAGAATTAGCTACCTCTTTGCTAGGTGCATGCCTGTTCACTATTAAGCACAATGAGCATTGATTGCCAGGAAAATGTACCTAAAGGATGTAGAAGTAAATGGGGCTATACAGTCATACTTAATATACTCCTTCTTAGTCTTTTCTTAAACTCCTTTAGAGCTTTACTGATAGAGGCAGCTTACAGTGAGGTCACCTAGTCACAGGACCTGCACAAGTATCAGGCTATTAAAGAGTTAAATCTTTGTACATTTGGTATGTGTCTGTGTGTGTTCAGGGCAATCTCACAGTAAAACTACTACTCAAAAGTGAAATACAGCAAAAGATGTACTTTGATATCTTATGTTATGTGTGTCTTTGACAATCAAGCTTTTAAATTCCTGCTGTCTGTGTTCCATTAAATCATTTAAATGAAAACTTAATGGACCAGATGAATGCACTAACTGGGCTCAAAGTAAAAAAAAATAATTATAGTGTGGCCATTTTAGCAATGTATTACTAGTTGAAAGTTAAAAAGTAAACGCGATCGCAAGAGTGCAATCGCATTTTACACTCGTCGGGATAGGGCGACTGAAACCCTCGCGTAAATGGGTAGTGTGTTAAAAAATGTTGAACTAAACACAACATAAATACATTGAAAGTTACAATTACACTCATATAAACATTTTCTGATAAAGTTTATTCATATAAATACTTAAATAAAAAGTTATAAGGGTTAAAAGGTATATGGTATATAGGAGTTTGCCTGCAAACGGCTCTAATGTGTATATATATATATATATATATATATATACTTACATACATAAAGTACATATGCATTTCTAAATATGTGTGTGTACACACACACACACACACACACACACACATATATATATATATATATATATATATATATATATATATAAAACACATAAAGGAAACCCAGCACTCACCAGCTAGCTCACAACTAAGATTTAAAATGGAAAGGTTAGTCACCGCATCTGGCCAAATGGGACAAGCTCAGGCACCACGTCAAGGTCCTTTCCAACACCTGAGTCCCTAACACAGCCACACAATGCAGGCTCTCAAAGCTAGACAAACTGGGAACAAGGGAGGGGTGCACAGGTATATGTAATCACCCAGCAAAATACAAAACACGGAAAGGGGACTGCACTCCAAAACGGACCAGGTACACATCCCATGACCCAGCAACATGCCAGCCCTGGGTGCTAAATAGCACTCACAAAAAGCTGTGCCGTCACCAGAGCCATAGGCAGTTAACCCCAGACAGGAGTGGGTGCAAGACCCATGGGGGATTACTAAACAAATACAACGCATAAAGGAAAGCCAGCAATCACCAGCTAGCTCACAGCTAAGATTTAAAATGGAAAGGTTAGTCACCGCATCTGGCCAAATGGGACAAGCTCAGGCACCATGTCAAGGTCCTTTCCAACACCTGAGTCCCTAACACAGCCACACAATGCAGGCTCTTAAAGCCAGACAAATTGGGAACAAGGGAGGAGTGTCTGGCTTTGAGAGCCTGCATTGTGTGGCTGTGTTAGGGCACCCAGTAGCTATTATACTGAAGTAATGTATTACAATCAGTAGGCTTAACATTACTTCAGTATAATAGCTACCATCCTAAGAAAGTTTTTTCTTCTATTCCAAAAAGCCAATTCATCAGAACCATCAGAAATGTGCAAGACAAAGATATGTAAGGTACTAGACTTGAGGAAATGGCTGACAAATTTATTGAAAGAGGATATCCCCCATGTATGATCACTAGGTGTAAAAATAAAGTTTTACAGGATACAAAGGTAAAGATAAAGAAAGACACTAAATGTGTCATTTTTTCCTCTGAGTTTAATGCACACAGTGATCATATTGCGAATATTATAAAAAAACACTGGTATCTTTTAGGAAAGTTTAACCCTCATATACCTGAATTTAAAGTTCCACCCATGCACTCCTATAGAAGGTTTAAAAACATTAGGGATACTTTAGTTAAGGCTGACATAGGTGGCACCAATATACCTATTGGCATAGGTAGGGGCGACGTTGGACCCCATAGCAGTCCCCTGTTTTTGTAAGAAATAAGAATCTTCTATTAAATATGCTATTGTTAAAAGTAATAGGTTCACTGCTATGCAACAGCAATTTATTATGGAGTTAATGGAAATTATTCTGCACTGTAATTATTTCCTTTTTGAAGATTCTTATTTCTTACAAAAACAGGGGACTGCTATGGGGTCCAACGTCGCCCCTACCTATGCCAATATTTTTATGAGTATTTTCGAGGAGAAATTTGTATATGAAAATGAGCTCTTCATTCTATGTGGCGCCACCTGGTGGCGCTACATAAATGATATATTTGGCATTTGGTGGGGTGACGTTGGATCCCTACAACAATTTGTGAGTGAATTGAACAGGGCATCAGGATGTATTAAATTTACAATGTCTTGGAGCGAAGAGTCTATCAACTTCCTTGATACTAAAATCTATAAAGATGGTTCCCTTCTAAAAACAGATATATTCAGAAAGGATACTGATAGGAACAGTCTCCTACACTTCTCTAGTGCCCATGCACCTGCTTTGGTGAAATCTTTACCTTATAGTCAAATGCTGAGAGTAAAGCGGATAGTGAAAGACAAGTCCTTGGCTTTACAGAGATTGCAGGAGATGGGCATTAGATTTGTGCAGCGAGGATATCCTCCTCATTTGATTCAGGAGACTATTGATAAGGTGGTACAGTTACCTGATGAAAGGGTTAATACTGGAAATACCCATAAGAGAAAGGACCCTGACAGGATGGTATTTGTGTCTGAGTATAATTCTTGCAGTTCAGAAATACAAAGGATCATTAAGAAGCACTGGTATGTGTTAAGAGAGTGTAACCCTGGGGTATTAGCATTCCACCAACCACCGATGCCAGCATATACTAGACTTCCTAGTTTAAAAGATAAAATTGTTAAGGCTGACGTTGGCTCCAGTAAGAAATCCAGATTGGGGTACATTACTTCAGAGAAAAATGGCTGCTTCCCTTGTCTCAATTGCTCCAGTTGTAATAACATGATAAAAGGTGATACATTTATCCACCCCCTTACGGGACAGAAATTTAAGATCAAGGGCTATTATAATTGTAATGCTAATTTTGCTATATATTTAATTAAATGTCCGTGTGGGCTTATCTACATTGGAGAGACGACTCAGAGAGTGAGGGACAGAATAGTCCAACATAAATCTAATATCAGGACAGGAGATTTAAAGGCCCCAGTTGCCCACCATTTTCTAAGTAAAGGTCACTCTATTGCACAATTAAGATTCCAAATAATAGATTACATACAGAGCCCTAGACATGGTGGCAATAGAGAATTGCTTCTCAAAAAACGTGAGGCATTTTGGATTAATAAATTAAATTGCTTAATCCCCAATGGTATGAATAGGGAACTAGATTTAAGTGTATTCTTATAAAGTAACATATTTTTATCTTTGCACAATTCCCTTTCTGACATTTAATTCTGTATTTTGACATTTTGATATCTGCTCTTCAACAAATGTGATTGTTCTCCTTTTTTTAGAAAAATAATTTTTTGTAAAATAAAATTGAATGTTTGATATAGGTTAGACCACTAGATGGCAATAGAGGTTAAGAAAAATGTATGCCTTAACAATTAAGTGAAAAGGTGTGGTCTCACCTGGCTGATGGCTATTTAAAGGTGATTAAGCTTAACAAACACTATGTGAACATGACTAAGGGATGACTACCCGAAACGTCGTTCTATTTTAACCTGCTCCTACTATGTGTTAAATAAAGGAACTTTTTATATGAAAAGTGGTGCTGCTGCATTCTTTGAAGATTTTGGACACCTACATTACACTTATTAACCCCTAATATGCCGCCTCCAATGTCGCCGCCACCAACATTACAGTTATTAACCCCTAATCTGCCGCCCCCGACATCGCCGCCACCTACCTACATTTATTAACCCCTAATCTGCCGCCCCCAACGTCGCCGCCACTATACTAAAGTTATTAACCCCTAAACCTAACCCAAAGTCTAACCCTAACACCACTAACTTTAACATAATTAAAATAAATCTAAATAAAAATTACAATTAATACCTAAATAATTCCTTTTTAAAACTAAATACTAACCTGTAAAATAAATCCTTTGCTAGCTACAATATAACTATTAGTTATATTGTAGCTATCTTAGGTTTTATTTTTATTTCACAGCTAAATTTGTATTTATTTTAACTAGGTAGACTAGTTAGTAAATAGAGGGTTTATTTTACAGGTAAGTATTTAGTTTTAAATAGGAATTATTTAGGTATTCATTGTATTTTTTATTTAGATTTATTTTAATTATGTTAAAGTTAGTGGTGTTAGGGTTAGGGTTAGACTTAGGGTTAGGTTTAGGGGTTAATAACTTTAGTATAGTGGCGGCGACGTTGGGGGCAGCAGATTAATGTAATTGATTTAATTGTAGTGTAATGTTAGGTGTTAGTGTAAGACAGGTTGGGTTTTATTTTACAGGTATTTTAACTATTTAATAACTACCTAGTTAAAATAAATACAAATTTACTTGTAAAATAAAACCTAACCTGTCTTACACTAACACCTAACATTACACTACAATTAAATCAATTATATTCATTAAATACAATTAACTAAATTATAAAAAATAATAAACACTAAATTACACAAAATAAAAAAGAAATGATCAAATATTTAAACTAATTACACCTAATCTAATAGCCCTATCAAAATAAACCCCCCCCCCAATAAAAAAACCTTTGCCTAAACTAAAATGCTAATAGCCCTTAAAAGGGCCTTTTGCAGGGCATTGCCCCAAAGAAATCAGCTCTTTTACCTGTAAAAGAAAAATACAAACAACCCCCCAATAGTAATACCCACCACCCACACAACCAAACCCCCCAAATAAAATCCTATTTAAAAAACCTAAGCTCTCCATTGCCCTGAAAAGGGCATTTGGATGGGCATTGTCCTTAAAAGGGCATTTAGCTCTTTTTCAGCCCAAACCCTAAGCTAAAAATAAAACCCACCCAATAAGCCCTTAAAAAACCTAACACTAACCCCCGAAGAATCACTTACAGTTTTTGAAGACCAGACATCCATCCTCAACAAAGCCGGGAGAAGTCTTCATCCAAGCAGCAAGAAGTCCTCAACGAAGCCAGCAGAAGTCTTCATCCAAGCGGCAAGAAGTGGTCCTCCAGGCGAGCATAAGTCTTCATCCAGACGGCATCTTCTATCTTCATCCTTCTGACGCGGAGCAGCTCCATCTTCAAGACATCCGGCGCGGAGCATCCTCTTCTTTTGAAGGCTACTGGAGAATGAAGGTTCCTTTAAGGGACGTCATCCAAGATGGCGTCCCTTGAATTCTGATTGGCTGATAGAATTCTATCATCCAATCGGAATTAAAGTTGAAAAAATCCTATTGGCTGATGCAATCAACCAATAGGATTGATCGTCAATACTATTGGCTGATCCAATCACCCAATTGGATTGAGCTAGCATTCTATTGGCTGTTCCAATCATATGTATTTTTCATATGAGTCCCTTCTTAAATTGGCAATATGGTCAGCCTATTTATTAAGCATTTGGGCACTGATGACACCAGTTGGTTACGTTAAGCAAGTTACATTTTTACCATTCATCCATTTTGCATGTCTTCACTGCTGCACATTTGAATGGGGCATTCGTTGCCTTATTTTGATCTTCAAAATGCACCACACATTCTCAATTGAAGACAGGTTAGGACTGCAGACAGGCCATGCTAGCACCACACTCTCTGCTTACGCAACCATGTGCTTGTAATCTGGGCAGAATGTGGTTTGGCGTCATCCTTTTGGAAAATGCAGGGACGTCCCTGGAAAAGTCGACGTCTGGATGGCAGCATATGCTGCTCCAAAATGTATACATATCTTTCTGCATTAATGGTGCCCTCACAGATATGCAAGTTACCCATGCCATGGGTACTGACACCCCCCCATACCATGAAAGATGCTGTCTTTTGGATCTGATGTTGATAACAGCTTGGATGGTCCTTTTCCTCTTTGGGCCAGAGAACACAACGGCTGTTTTTTCCAAAAAGTATTTGAAATGTTGACTCATTGGACCACAAAACATAATTCCACTGTGCTACTGTCTATCTCATAAGAGACTGAGCCTAGAGAAGCCAATGGCGCATCTGGACAGTGTTGATGTATGGCTTCTGCTTTGCATAGTAAAGCCTTAACTTGTATCTGTGGATGCAGGGGCGAATGGTGTTCACTGACAAAGGTTTGCTGAGCCCATGTGTAATGCTCATGGGATATCCCACTATCAGACCAAACTCGGCCAGTAGTCTTCTTATCCCGGGGTCGAGCCGGAATTATGAGGATGAGAGACATGGAATCTGGAGACAAAAGATGGAGTATGTACTTCACGGGCAGGAACCCAGGAATGATCCACCACAGAATAACCCTTATACTGATACTGCAGTTGTCTGCTCCTGTATCTGGAGTCCAGGATTTTAGCAACCTCATATTCAGGGTAGCCATGGACCAGGAGAGGAGGAAGAGCTCTGAGTCGGGGTATATCTATTCTTGATGTAAGGCTTAAAGGGTCATAATACCCAAATGTTTAACTACTTAAAAGTGATGCAGTATAGCTGTAAAAAGCTGACTAGAAAATATCACCTGAACATCTCTATGTAAAAAAGAAAGATATTTTACCTCAAAAGTTTCTCAGTAGCCACATCCCATTGTAAAGGACTTCTAAGCAACAAATCAGTATATCTGTCCCTGGACAGCAGAAGGAGCGAGCTTACGTGCACTCTCATCTTATATCCCTATTCAGCTTAAGGAAGTTTACAATGAAATCTCATGAGAGTTAAGTCAAATCTCATGAGATCACAGTAAAAGAGTTCATGACCTCAGCACTGTTGATGCTGAATGGCTGCTGTTCATTTCTGCATTTTTTTTATTTTTTTTTACCTGCAGCTGAGCAGCAGTTGAGTATAACTTTTTACACAGAACTTACTCTGCTGAGCTGAGGAAATTATGAGGTAAAATATCTTCCTTTTTTACATAGAGATGCTCAGGTGATATTTTCCTGTCAGCTTTTTACAGTTATACTGCATCAGTTTCAAGTGATTTAGCATATGAGTATTATGTCCCTTTAAGTAGAGAGATGGGGAAGACTGGGTGTATGCGCAGGGTTTTGGGCAAGGCCACTTTGTAGGCAACAGGAGACAGTCTTTTCAAGACTTTGTAAGGACCGATAAACCTAGGCCCTAATTTGTGACAGGGTTGATATAGACGAATATGTCGAGTAGAGACCCAAACACGTTCACCTACCAAGATGGCACATACAGAAGCTCTATGATGATCAGCAGACTTCTTGTATCAAGAGACAGCTGAACGTAGCTGAGAGCAAATACGTTGACAATGAGTGGTGAGTTCAGTAACGTGTCGGTCTGCAGCAGGAACCCCAGTGGACTGAGCAGAAAGAGGGAAGACACAAGGTTGATACCCTGCTGCAGCTTGAAATGGAGAACATCATAGAGAAGAGTGCCAATGAGTTTCTTGCCAGCTCGACTAGGGGCAGCAAGTCAGATCAGTTGGCATGGAGAAAATTGACAAAGGCTCTAAGAT
Organism: Bombina bombina; assembly: GCF_027579735.1. Taxonomy (NCBI): domain Eukaryota; kingdom Metazoa; phylum Chordata; class Amphibia; order Anura; family Bombinatoridae; genus Bombina; species Bombina bombina. The sequence continues at coordinate 671,137,330 of NC_069504.1, forward strand.
AGGCCTCGAGATCCTGGTTTACTCTCTCAATTAGTCCATTGGTCTGAGGATGGTAGCCAGAAGACAAGGAAACAGTGGTTCCAATCAACTTGCAAAAGGCTCTCCAAAAGGTAGAGATGAATTGTGGACCTCTGTCGGAAACAATATTCACAGGAATGCCATGAAGTCGTACCACATGCAAGAGAAAAAGAGATGATAATAGAGTTTACTATCATGAGCCCAGGATAGCACAGGAGCGCGTAGGTTCAGAGGTACAAAAAGGATATTGGAGGCCATGGGGGCTTCAGGTGGTTTACTAGACTGGGCACGTTGCAGTCTTTGAAGAAGGGTGGTATTCAGTTGAGCAACCACAGATGAGGGAGGTATGATGTGTTAAATAGGAGCTACAGAGGATTCACTTGAGTGATGGCAAAGGACGTCCCCCTTCTTGTTTTTGGTCCCAGGAAGATAAGAGACCACAAAGTTAAAACGGGAAAAGAACAAGGCCCACCTGGCCTGTTGAGGATTGAGTCGATGAGCAGTCTCTAGGTAAGTTAGATTCTTGTGGTCGGTGAGAATCTGAATGGGATTGGCGGTGCCCTCTAACCAATGACCCAATTCAGTCAAGGCCATCTTAATGGTTACGAGTTCACGATTACCCACATCATAATTCCTCTCTGTAGGAGTAAAGCGTTTAGAGAAAAGTCTACAGGGTGCAACTTGGAGGTCAAAGGAACCCTTTGGGTTAGAACTGCTCCAGCCCCTATCTTGGAGGCATCAACCTCTAAAGTGAACCGTAGGTCAGAATCAGGATGGCGGAGCACAGGAGCAAAACAGAAAGGCTTTTTTTTAGACGAGAGAAAGCATTTATGGCTTCAGGAGGCCAATGTTTACAGTCTTTGTTCCATTTTGTCAATTCAGTGAGTGGAGCGACTGTTTGAGAAAAGTTCTTTATAAACTTGCGGTAATAATTGGAGAACCCCAAGAATCTCTGTAATCCCTTTAATGAAGTAAGTTAAGGCCATTCTAACACTGCAGTAAATTTAGCAGGATCCATGGCAAAACCTTCCTTCGAGATAACATACCCAAGGAACTGGATCTGAACTTGATCAAAATCACATTTTTCTAGATTGGCTACCAAAGAATTGCCTCTGAGACGTTGAAGTACCTATCTCACATGTTTCTGATGCTCCTCCAAAGTGGAAGAGAAAACAAGGATGTCATCCAGGTAGACGATGACAGTGCGATTGAAGAGGTCACGGAAGACATCGTTGACAAATGCCTGGAAGACTGCAGGGGCATTACACAGCCCAAAGGGCATTACAAGGTATTCATAATACCCTGATCTTGTGTTGAAGGCAGTCTTCCATTCATGGCCTGGGAAGATACAAATCAGATTGTATGCCTCACGTAAGTCCAGCTTGGTGAAGCGAGCATCCTGGAGTGAGTCATACAGTTCAGTGATTAAAGGAATGGGATAGCGATTCTTGATAGTTATATTTTTCAAGATCCACTAGTCAGTACAGGATCTTAGCCCACCATCCTTCTTACTGACGAAAAAGAGGTCTGCCCCAGCAGGAGAGGAGGAAGGGTGAATAAAACCTTTAGCAAGGTTCTCTTGGATGTACTCCTCCATGGACTTGGTTTCAGCTTTGGAGAGTGGATAAGTCCTCCCTTTAGGAAGTGGGGTTCTGGGAAAGAGGTCAATTTTACAGTCATAAGGACGGTGGGGTGGCAGCACGTCAGCTGCTTTTTTCTCAAATACATCTGCGAAGTCCGCATTTACCGATTGCAAGTTTGGGGATGCAGAGCAAAGGAGTGACTTTAGCAAGGCAGGAATGAAAACAGGAGGTACCACAGAAGGCCAGTTGTCCTTCAGCCCAGTCGAACTGCAGTTATGTATACAAAGCCAAGGAAGACCAAGGATGACAGGTTGTGCTGGGGAATGAATGACCTCTAACTGCAGCTGTTCCGTATGAAAGAATCTCACAGTCAGGGTCAGGGGTGCTGACTCAAAATGGATCAACCCTGAACCAAGGGGGGTGCCATCCAGAGTAGTTAATTTGAGATAATGTCTTTTCTGCAGAAGAGGCAAGCCATCTTGAATCATAAAACGGTGATCCAAAAAATTTCCAGCTGCCCCCGAGTCAATGAAGGCATGAGTGTGGACAGAATTCTGAAGAAAGGCAAGAGTAACAGGTACCAGAATCCGAGAGGAGTGAGGGGATTTAGTAGTGATCATGCTTAGAGGTACCCCAGTGTAATCCATAAGCATTGGCTTTTCCTGGCCGAATGTCACAGTCCTTTAGTTTGTGGGAGCTAGAACCACAATAAAAGCATAGTCTCAATCTCCTTCTTCTCTGTCTTTCAGACTGTGAGGGTTTGAAGGAGGAAAGATCCATGGGTTCCTCTACTGGGGTGGCTGTAGACGTTGAAGGGGCGGAGGACACGGCAGAAACTGGACGAATAGAAGGATGGGAGGGAAGGATTCTTTGACTTGTGTCTCCTGGAAGCGAGAGTCTAGACTGATACAAAGTGTTATAAAGTCATTCAAAGAAGAGGGAATATCACAATAAGGGAGTGCCTTGAGGGCACTGCCATCCCAACTGGTCTCTAGTACCAAGGTGCGAAACTTGATGGCAAATTGTGCCACAGTTCTATTGCCCTGGCAGAGATCTAGGAGAGACAATTCTTCAGCAGTATGGCCTGAAGTCCCAAATACAGAAGTGAGTGCAGAAATAAATGCATCAGCATCATTCAGGAGTGAAGCATTCTGTTCCAAAAGGGGATAGACCCAGGCTAGGGCCTTGTCTTTCAGTAAGGAAATAATAAAGGCGACCCTTGACTGGTGAGACTGAAAGGTGCGAGGATCATTGCTGAAGTGCAGCCTGCATTGGTTAAGAAAATCCCTACAATCAGTAGTACCTTAATACTTGTCAGGCAATGGTATCCGGGGTATACTTCTAGAAGCAGGGGAAGAAGCTGCAGTACTAGGAGCAGAGGCTGGCGGTACAACAACAGGAGCGGTATTCCTTGCTGCAATTAGTGAATAGAGTTGAGTGGTTATAGCCTCTAGTTTGGAATCCACACTCTGCAACTGTGTGGTATGGGTTCCCAACATCTGTCCTTGAACATAAACCACTCTTGCTACCTCATTTGGCTCCATGGACCAAGTATAATGTAATGCTCATGGGATATTCCACTATCAGACCGAACTTGGCCAGTAGTCTTCTTATTCCGGCGTCGAGCTGGAATGATAGGAAATATCCCAGAGCAGAGAATGTTTACAAGATGAGGTAAGCAGCACTCACCACAGGTAGGATAGTCTTCGGCGGCAACAGGCAGGGAATCAGAGTAAGGCAGTTCAGGGGTAAACCACTAGAATGGTCAGACAGGCAGGGTTTGGCAACGGTAAACCACTAGAATGGTCCCGCAGGCAGGAATTGGCAACAGAGAGGCAATCCAGAGCAATAGGGGTTAATCAAGCAGAGTAGTCAGGCAGGCAGGGTTTGGCAACAATAAGGCTATCTAGAGCAATAGGGGTTAATCAAGTAGAGTAGTCAGACAGGCAGGGTTCATCGATAATGAGGCAATCCAGAGCAATAGGGGTTAGTCAAGTAGAGTAGTCAGGCAGGGTTTGGCAACAATAAGGCAATCCAGAGCAATAGGGGTTAATCAAGTAGATTAGTCAGACAGGCAAGGTTCATCGATAATAAGGCAATCCAGAGCAATAACGATCTATCACACCAAGGAGCACACAAAGTAACACCTATACTTGGGCAGTGATTGATCATTATTGAGGTACTTACACATGCGCAAGATTCACGCCATAGGAATCCTGAACCGGAAACTGAGAGAGGAGCTTGCGGTTATGACATCAGCATGGCATGCAACCGGAGCCGACAAAGCCCCTGACAATGAGCAGGGAAGCAGACGCTGCACCCCCAGCAACAGCTAGAGAGGTGCGGCATGACACCATGTCAGGATATCTATTACAGACTTATGACAGTTTTTGAGTCAGTGACGTCTGACGGATCGGAAATCACACACATTCAGAAGTGGTTTTTGGCCTTGCCCTTTATGCACTGAAACCGGACTCCTTCGGCTAGATTTAGAGTTCTGCGGCCAAAGGGGTGCATTAGCTACGCATGCTTTTTTCCCCCCGCACCTTTTAAATACCGCTGGTATTTAGAGTTCACAGAAGGGCTGCGTTAGGCTCCAAAAAAGGAGCGTATAGCATATTTACCGCCACTGCAACTCTCAATACCAGCGTTGCTTACGTACGCGGCCAGCTTCAAAAACGTGCTTGTGCACGATTCCCCCATAGGAAACAATGGGGCAGTTTGAGCTGAAAAAAAACCTAACACCTGCAAAAAAGCAGCGTTCAGCTCCTAACGCAACCCTATTGTTTCCTATGGGGAAACACTTCCTAAGTCTGCACCTAACACACTAACATGTACCCCGAGTCTAAACACCCCTAACCTTACACTTTTTAACCCCTAATCTGCCATCCCCGCTATCGCTGACCCCTGCATATTATTATTAACCCCTAATCTGCCGCTCCGTACACCGCCGCAACCTACGTTATCCCTATGTACCCCTAATCTGCTGCCCCTAACACCACCAATGCCTATATTATATTTATTAACCCCTAATCTGCCGCCCCCAACGTCGCCTCCACCTACCTACAATAATTAACCCCTAATCTGCCGACCGGATCTCACCGCTACTCTAATAAATGTATTAACCCCTAAAGCTAAGTCTAACCCTAACACTAACACCCCCCTAAGTTAAATATAATTTAAATCTAACGAAATAAATTAACTCTTATTAAATAAATTATTCCTATTTAAAGCTAAATACTTACCTGTAAAATAAACCCTAATATAGCTACAATATAAATTATAATTATATTGTAGCTATTTTAGGATTAATATTTATTTTACAGGCAACTTTGTAATTATTTTAACCAGGTACAATAGCTATTAAATAGTTCATAACTATTTAATAGTTACCTAGTTAAAATAATTACAAAATTACCTGTAAAATAAATCCTAACCTAAGTTACAATTAAACCTAACACTACACTATCAATAAATAAATTAAATAAAATACCTACAATTATCTACAATTAAACCTAGCACTACACTATCAATACATTAATTAAATACAATACCTACAAATAAATACAATGAAATAAACTAACTAAAATACCAAAAATAAAAAAGAACTAAGTTACAAAAAATAAAAAAATATTTACAAACATTAGAAAAATATTACAACAATGTTAAACTAATTACACCTACTCTAAGCCCCCTAATAAAATAGGCGTGGTGAAGATAAGGTAGGAAGATCTTCAGGGGCTTAGTGTTAGGTTTATTTAAGGGGGGTTTGGGTTAGATTAGGGGTATGTGGGTGGTGGGTTGTAATGTTGGGGGGGTATTGTATGTTTTTTTTTTACAGGCAAAAGAGCTGAATTCTTTGGGGCATGCCCCGCAAAGGGCCCTTTTCAGGGCTGGTAAGGTAAAAGAGCTTTTCTATTTTAATTTTAGAATAGGGTAGGGCATTTTTTTATTTTGGGGGTCTTTGTTATTTTATTAGGGGGCTTAGAGTAGGTGTAATTAGTTTAAAATTGTTGTAATATTTTTCTAATATTTGTAAATATTTTTTTATTTTTTGTAACTTAGTTCTTTTTTATTTTTGTACTTTAGTTAGTTTATTTAATTGTATTTATTTGTAGGTATTGTATTTAATTAATTTATTGATAGTGTAGTGTTAGGTTTAATTGTAGATAATTGTAGGTATTTAATTTAATTTATTTATTGATAGTGTAGTGTTAGGTTTAATTGTAACTTAGGTTAGGATTTATTTTACAGGTCATTTTGTAATTATTTTAACTAGGTAGCTATTAAATAGTCATTAACTATTTAATAGCTATAAATACAAAGTTGCCTGTAAAATAAATATTAATCCTAAAATAGCTACAATATAATTATTATTTATATTGTAGCTATATTAGGGTTTATTTTACAGGTAAGTATTTAGCTTTAAATAGGAATAATTTATTTAATAAGAGTTAATTTATTTAGTTAGAAAAAAATTATATTTAACGTAGGGGGTGTTAGAGTTACGGTTAGAATTAGCTTTAGGGGTTAAAAAATAGCGGTGAGCTCCGGTCAGCAGATTAGGGGTTAATGCTTGAAGTTAGGTGTCGGCGATGTTAGGTAGGGCAGATTAGGGGTTAATACTATTTATTATAGGGTTATTGAGGCGGGAGTGAGGCGGATTAGGGGTTAATACATTTATTATAGTAGCGGTGCGGTCCGGTCGGCAGATTAGGGGTTAATAAGTGTAGGTAGGTGGCGGCGACGTTGGGGGCGGCAGATTATGGGTTAATAAATATAATATAGGGGTCGGCGGTATTAGGGGCAGCAGATTAGGGGTACATAGGGATAACGTAGGTGGCGGCGGTGTACGGAGCGGCAGATTAGGGGTTAAAAAATTTTAATAGAGTGGCGGCGATGTGGGTGGGCCTCGGTTTAGGGGTACATAGGTAGTTATGGGTGTTAGTGTACTTTAGAGCACAGTAGTTAAGAGCTTTATAAACCGGCGTTAGCCCAGAAAGCTCTTAACTACTGACTTTTCTGCGGCTGGAGTTTTGTCGTTAGATTTCTAACGCTCACTTCAGCCATGACTATAAATACCGGCGTTAGGAAGATCCCATTGAAAAGATAGGATACGCAAATGGCGTAGGGGGATCTGCGGTATGGAAAAGTCGCGGATGCAAAGTGAGCGTTAGACCCTTTCCTGACTGACTCCAAATACCAGCGGGCGGTAAAAACCAGCGTTAGGAGCCTCTAACGCTGGTTTTGACGGCTACCGCCAAACTCTAAATCTAGGCCCTTGAATCTTTTAATTGTATTGTGCACTGTAGAAGGTGAAATGCCCAAAATCCTACCGATTTTTCTTTGGGGAATGTTGTTCTCAAAGTTTTGGATTATTTGCTGAGGCATCTGTTGGCAGATTGGCGAGCCATGACTCATACTTGCTCTTGAAGGACTAGGCCTTTTTTGGAGGTTCCTTATATACTATGATTACACAATGGCCTCTCCTGTTTCACATCACCTTCTTATTTAAACTTCTCACATCGCTATTAGTCCTAAATTGCCCCAGTCCCAACTTTTTTGGAACGTGTTACAGTCATCAGATTTGAAATGAGTGTATATCTTACAAAATACATTAAATTCACAAAGTAAAACATCAAATAATGTGTTTTCTATAAAGTACAGGGTAAATTGAATTTTCAAATGACTCTATTTGTTTGTCTTTTTGCATTTTCCATACTGTACCAACTTTTCGGAATTGGGGTTGTACAATAAAAATTACATTGTTCTGTATGTGAAGAACATCGGAATGTGAAATATGACTAACTCCTGTCGCGTTAGCAAGCAAGTGATAGGTGTTTTTTTTTTCTGCGCTCTCAATTGACTTATGTGGAAAATTCGTTAACGAGGTAGCGATATTTGGTTAGTGTGTCGGGGTTTCCACTCGCACTAGTACTTCTAGCGTAGTTTAGGCTCAAGCTGAAGCGCTAAATAGTAATCTGGCCCTGTGTAATTTGCATTTGTAACAAAACTAAAGCAAAAGCCTAATATATGCAGATAAATAAATAAATATATATATATATATATATATATATATATATATATATATATTACTCGAAAAGGATGCACTCCATATAAAAAAAAAACATCATCAGCCACGGTGTTATGTAAACAGTCAATATCAAACAGCAGAGATAAGCACTTAGGCCTAGATTTAGAGTTTGACGGTAGCTGTGAAAACCAGCGTTAGAGGCTCCTAACGCTGGTTTTAGGCTACCGCCGGTATTTGGAGTCACTCAAAATAGGGTCTAACGCTCACTTTCCAGCCGCGACTTTTCCATACCGCAGATCCCCTTACATAAATTGCGTATCCTATCTTTTCAATGGGATTTTTATAACTCCGGTATTTAGAGTCGTGTCTGAAGTGAGCGTTAGACATCTAACGACAAAACTCCAGCCGCAGGAAAAAAGTCAGTAGTTAAGAGCTTTCTGGGCTAACGCCGGTTTATAAAGCTCTTAACTACTGTACTCTAAAGTACACTAACACCCATAAACTACCTATGTACCCCTAAACCGAGGTCCCCCCACATCGCCGACACTCTGGAAAAATTTTTTAACCCCTAATCTGCCGACCGCCACCTACGTTATCCTTATGTACTCCTAATCTGCTGCCCCTAACACCGCCGACCCCTGTATTATATTTATTAACCCCTAATCTGCCCCCCTCAACGTCGCCTCCACCTGCCTATACTTATTAACCCCTAATCTGCCGACCGCAAAGCGCCGCCACCTACGTTATCCTTATGTACCCCTAATCTGCTGCCCCTAACACCGCCGACCCCTATATTATATTTATTAACCCCTAATCTGCCCCCCACAACGTCGCCTCCACCTGCCTACACTTATTAACCCCTAATCTGCCGACCGGACCTGAGCGCTACTATAATAAAGTTATTAACTCCTAATCCGCCTCACTAACCCTATCATAAATAGTATTAACCCCTTATCTGCCCTCCCTAACATCGCCGACACCTAACTTCAATTATTAACCCCTAATCTGCCGACCGAATCTCGCCGCTATTCTAATAAATGTATTAACCCCTAAAGCTAAGTCTAACCCTAACACTAACACCCCCCTAAGTTAAATATAATTTAAATCTAACAAAATTAATTAACTCTTATTAAATAAATTATTCCAATTTAAAGCTAAATACTTACCTGTAAAATAAATCCTAATATAGCTACAATATAAATTATAAATATATTATAGCTATTTTAGGATTTATATTTATTTTACAGGTAACTTTGTATTTATTTTAACCAGGTACAATAGCTATTAAATAGTTAAGAACTATTTAATAGCTAAAATAGTTAAAATAGCTCCGATCAGCCAATAGAATGCAAGCTCAATCTGATTGGCTGATTGGATCAGCCAATCGGATTGAACTTGATTCTGATTGGCTGATTCCATCAGCCAATCAAAATATTCCTACCTTAATTCCGATTGGCTGATAGAATCCTATCAGTCAATCGGAATTCGAGGGACGCCATCTTGGATGACGTCATTTAAAGGAACCGTCATTCGTCGTTCAGTCGTCGGCCAGGATGGATGTTCCGCGGTGGAGGTCTTCAGGATACTGCCGCTTCGCTCCGGATGGATGCCGCTTGGATGAAGACTTCAATCGGATGGAAGACCTCTTCTGGCCCGCTTGGATGAAGACTTCAGCCGGATCATGGACCTCTTCAGCCCCCCGCTTGGGCTTGGATCAGGACATCGGAGGAGCTCTTCTGGACCGATCGGTGAACCTGGTATGGTGAAGACAAGGTAGGATGATCTTCAGGGGCTTAGTGTTAGGTTTATTTAAGGGGGGTTTGGGTTAGATTAGGGGTATGTGGGTGGTGGGTTGTAATGTTGGGTATTGTATGTTTTTTTTTACAGGCAAAAGAGCTGTATTTCTTGGGGCATGCCCCGCAAAGGGCCCTGTTCAGGGCTGGTAAGGTAAAAGAGCTTTGAACTTTAGTAATTTAGAATAGGGTAGGGCATTTTTTATTTTGGGGGGCTTTGTTATTTTATTAGGGGGCTTAGAGTAGGTGTAATTAGTTTAAAATTGTTGTAATATTTTTCTGATGTTTGTAAATATTTTTTTATTTTTTGTAACTTAGTTCTTTTTTATTTTTTGTACTTTAGCTAGTTTATTTAATTGTATTTATTTGTAGCAATTGTATTTAATTAATTTATTGATAGTGTAGTGTTAGGTTAATTGTAGGTAGTTTATTTAATTAATTTATTGATAGTCTAGTGTTAGGTTTATTTGTAACTTAGGTTAGGATTTCTTTTACAGGTAAATTTGTAATTATTTTAACTATTTTAGCTATTAAATAGTTCTTAACTATTTAATAGCTATTGTACCTGGTTAAAATAAATACAAAGTTACCTGTAAAATAAATATAAACCCTAAAATAGCTATAATATAATTATAATTTTTATTGTAGCTATATTAGGATTTATTTTACAGGTAAGTATTTACCTTTAAATTGGAATAATTTATTTAATAAGAGTTAATTAATTTTGTTAGATTTAAATTATATTTAACTTAGGGGGGTGTTAGTATTAGGGTTAGACTTAGCATTAGGGGTTAATACATTTATTAGAATAGCGGCGAGATTCGGTCGGCAGATTAGGGGTTAATAATTGAAGTTAGGTGTCGGCGATGTTAGGGAGGGCAGATTCGGGGTTAATACTATTTATGATAGGGTTAGTGAGGCGGATTAGGGGTTAATAACTTTATTATAGTAGCGCTCAGGTCCGGTCGGCAGATTAGAGGTTAATAAGTGTAGGCAGGTGGAGGCGACGTTGTGGGGGGCAGATTAGGGGTTAATAAATATAATATAGGGGTCGGCGATGTTAGGGCAGCAGATTAGGGGTACATAGGGATAATGTAAGTAGCGGCGGTTTACGGAGCGGCAGATTAGGGGTTAATAATAATATGCAGGGGTCAGCGATAGCGGGGGCGGCAGATTAGGGGTTAATAAGTGTAAGGTTAGGGGTGTTTAGACTCGGGGTACATGTTAGAGTGTTAAGTGCAGACGTAGGAAGGGTTACCGCATAGCAAACAATGGGGCTGCGTTAGGAGCTGAACGCGGCTTTTTTGCAGGTGTTTGGGTTTTTTTTAGCTCAAACAGCCCCATTGTTTCCTATGGGGGAATCGTGCACGAGCACGTTTTTGAGGCTGGCCACGTCCGTAAGCAACTCTGGTATCGAGAGTTGAAGCTGCGTTAAAAATGCTCTACGCTCCTTTTTTGGAGCCTAACGCAGCCTTTATGTGGACTCTCGATACCAGAGTTATTTTTATGGTGCAGCCAGAAAAAAGCCGGCGTTTTCGGGTCGTTACCGACAAAACTCCAAATCTAGGCCTTAGCGTTTAATATCAATCAAGTAAAAGTGAGCATAACGTTCCCTTTGTCAAATGCAATACATCAAAGATAATAACTAACCAACATAAATACATTACCCCTTTATATACACACCAGAACCTTAACACAGTGTCTTACACAGGTACGCCATGAACATCATATGCTCTATATGCGCATGGGTCAGAAGCTGACGGTGCGTAAGTGATGTCATCACAAAGTTCCAATCGGTCACGTCATTGTGTAGCCGCAAACTCTGCTGTACTTTGACAGCTGTCACATTATCATTACCTCTCTACCGTAGCCACACATCAGATCCATAGAGCCAGGAATGTTGCGCTTACACATTGGCAAGTCTGAGGAGATCGTGCTTAAGCAATATGACCCTTATTACCCTATGCAAAGAATTAAAAATACACATTTTAAAAAACATCAAATACATAAAAAGTATATGATTATATACATATTGTCAAAGTATACACCAGGCTGTTCAGTGATAGATTTTGCTTCGAATTAATAATGGAGTATGATAGAAGCTAAGATCCAACTTAGGTACTTAGTTAAATTTGTTCATAAAGTGGGTCTATAGATATATATGTGCCTAATTTGTATATACAGCTCAATCACTTATTTCTTATATTAACGGAAGTCCCAATTGTCACTATTTGCCAAAGAATGGTCCAAACTCGAGGATCGTATTCAAACCTTTGGGTGCCACAGTATCCAACAGGTAGATCCATTTTGATTCCACACGTAGGAGCTTTTGTGCTCTATTTCCACCCCTTCGTAAAGGTGGTATATCATCAATAAACATAGTCCTTAGGCTAGACAGATTGTGTTCGTGCTGTTCAAGTTAATTGATTGGGACTTACGTTAATATAAGGAATAAGTGACTGAGATGTATATACAAAATAGGCACTTATATCTATAGACCCACTTTATGTGCAAATTTAACTAAGTACCTCAGTTGGATCTTAGCTTCTACCATATTCCATCAGTCATTTGAAGCAAAATCTATCACAATGTTTTGCATAGGGTAATAAGGGTCATATTGCAAAAGGGCGATCTCCTCAGACTTGACAATGTGTAAGCACATGATTCCTTGTTCTATGGATCTGATGTGTGGCTACGGCAGAAAGGTAATGATAATGTGACAGCTTTCAAAGTACAGCGGAATTTGCGGCTGCGCAATGACGTGACCAATGGGAACTTTGTGATGACGTCACTTACGCGCCGTCAGCTTCTGACCCATATGCACATGGCGCATATGGCATTCATGGCGTACCTGTGTAAGACACTGTTAAGGTTCAGGTGTGTATCTAAAGGGGTACTATATGTATGTTATAGCCCTAAATATATATATATATATATATATATACAGGGCTCAAAATTTCCACTAGCCCACTAGCCATTGATGAGTGGAAATTTAACAGTGGCAACTGAAAGTTAGTTAGTTAATGTTGAGTCTAAAGACTGGTGGCATGTTGTAAGTAGCAAAGTTAGCACATTTTATTTTATTTATTTTATTTTATTGAAGCACTGACAAAAACACATTTTGTGCTGAGTGCTAAAACTATTATCTAAAGGGATATTATATATATGCATTAAAGTGCAAGGATATGTTATTCCTCTAGGGCTGTAAGGGCCACATTATTGTTTAGACTGTTACTTCTGAGAGGGTAAACGGGCAGAGAGAGAGACTGTATAAAAAAAGTGGAAGTGGAGAAGAAGGTAGAGTTAAGAGAGAATGGAGAAATAAAAGAGTAAAGAGATCTGAGAGAGAGAGAGAAAAAGTGTAAAGGGAAGATATGGCCTGAGAGAGAAGAGAGAGGGTAAAAAGAGATTGAAGAGAGGAGGGAGTTGAAAAAGATAGTTAAGAGCGGGAAGGGAGGTCTGCTATGACCTTCCATGACTGTCAGCACTCTCTGCATTCTTTCAGTTCAACAACTTCCTTTTTTCTATCCAGCTGTTGTCTTCCCCAGAACCTCTAGTTGATATTTCAAGCTGATATGAACTTATTTTGTTCATTTATTACTGTATGTAGCATTATTTAATTTGTTATGATATAAAATAAAAACAATATTACAAAATGTTTCACAATGGTTAAACATGCAAAGAGGGGGTAAAGTAGTGAGTGTGGTGTGGGTGGGATTAGAAATGGCGAGTAACATTTTGTCCTGGTTAGTAGCTTTGGACTTGAAATTTTGAGCCCTGATATATATATATATATATATATATATATATATATATATACATATAAATATCTATTTTAAATAAAAATAAATTATATGTAAAGAACATATACATTTTAAGTATTTCCGTTAAAAACGCATTATAAATAAATACAAATGAAAATACATGTTTGTAGGTATGACTGGAAAGGGCTCAAAAGTGTGTAAATATGTATAGATATGTGTATTTATGTGCATATATGTGTATTTGTATATATATATATATATATATATATATATATACGTGCACATACATATATATACATATTTAGACATGTATACATAGACACTTTACCATATACCATATCCCTTTCAACCACTTTAAAACCATTTTATTTATATTTCAATTATTTTTTTAGTACAAAGTGTATATATGTGTGTAATACTTTATTACTTTATTATTATTGTTATGTGTTTTACTTGTATTTTGTACATTTTATAACCCTTACATTTTACTTTAGGTCTGAAGTCTGGCTAAATAAAGAGAAATAAAAAGAAGGCACCTCTTGGTGCAATGACATTTCACAATGTGGAATTCTTCCCTCTATGTGGCAAATAATATACTCACAAATGGAGCAGCACCCAACGTGCTGATTGAAGCGGACTGAGATATCACAGTGTCTCAGCTCACTGAACCAGCTGGGCTCAATCAGCCTCACAGGAATAATGATGTGAACACAAATGGTTTTAAAACAAATAAAACAACATTTATTAAAAGCATGTTAAAATCTTATAGAGCTGATAAGCATATCTAGCTCTTAAAACAGGTACCCTACGTGTTTCTCAGCCTTGCTGGCTGTTTCCTCAGACATAATCTGTTTTCTGTTCACATCTACCTAATAAAGGTTAACATAGCCAATCAAAATTGATCCAACTAACACACCCCTTTTTTCATTAACTCCTTTGGTACTGTCTAAAATATGTATATTTATATTATTATTATCATTTATTTGTATAGCGCCGCCAAATTCCGTAGCCCTGGGTACAATGATAGGGGTATACAATGACAAAGATTTGTGATAAAATACAAAACATAACAAAACTAAACAAATCTAGCACAGGAGGAAGAGGGCCCTGCTCCAGAGAGCTCACAGTATATAGGTTTAGGGTGCAGAGACATAAGGTTGGGGTAGCTTGTTACATCGGTTGTATTTGCATCAGTGAGTCAGGCAGGTATTATGTCTAGACACACTATGATTTAATGATTTTTTTTATAACATTCCGATAATGTTCGCCCCATCTTTCTCTGACTTTTCTAGTCATTCTACCTAAATATTGGACCCCACAGGAACAAGATAGCAAATATATTACATAGCTGGAGCTGCAAGTGAGCCTACTCTTTATGTTGAAGGTCTCCTCTGTTTTATGTGAGATAACGGACGTGGCACCATGGGTGACACATTTGCACATGTTTCAGCATTTAACTCCACATCTAAAAGAGCCAACTCTCAATGTTCTACTATTTCTATTAGGATTATTGTGCACAAATTTCCTTATATTCATCACCAGGCAAGAAGTGAGAGCAAAAAAGCATTTAGCTCTATTGCTGCCCAAAGCCCTAACCTAAAAAATAAACCCACCCAATACACCCTTAAAAAATCCTAACACTAACCCCCGAAGACTCACTTCCTGGGAGAAGTCTTCATCCAAGCGGCAAGATGTCCTCAAGGAAGCCAGCAGAAGTGGTCCTCCAGACGGGCAGAAGTGGTCCTCCAGATGGGCAGAAGTCTTCATCCAGACGGCATCTTCTATCTTCATCCTTCCGACGAGGAGCAGCTCCATCTTCAAGACATCCGGCGCAGAGCATCCTCTTCAAATGACGTCTTCTTTGGAATAATTATCACTTTAAGTGACATCATCCAAGATGGTGTCCCTTAGATTCTGATTGGCTGATAGAATTCTATCAGCCAATCGGAATTTAGGTAGAAAAAAATCCTATTGGCTGATGCAATCAGCCAATAGGATTGAACTTCAATCCTATTGGCTGATCCAATCAGCCAATAGGATTAAGTTTGCATTCTATTGGCTGATTGGAACAGCCAATAGAATGCCAGCTCAATCCTATTGGCTGATTGCACCAGCCAATAGGATTTTTTCTACCTTAATTCCAATTGGCTGATAGAATTCTATCAGCCAATCGGAATCTAAGGGACGCCATCTTGGATGACGTCACTTAAAGTGATATTCATTCCGAAGAAGACGTCATTTGAAGAAGTTGCTCCGCACCGGATATCTTGAAGATGGAGCCGCTCCATGTCAGAAGGATGAAGATAGAATATGCCATCTGGATGAAGACTTCTGCCCGTCTGGAGGACCACTTCTGCCTGTCTGGAGGACCACTTCTGCCGGCTTCCTTGAGGACATCTTGCCACTTGGATGAAGACTTCTCCCGGTAAGTGAATCTTCGGGGGTTAGTGTTAGGATTTTTTTAGGGGTGTATTGCTTGGGTTTATTTTTTAGGTTAGGGCTTTGCTCAGCAATAAAGCTAAATGCCCTTTTAAGAGCAATGCCCATACAGATCTGTAATTTGTTTTTTATTTTCTGTAATTTGGTGTTTTTTGTTGTTGTTATTTAACTAATTTAATTACATTTATTTAATTGTATTTAATGTAGGCAATTTATTTAATTATAGTGTAAGGTTAGGTGTTAGTGTAACTTAGGTTAGGTTTTATTTTACAGGTAAATTTGTATTTATTTTAGCTAGGTAGTTATTAAATAGTTAATAACTATTTAATAACTATTATACCTAGTTCAAATAAATACAAGCTTGCCTGTAAAATAAAAATAAATCCTAAGCTAGATACAATGTAACTATTAGTTATATTGTAGCTATCTTAGGGTTTCTTTTACAGGTAAGTATTTAGTTTTAAATAGGAATAATTTAGTTAATGATAGTAATATTTATTTAGATTTATTTAAATTATATTTAAGTTAGGGGGTGTTAGGGTTAGGGTTAGACTTAGTTTTATGAGTTAATACATTTCATTTAGTGGCGGCATTGGGGACAGCAGATTAGGGGTTAATAAATGTAGGTAGGTGGTGGCAATGTTGGGGGCAGCAGATTAGGGGTTAATAAATATAATGTAGGTTGTGGCGATGTTCGGAGCGGAAGATTAGGGGTTAATAAGTATAATGTAGGTCACGGCGATGTTAGTGGAGGCAGATTAGGGGTTAATAATATTTAACTAGTGTTTACGAGGCGGGAGTGCGGCAGTTTAGGGGTTAATATGTTTATAATAGTGGTGGTGATGTCCGGAGCGGCAGATTAGGGGTTAACATTTTTATTATAGTGTTTGCAATGCGTGAGGGCCTCGGTTTAGGGGTTAATAGGTAGTTTATGGGTGTTAGTGTACTTTTTAGCACTTTACTTATGAGTTTTATGCTACGGCGTTGTAGTGTAAAACTCATAACTACTGACTTTAGAATGCGTTAGGGATCTTGTCGGTATAGGGTGTACCGCTCACATTTTGGCCTCCCAGGACAGACTCGTAATACCGGCACTATGGAAGTCCCATAGAAAAAAGGGTTTACGAACTTTACGTAAGTCGGTTTGCGGTAAGGCCAACAAGTGTGCGGTACACCTATATCTGCAAGACTCGTAATACCAGCGGTTGTAAATAAGCAGCGTTAGGACCTGTTAACGCTGCTTTTTTACCTTGATGCACAACTCGTAATCTAGCCGTTAGTTAGTTAGTTATGAATAATGGTTGGTTACTAAATTTATCAGCTGTCATTTTCTGAGAGGCTTTTTTATTTGTATCTAATAATTCCTCCCTTCTGAGAATTCTTGCTCTCTCATAGCAAGAGGCAATCAAATCCTTGGGATAACCTTTCTCTAAAAATATATATTTTTTTAATTTCTGATTGTGTATCATACATATCCAATTCTGTACAGTTTCTTTTGATACGACGGAATTGGCTGTATGGGATATTCAGTTTCCAGCTTTTTAAATGGTTGCTGTTGAAATTCAAAAAATTATTACTGTCGACTTTTTTTTTTAAAAAGGTACATGAATTCACTCTCCCATTGGTCCCCCATGAGAATTGTACCTCCAAAAAATCAATCAAGTGTGTTTAAATATTGGATGTAAATTTGAAGCCAATAATAATAATATATTCTGGCAGTATCCAGAGACCCCCTCCATATAAAGATCAAATCGTCAATATAACGGCCATAGAATATCAGGTTCACTTCCTATTTAGGATGATAAATGTAATAATCTTTAAAACATTCCTATCACCAAATTGGCGAAACTGGGTGTGAACCTGGTACCCATGGCCGTCCCTTTGATCTGTAAATAAAAATTATCTAAATATTTAAAATAATTATGTGTTAATATAAACTCAATTAGGTCCAATACATATTTATTTTGATTCTCAGGCATATATATGTCCCTTTCCAAATAAAAATCCATGGCTTCTAATCCTAGTTTATGCGATATATTCGAGTATAACGCACTAACGTCACAAGAATATCTATAGCATATTTTCACTTCCATGGATATCAGATTTTTTTTGCAACAGGTCTGTAACGTCTCTTAAATATGAAGGCAGTACACAAACATATTTCTGTAAAAACTCATCAATGTAAGCTGATAAATTATCATATAGGCTAATAATCCCTGCAAAGATGAGTCTACCAGGGGGTTTGTTTACATTTTTGTGGATCTTAGGGAGATGGTAGTAGAAGCGCACATTAGGTTGCATAGGTAATAAAAATGCTTTTTCTTTTTTTGTCAGAATACCCTCTCTACTACCATAATCCAAAAGTGTCCTCAAGATCTGTAGGTAATCTTTGGTGGGATCTTTTTTAAGAGGAAGATAATATTCCCTATCTTTCAATATCCTATCTGATTCTTCTATATAGTCATTGTAGTCTTGAATGACAACACCACCACCTTTATCCACCTGACGGATTACTATACTGGTATCTTTGAACAAACTTAACAAAGCTTTCATTTCATTGGGCCAAATATTGTGCCTGTTTTGGTATGCCTTCCAGATCTTCCATTACCATGGACTGAAATAGGTCAATGTAGGAAACTTCCTCTCTTACAGGGGTAAAATTGAATACATATAGGAATCGCTATGTTGCAATTAATATGCGATTAATATATTGCTTATATGGCTTTTTTAATTGGCTTGTTGCAACAAATATGCAATTTATATAATGCTGGTATGAATTTTTATATGGCTTATTGTAATAAGTAGGTGATCTATATAATATTTATATGGCTTTTGAATTTATGTGATTTATCTAATGCTTATATAATTTTTTTATATATAGTTTTTGAATAGTTTGATCAATGTATGTTTGGTGATATAACTATACATGTTTTAGACAGTACCAAAGCAGTTAATGAAAAAAGGGGTGTGTTTGATCAATTTTGATTGGCTATGTTAACCTTTATTTGGTAGATATGAACAGATTATGCTTGAGGAAACAGCCAGCAAGGCTGAGAAACGCGTAGCGTACCTGTTTTAAGAGCTAGATATGCTTATCAGCTCTATAAGATTTTAAAATGCTTTTAATAAATGGTGTTTAATTTGTTTAAAAAACATTTGTGTTCACATCATTATTCCTGTGAGGCTGATTGAACCCAGCTGACTCCACAACCTGGTTCAGTGAGCTGAGACACTGTGATATCTCAGTCTGCTTCAATCAGCACGTTGGGTGCTGCTCCATTTGTGAGTATATTATTTGCCACATAGAGGGAAGAATTCCACATTGTGAAATTGTACTGCATCAAGAGGCGCCTTCTTTTTATTTCTCTTTTTTTTAGATAATTATTATTATTATTATCGGTTATTTGTAGAGCGCCAACAGATTCCACAGCACTAGATCATCCTGTGCATGTTTTTGAGAAGAGCTACTACAGTTTCCTAATAATAAGACTTTTTTGGGAACACTTGGACATTTTCTTTTCTGAAATCCTAAGGGATGAAACTTCTGGGACTTTGCACATCCTAGGATCCTGGAGTGGTAACACTGATTGAGAAATTTGCAGTCTGGCTAAATATTCTAACGCAGTTTAGGCTTTCAATCGAGCACAACATTCTGTTCAAAGCTCCCTGACTAAATCATTGAACCGATTTGAACCGAATGTTTGTACTTTACCACTTACTAACTATATAGAATCTTTGCAAGCAGTATCTTTCTGCATAATCCCTTACGAGATACTATTGTGACACAATAGACTAGCTGAATAAGAGAGAGCATCCAAACTATAATAATTTGTATTACAATACTGGAATCTATACCATATTGCAGTTATTCAGATAGAGAATATAATTTTAAACAACTTTCTAATTTACATCTATTATCTAATCTGTTTCAATCTCTTTGTATCATTTGTTGAAGGAGCAGCAAAGCACTACTAGTTTCTAACTGAACAGATGGGTGAGCCAATCACATTCAATATATATATATATATATATATATATATATATATATATATATATGCAGCCACCAATCAACATCTAGAACCTAGGTTCTCTGCTGCACATGAACTTGCCTAGATAAACCTTTCAGCAAATGATAACAAGAGAAGGAAGCAAATTAAATAATAGAAGTACATTGGAAAGTTGTTTAAAATGTTATTCTCTATCTGAATCATGAAAGAAAAAATTTGGATTTCATGTCCCTTTAAGGGAACTGCAGTACGTTTACTAGTATTGATTTTAAATACGTTCTAATTATATAAGCCTCTTATGTTAAGCAGCACTATAAGTAGTTGCAACTTTGATGGCAACAGCACAAGCCTAGTATTTCTTACTTATATGGAAATAGACTATGGACTACTATCTACATCCTAGGTCTAAATCCCTTACGTATAGAAGCACTCTCTCTGCCTTTTACTTGAGGCCACATTTACACATTTATTACCAGACTTGACAACTTTGTATTTTTAAATGTGTGTGTATTGTTTAATTTTAAAAGTATCCTAATAAAGGTTAAATTTTATATTTTCAAGTTTGCTCCTCCACCATATTACGTTGCTCTATAAATTTAGCCGCTAAGGAATGTGAGTGCTATCCAAGTGTACACTATTATCAGTTGTGTACTGATTAAGTTGTGGTTATCATTTGTACTCACCATAGAACCTTGAGATCTGCAGTATAAGATTTATGATTTCAAAGCAGAC
This sequence comes from Bombina bombina, assembly GCF_027579735.1. NCBI lineage: Eukaryota > Metazoa > Chordata > Amphibia > Anura > Bombinatoridae > Bombina > Bombina bombina. The sequence goes on from NC_069504.1 coordinate 671,157,700, forward strand.
ATCTAGGTCGAATTTATGGTAATTCCTGAATTCACATTATAGTAGTGCCATTAGTACCCCAATTTTTCTCTTTATTTGTAAAACCTTGCAAATTGTTTATCAAAGTGGCATTTATTTTGAATACAAATATTTTGCAAGGCTTTTTTAATTTACATTATAATTTACTCATACATAAAAAACAAATGTCCCTTTGATTCCAATGTGCATATATAAACAGACAAATATACAGTAAAGGGTAAATCCTTATTTAATAGTTTGTGTGATGTTCCAGTATCTAAAGGATTATGGTTATTGTTCTTGACGCTATCAATCTGCTAATGACATACATATCATTGTGTTAGAGGATTTCTCCTCTGCGGGTCATCCATTAGATGGTGTCGACAGGAACCGTGAAGAACTCTGGTCACACTGGCAATGGTAAATTTAGTTTACACATTTACAATGATTGAAGCTGCCTCTGCCCAGGGCCAGGTGTGATCCTTTAATGACAAATGCCAGCGTGTTAGAGGACTGCAGAGACGGAAGGTGTGACTCTTCAATTCTGAGATGCTGAGAGAACTTGATTAAACCACAGGTGATATTAACTGTCTGCTTGACGTGCTCTTTACTTGTTAAGCTTTAAGACAATGTGGGTATTGGTTAGCTGAAAAAGTTTTAATAATAAACAGGTTGGTATTGGTTAATATTCCAATAAGATCACTAATTAGCAATGCTTTGAGAATTAAATAAAACAAAAGATAAAATTAAAGGAACCTGCTATAATAAAACCATTTAACTTACTTTGAAAAAATTAAAATTTTTCAATGAAAAATTAGCTATACATTATAAAAGAAAGAGCACTTTTTTTGCCAAACAAAACAGATGAGCAGTGATTTAAAGGCAAGTTCATTTTCATACTTACATGCTAAATGGCATTCTTATTAGAATTTGCAAACTGCATATTGATCTTGGAGAGATTTAATTACCTGGCAGAGTCTATGATTACCCAAAGAAATCCTCTAGCCCAACTGTGAAGTAAATAACAGAACTTACCAACCTGCGAAAATATTTAATTGAGGTAGTGTCTGCATGTAGCGTGTATATTACATTAAAAAAGGCAAAGAAATGTTTATTATAATCTCACAATCCTTTATTCTATATTTTTGTTTACATTCTTTAGATTGGTCAAACTATACAACCACAGATGCACACCATTTTTTTTAATAATATTAAAATATCTCACCAAAAGGGTTACAGCTAAAAGAAATAACACTGATTTTAATCCAAAAAAGGGACAAAATGTATAACTTTGTATGTGTGTGTGTGCGTGTGTGTGTGCGTGTGCCTTTTTTTTTTGGGGGGGGTGGTGGTTTGGACATAGGGTCATTACCTGTGGTGCCCCAACTGATCCCGGGATATCTGGTTATCTGTCTTCTGATAACTTTTTGTTAACACAGATTAGCCCTTTGTGTAGGGTTAATTACTCAAAGAAAATGACCCCTTTTACACAGAAATATATGGAGGATTATAGGCCTTGTGTGGTCACTGCCAGAGTAAAGTACCTTCCATACCTTAACACAAGCCTATAAAAATTACAGACCATAAGAAAAAACACAGACAGCAAGGTAGAAGAAAAGACCAGATGCGTGTTGGGTTTATTAAAGATAACCGACTAAACTTCAAACATAGGATATCAGTAAGGGAGTCCCTAACTACTCAGAACATCCGGAGGTCAGCAGCCCTACCGGAAGCTGATATGGACATACTCCACCCAAACAGAAGCAACAAGGTTTCCAGAGATCTTATGACCTACTGTAAAGAAGGGGAAGGGCCCTCAAGGTCACAACCTGCAGTATCTGCCTCTTCCCAGCAGCCTGACCATCACTTTCACCAACATTTCTGACAACAAAAAGGCCACAACTTCTTGCTGCTAGAGTGTGGTAGGTACTTTAGACCTAAGGTGGAGTAACCCTGTTTTAGCCATGGTAAAATACATTAACATTTTGTGTAGCCCTCACCTATTTTAATACTGGTTTCCTCACTTCTGGTTTGCTTCACTAAAAAATCTTGCCTGTGCTATACATTCTTTAAAGTCAGTATCTACCTTGAGAACAGTGTGTCTCACAAAAGGGTGCTCCCTGCATACCTGCAGTATGAGAAAGAGGTGCATGCATTATAATAATGCTCACAAAATCATAATTTAAAGGGATATGAAACCCCAATTTTCATGATTCAGATAGATCATGCGTTTTAAAAAAAATTCTAATTTACTTCTATTATCAATTTGTCTTTGTTCTGTTCGTATTCTTTGTTGAAAAGCAGGGGCATATGCTTTGGAACCGGCACATTTCTGAAGCACTATATGGCAGCAGTTTTGCAAGAATGTTATCCATTTGCAAGAGCACTAGGTGGCTCCCATCTTGTGGAACTCTCTGCCTCGCTCCACAAGAATCTCCTCTAGTTTTAAAAGCTTCAAGTGCTCCCTGAAGACTCTACTATTCAGGGACGCTTATAACCTACACTAACCTTCCTATCTCTACTGGTATCCCCTTAAACCCCATAGCATGTAATCCTATGAGTCCAGCTGTTTGTAGTTCCCCCTCATAAGAGCCGACTACAACAGTGCAACTCTCGGCAGGACCCTTCACCCATTTGATCCCTGTAATTGTTTTTATATACCACCCATGTTCATAGTGCTGCGGAACCTGTTGGCACTCTACAAATACCTGATAATAATTATAATAGATGTCAGCACTATTTCCTGCCCTGTAGTGCTTCAGATGCCTACCTAGGTATCTTGTCAACACAGAATATGATGGGAACAGGGAAAATTTGATAATAGAAATGATATTCTCTGTGTTAATTACAAAATATATATTTTTTATATCCCTTTATGAATTGATGGTGGGCTGAGCAGAGAAGCTCCATGGGCACAGCTGAAAATCCTCCAAAAGGTCTGGTGTATTCTCTAAACGTTTACCACTGCTGATCCCGCTGTTTTATTTCACAAACTGAAAGGTAGTAAGCTTTTGTCAAAATGCCCAAAACACTTATTACTTAAAGGGACATGAGACAAATGTTTTATTTAAAAATTCAGAAAATGCATACACTTTCCAGTTTGCTTCTATTATAAAATTAGTTTCATTCTCTTGATATCCTTTGTTTAAAAGCATACCTAGGTAGGCTCAGGAGCTGTTGATTGGTGGCTGCACATATATGCCTCATGCTATTGGCTAACCCATGTGCATTGCTGTTTCTTCAACAAATGATAAGAAGAGAATGAAGCAAATTAGATAATAGAAGTAAAATGGAAAGTTGTTACAAATTGTATTCTCTATCTTATTCCTGAAAGAAACAAAATTGGGGTTTTATGTCCCTTTAATAGAAAAACAAATATATTTGAAAACAAGGGCGATTGTAAGAAACTATACGCTAGCTTAATATGACTTGTATTGGCTGCAGTATTTAATTTTTAAACCCCTGCACTCTGCTAACTTTACTCTCCCCATAGAAGTAGTTTCCCTTTCCACTGAACTTGATACATTTCTTACAGCAAGATTACAAGTTTTGCGGTATGGTGCGGTAAGGCTATACCGCTGACAAATTGGCCATTATGCGTGGAATGCCAAAAAAGGCAGATATAGCTGTGTCTACTCACTTCATACACCCTATAGCTAACCCAATAAAAAATATTGAATCTCCAACACACTATTATAATTAAACAATATCAAACACAGATTGGGAAGCGCTAACAGCAAGGGTGGAGATAAAGATATCACAAACTATATCATGTAGTGAAAAAAAGGCAAAATTAACTTCAATATAAAAGCACAAATGTACAAGCAATTCTAATCATATACGGCTAGATTTAGAGTTTGGCGGCCAAAGGGGTGCGTTAGCTACGCATGCTTTTTTTCCCCCGCACCTTTTAAATACCGCTGGTATTTAGAGTTCACAGAATGGCTGGGTTTTCAGTGCGTTAGGCTCCAAAAAGGGAGCGTAGAGCATAATTTAACGCCACTGCAACTCTCGATACCAGCGGTGCTTACGGACGCGGCCAGCTTCAAAAACGTGCTCGTGCACGATTCCCCCATAGAAAACAATGGTGCTGTTTGAGCTGAAAAAAAACCTAACACCTGCAAAAAACCACGTTCAGCTCCTAACGCAGCCCCATTGTTTCCTATGGGGAAACACTTCCTACGTCTGCACCTAACACCCTAACATGTACCCCGAGTCTAAACACCCCTAACCTTACACTTATTAACCCCTAATCTGCCGCCCCGCTATCGCTGACCCCTGCATATTATTTTTAACCCCTAATCTGCCGCTCCGTACACCCCCGCCACCTACATTATCCCTATGTACCCCTAATCTGCTGCCCTAACATCGCCGACCCCTATATTATATTTATTAACCCCTAATCTGCCGCCCACAACGTCGCCTCCACCTAACTACACTTATTAACCCCTAATCTGCCGACCGGACCTGAGCGCTACTATAATAAATGTATTAACCCCTAATCCGCCTCACTCCCGCCTCAATAACCCTATAATAAATAGTATTAACCCCTAATCTGCCCTCCCTAACATTGCCGACACCTAACTTCAAGTATTAACCCCTAATCTGCCGACAGGAGCTCACCGCTACTCTAATAAATGTATTAACCCCTATAGCTAAGTCTAACTTTAACCCTAAAACCCCCTAAATTAAATATAATTTAAATCTAATGAAATAAATTAACTCTTATTAAATAAATTATTCCTATTTAAAGCTAAATACTTACCTGTAAAATAAACCCTAATATAGCTACAATATAAATTATTGTCTTCATCCTATCCGGGCAGAAGAGTAGATCCGGACCGGCAACCATCTTCTTCCAAGCGGCATCTTCTATCTTCATCCAATGACAACCGGCTCCATCTTGAAGACCTCCAGCGTGGACCGATCCTCTTCTTCCGACGTCCAACTGAAGAATGAAGGTTCCTTTAAGGGACGTCATCCAAGATGGCGTCCCTTGAATTCCGATTGGCTGATAGGATTCTATCAGCCAATCGGAATTAAGGTAGGAAAATTCTGATTGGCTGATGGAATCAGCCAATCAGAATCAAGTTCAATCCGATTGGCTGATCCAATCAGCCAATCAGATTGAGCTCGCATTCTATTGGCTGATCGGAACGTCCCTTAAAGGAACCTTCATTCTTCAGTTGGACGTCGGAAGAAGAGGATCGGTCCGCGCTGGAGGTCTTCAAGATGGAGCCGTTCCTCATCGGATGAAGATAGAAGATGCCGCTTGGATCAAGATGGTTGCCGGTCTGGATGTCCTCTTCTGCCCGGATAGGATGAAGATTTCTTCCCGAAGATGGACTTCTTCATTTGCCGGTTGGATCCAGACTTCAGCCAGAGGATGGACGTCACTCTTCAGCCCCCGCTTGGGCTTGGAGGAAGATTTCGGAGGCTATTCTGGACAGATCGGGACCCAGTGTGGTGAAGACAAGGTAGGGAGATCTTCAGGGGCTTAGTGTTAGGTTTATTTAAGGGGGGTTTGGGTTAGATTAGGGGTATGTGGGTGGTGGGTTGTAATGTTGGGGGGGTATTGTATGTTTTTTTTTTTACAGGCAAAAGAGCTGAATTATTTGGGGCATGCCTCGAAAAGGGCCCTTTTCAGGGCTGGTAAGGTAAAAGAGCTTTTCTATTTTTATTTTAGAATAGGGTAGGGCATTTTTTTATTTTGGGGGGCTTTGTTATTTTATTAGGGGGCTTAGAGTAGGTGTAATTAGTTTAAAATTGTTGTAATATTTTTCTAATGTTTGTAAATATTTTTTTATTTTTTGTAACTTAGTTCTTTTTTATTTTTTGTACTTTAGTTAGTTTATTTCATTGTATTTATTTGTAGGTATTTTATTTAATTTATTTATTCATAGTGTAGTGTTAGGTTTAATTGTAGGTAATTGTAGGTATTGTATTTAATTAATTTATTGATAGTGTAGTGTTAGGTTTAATTGTAGATAATTGTAGGTATTGTATTTAATTAATGTAATGATAATGTAGTGTTAGGTTTAATTGTAACTTAGGTTAGGATTTATTTTACAGGTAATTTTGTAATTATTTTAACTATTTTAGCTATTAAATAGTTATTAACAATTTAATAGCTATTGTAAATGTTTAAAATAATTACAAAGTTGCCTGTAAAATAAATATTAATCCTAAAATAGGTATAATATAATTAGAATTTATATTGTAGCTATATTAGGATTTATTTTACAGGTAAGTATTTAGCTTTAAATAGGGATAATTTATATAATAAGAGTTAATTTATTTCGTTAGATTTAAATTATATTTAACTTAGGGGGGTGTTAGTGTTAGGGTTAGACTTAGCTTTAGGGGTTAATCCATTTATTAGAGTAGCGGTGAGCTCCGGTCAGCAGATTAGGGGTTAATACTTGAAGTTATCTGTCGGCGATGTTAGGGTAGGCAGATAGGCAGATTAGGGGTTAATACTATTTATTATAGGGTTATTGAGGCAGGAGTGAGGCGGATTAGGGGTTAATACATTTATTATACTAGCGGTAAGCTCCGGTCGGCAGATTAGGGGTTAATTATTGTAGGTAGCTGGCAGCGACGTTGTGGGGGGCATATTAGGGGTTAATAAATATAATATAGGGGTCGGCGGTGTTAGGGGCAGCAGATTAGGGGTACATAGGGATAACGTAAGTGGCGGCGGTGTACGGAACAGCAGATTAGGGGTTAAAAAATTTAAATATAGTGGAGGCGATGGGGGGACCTCGGTTTAGGGGTGCATAGGTAGTTTATGGGTGTTAGTGTACTTTAGAGCACAGTAGTTAAGAGCTTTATAAACCAGCGTTAGCCCAGAAAGCTCTTAACTACTGATTTTTTTCTGCGGCTGGAGTTTTGTCGTTAGATTTCTAACGCTCACTTCAGCCACGACTCTAAATACCGGCGTTAGAAAGATCCCATTGAAAAGATAGGATACACAAATGGCGTAGGGGGATCGGCGGTATGGAAAAGTCGTGGCTGGAAAGTGAGCGTTAGACCCTTTAATGACTGGCTCCAAATACCAGCGGGCGGTAAAAACCAGCGTTAGGAGCCTCTAACGCTGGTTTTGACGGCTACCGCCCAACTCTAAATCTAACCAATAGAAAGATAAAGATATAAAACACAGGATTTCTGCGATGTTTAAAAAGTTGTGGCCACAACGTACAATTCAAAGTTTGTAAAAAATCAAAAAAGTTCCAGAAAATCATCCGAGTTCAGAAGTAGGTAACTGACACTTTGTGAATACTTTGTAAATATTTGTAAGAAGCAGCCATTTGGAGTATTGTTGCCAGCCGGACTTGCCTGGGGAATCTTACCATACCATTAGGTGTAGGTTAATGTTCGTTATGAGATTAGCCCACTATTACCACTGGGAAACTTTACCATCAGCTGCCTGGAATAGGGTTCAAACTTTCTTTGCAGTCTTGGCGTCTTCCACTTACAGCGGATCGTGGTTCGATATACTCACATGTGTGCTGTGATCACGTGATAACCTTGCACCAATCCAATGGTCATTTTCTCGAATCCTCTCCTCTGGACATTCCAAAATGTTGATATTTGATATTTGTTAAAGGATTGTAGTAACAGTTTGTGAACGTTCACTAGGCATTGCTACTTTCTCAACAGATATTTTGCTATGCATTTCAGTGCTACCTCTGTGCTTTTTTCGGTTAAAGGATTGTAGTAGTAGTTTGTGAACGTTCACTAGGTATTGCTACCTTCTCAACAGATCTTTTGCTACGCATTACTTCTGTGCCTTTATAACTAGCAAAAGATCTAGCAACACTAGCAAAAGATCTGTTGAGAAGATAGCAATACCTAGTGAACATTAAAAAAATGTTACTACAATCCTTTAACTAACATCAACATTTTGGAATTTGTTGGAGTGTCCAGAGGAGAGGAATCGAGAAAACGAACATTGGATTGGTGCAAGGTTATCACGTGATAACAGCATACAGGTGAGTATAAGGAACCACGACCCGCTGTAAGTGGAAGACGCCAAGACTGCAAAGAAAGTTTGAACGCTATTTCAGGCAGCTGATGGTAAAGTTTCTCAGCGGTAATAGTGGTCTAATCTAATAACGGACATTAACTGACACGTAAAGGTTTGGTAAGATTGCAACAATACTCCAAATGGCTGCTTCTTACAAATATTTACAAAGTATTCACAAAGTGTCAGTTACCTACTTCTGAACTCGGATGATTTTCTGGAACTTTTTTGATTTTTTTTATGAACATTGAATTGTATGTTGTGGCCACAACTTTTTATACAATAATCCTGTGTTTTATATCTTTCGATATGATTAGAATTGCTAGTACATTTGTGCTTTAATATTGAAGTAACATGATTCTACATGATAGCTTGTGATATCTTTATCTCCACCCTTGCTGTTAGCGCTTCCCCATCTGTGTTTGACAATACACATGGAATGGCAGGTCTCCTGTATTACAAGTCGCGGCGGTATAGCTACACCACAAGCATTTTAGTCTGTAACGGTCTGGCTAAAATGCTTGCGTTATAGCCTATACTGCCATGATCCATACCGCGATATAAGAGCAGTAGTTATGGATTTTGTGAAACAAAAATGTTCCACAAAACTCATAACTAAAATGTTACAAAGTACACTAACACCCATAAACTACCTATTAACCTCTATTAATCCCTAAACCACCACACTCCCGCATCCCAAATACTTTATTAAACTTATTAACCCCTAATCCGCCGCCCACACACATAGCATACACTATATAAACCCCTAAATCGCCCGCCCACACCACATCGCTACTACTATAATAAACCCATTAACCCCTAAACCGCCAACCCCACCCCCCATATCGCAAGTACTAAACTAAAACTAAATCACTAAACTATTAACCCCTAATCCTAACACACCCCTAATTTTAAATTAAATTTACAATATAACTGTCTTTAAATAAATAAAAACTTACCTGTGAAATAAAAAAAACCTACGTTTAAACTATAAAGTAACCTACCATTACTATTTTAAAACAATAAAATGAAAGAAAAATAAAAAACTTAAATTACAAATTTAAAAAATCCCAACACTACAAAAAATTTAAAAAATGACATTACAAAAAATTAAAAACTCTAAAATTATGAAATTATCCAAAATTATAACAATTAAATCTAATCTAATATCCCTATAAAAACAAAAAAGCACCCCAAAATAAAAAACACCCCCTAACCTAACAATAAACTACCAATAGCCCTCAAAATGGCCTTTTGTAAGGCATTGCTCTGAAGCAATAAGCTCTTTTACCTTAAAAAATTACAAAGTCCCTCGTCAAAGTAAAACCTCCCTACCCAACCAAGTCTCTACCCAACCAAGTCTTAAAAAATCCTAACATACCCATTGCCCGTAAAGGGGCATTTGTATGGGTATTGCCATTAAAATCCCTATTCTAAAAAAAAACACCCAAAAAAATTAAAAAAAACTAACACTAACCCCAGGAAATCTACTCACAGTTTCAGACATCCATCTTTATCAAGGTGGCGAGACTTCTTTACTTTTAGGGGGGACTTTGTAATTGTTTAAGGTAAAAGTGCTGATTGTTTCAGGGCAATTCCCTATGAAAGGCCTTTTTAAGGGTTATTGGTAGTTTATTGTTAGGTTAGGGGGTATTTTTATTTTGTGGGGACTTTTTTGTTTTAATAGGGGTATTAGATTAGGTTTAATTTAGTTTATTATTTTGTAATCTTAGAGTTTTTTATTTTTCGTAATTTTAGAGTTTTTATTTTTTTGTAATGTAATTTTTTTTATTTTTACATAGTGTTAGGATTTTTTTAATTTGTATTTTTTTTTTATTTACCCCCCCCGTTAATTTGATTGTTTTAAAATAGTAAAGTTAGGTTATTTTATAGTTTAAACTTAAGTTTTTTTTTATTTCATAGGTACGTTTTTATTTATTTAAATATAGTTATATTGTAAATTTAATTTAAATAAGGAGGGGTGTTAAGTTTAGGGGTTAATAGTTTAATTTAGTGTGTTGCGATGTGGGGGGCCGGCATTTAGGGGTTAATAGTTTAATTTAGTGTGTTGCGATGTGGGGGGCTGTCGGTTTAGGGGTTAATAGGTTTATTTTATTAGTAGCTATGTGGGGGGGCTGCGGTTTTGGGGTAATAGGTTTATTTAGTGTCAGCGATGTAAGGGGCGGCGGATTAATAGTTAATCATTTTATTCAGTGTCGGCAATGTCTGGGTTTTCCCCATAGACATCAATAGGGTTGCGTTACGGTGTTCGCCATTCCGCGACCGCAGGTGTTAGTTTTTTTCTGACACTTTTTCCCCATTGATGTTTATGGGAGAAAGCGTGCACAAGCACGTAAAGTCAGGCTTTGGGTTTTGTGCGGTATGGAGCTTATCGCACCATACCGTACAACAAGAGAAGGTTTTTCAGTAACTTGTAAGGGCAGCGCTATGGAAAGTGCGATACCGCTATTTTTTTTTGCTTTATTTACGCACCAGGTATAGCGCAAAACTTGTAATCTTGGTGTAAGGGAGGCATCTCGAAACTAAGGGCAGTCCCTGTGAGTGCCAGCAAGGTTTTTATTTTACATCCCATTCAGTAAATGTTAGATATTCTAACTTTAGTGATTCCAAATGCAACAACACATTTTAAGTCAGACACGTCATCTTCTTTCAATTCTCAATAAAAAAAATAATAATTTTGCAGTGGTGACTATGTCAGTGGTGGTTGTAAGGGGGATGCGGGGGAGTTCCGGACCTCCCCAGTTACCCTGAATTTGTAACAAGTTTTGTATATCAAGTGTTCTAAACAGAGCGTATGTGAAGGAAGGAGAAAGGGGATTCAAAAAAATAAATCTAAACATAGAAGAATATGAGGGGCTTGGTAAAGATAGGGAACCTCATTACCTTTATTTAGTTTCATGCTCTGCTCTTTGCACCCCTGAATATTATGGAGTAAAACCTCCCCTGGACTGCATGATGCTTTATTCTATATATAGGTCAATCTTTGCACTTCAGCCAATCAAACATTGAACAGCTGAAGCTCTTTTGCAGCCCACAAGTAACAGTGACAGCTACTTTCTGCAGGAGCCACTAAAACATAATAAGAAAAATATCAGTGATCTGCTTTATTATGTATAGAAGCCAGCGTTTCTCTCTTGCTCAGCTTTTTTACTATAGACTCTTAAAAGCAGAACACCAACTGGCACTCATTCAATACCCCACTAAAAATAATCCTTATTAGCCCAATACCTCCAGCACTAATAACCCTAACTGACCTGATCCCCTACACTAAGGTTAATCCCAACAGCAACATCACCAATCCCTGAATGGATACAGTAAAATGGTTGACCCATCCTTCACTGAAACTGTTGTAGCCACTATCCCTCCTATGCTAAACCTTTTTATCTCTAAACAGCCCCCTGCAATCTCCCTATATGGTAAACAAACTATCTACATCTACCTTCCTCCCCCATTGATAAACATCATCCTTTTTCTTATTGCAAATATCTTCCCTGTTAAATATTAGTCATATTAGTTCCAATACACCCTCCTCTCATCTGTTACCCTACCCTTATGTTACTCTCTTCTTCTATCTCAAGGGAATCCCAATTCCTAATCCCTTCTCCAAAATCACAAAAAATACTTACTTAAGAGAAATAAACAAAATATATTGTCCTTGATCAGCTAGCTGGACTGCTGCAGAAATCCAGCCTATGGGCATGACTGATTGCCTTTCATACAAGTGAGTACCCTGTGTTCATCTCTTGTCAGAAGCTCCCAAGATTCACCATTGATCTGCACCATTGGCGCCTCTTTCTATTGTGTTTCTTAAAACAAAATATATTGCCTGTCCTGAAATTCAGTTAAAGGGAAATACAATCCTTTTTTTTTTCTTTCAGGATTTAGATAGAACATACAGTTTTAAACAACTTTCCAATTTACTTTTATTAGCAAATCTGCTTCATTCTCTTAATATCCTTTGAAGAAGGAGCAGCAATGCACTACTGAGAGCTAGTCAGCCAATCACAAGAGACACATGTGTACAGGGACCAATCAGCTGCCAGCTCCCTCAAGTGTAGGATATGTACGTATTATTTTTCAACAAGGATACTAAAGAACAAAGTACCTTTGAAAATAGAAGTGAATTTAAAAGTGTCTTAAAATAACATGCTCTATCTGTATCATACAAGTTTAATTTTGACTTTCCTATCCTTTTAAAATTGAACGCTCTATCTGAATCATGAAAGACAAATGTTGGGTTTCATATCCCTTTAAATATTCTTTGAAAAAGGCAGCAAGGAGTCCTCTACTTGTTAATTATCTTCACCTTCTGGAAGGCTTTGGCTACTCTAACAATGACCCCACCCAAAATCAATACTAAGAGAAGACGCTATGGAATGATGAATCTTCATTTAAATTTCAGCACAGATAATAGTAAGGGTCATTAATGTTTTTATTAAGAGCTTTTTATCTTCACAATTTGGAAGAGTAAACGTGGGAGGGTGGAATTAGTCAGTGGGTGGGCAAGTAGTGTGTATAGGTGGGTTGGAAGGTTACATGAGGTTGTGCTCTTGCAGTAGGAGGAATAGTGTAGAGATCAGAAACTCTCTGGCAGCTGGTCACATTGACAAACCATGAGAAGCTACAAATAACCTGTAACACTTTTACTAAATAATATAGGTGTGTGTTTGATCTGGTTGGTTAACCTAAAGGGACATTAAACCCAAAATGTTTCTTTCATGATTCAGGTAGAGAATACAATTTTTTTTTAAACTTCTTTTTATAGAGAACTAATGGGAAAGCCTGACCAGAGGGCAGTCTATTGTGGTGACTGAACCACCCTGCCATTTTCGGAAGGGCAGTCTATTGTGGTGCCATTTTCGGAATCCACCTGGATGCCGCTGCATCCAGGTGGATTCCAAAAAAAAGCAGGGTGGTAAAGAATCCATCCAGGTGGATTCTTTCACCACACCTCTCTCCCCCTCTCTTTTGCTCTCTCTCTCCCCCTTCTCTTTTGCTCTCTCTCCTCCTTCTCTTTTGATCTCTCACCCCTCTCTTTTTTGCTCTCTCTCCCCCTTCTCTTTCGCTCTCTCTCCCCCTTCTCTTTTGATTTCTCCCCTCTCTTTTGCTCTCTCTCCCCCTTCTCTTTTGATCTCTCTCCCCCTCTCTTTTGCTCTCACTCCCCCTTCTCTTTTGCTCTCTCTCCCCCTTCTCTTTTGATCTCTCACCCCTCTCTTTTGCTCTCTCTCCCCCTCTCTTTTGCTCTCTCTCCCCCCTCTCATTTGCTCTCCCTCCCCCCTTTCTTTTGCTCTTCCTCTCCCGTCTCTTTTGCTCTCCCTCTCCCCTCTCTTTTGCTCTCCCTCTCCCCTCTCTTTTGCTCTCTCTCTCTTCTCTTTTGAGCTCTCTCTCCCCTCTTGCACTGCATCCCGGTGGATTCCGAAAATGGCAGGGTGGTGGAAGAATCCACCTCGCACTGCCAACATTCCATTGAGGATGTGTGAGCAAATGCCGACGGCGACGGACATTACAAACACAATTATAGTATAGATACAATTTTAAACAACATTCCAATTTACTTCTATTATCTAATTTGCTTCATTCTTTAAATATCCTTTGTTAAAGAAATAGCAATGCACATAGGTTAGCCAATCACATGAGATATCTATGTGCAGCCACCAATCAGCAGCTACTGAGCCTATCTAGATATGCTTTCAGGAAAGAATATCAAGAGAAGGAAGCAAACTAGATAATAGAAGTAATTTAGATAGTTGTTTAAAATTGTATTCTCTATCTGAATTATGAAAAAAAAAATGTGTTTAATGTCCCTTTAAGTCACTATGAGAAATCTGCTGCCACAACTTGATTACAGCAGCCAGCATAGGACCTAAGCCTTGGTTTTTATAAGAGTTACCCTGTATATCAAAAACTTTGATTTAGTATTTATGAAAAAGGTATTGTGACAGTTTTGAGAGCACTACTTTGGGTCAGATTACGAGTGGAGCGCTAACGTTTGTGCACAAGTGATAAGGGGTTTATTGCAGGGGTTTGCACTCATTGGGCTTACCGCTCGTATAATGAGTTGAAAGTAAACACGATCGCTGGAACGCAATCACAATTTACACTAGAATGATTACCGTGTTCTCAGAGCTCTGGTTAACTGTTGCAAAACTAAAAAGTGTCACAATACATATGTATTTATATGAGTATATACAGTATGTATTTACAGAAATATAAACACATAAAATCTTATGTACACATATTTTAAAGTATATATGTACACATATATACTGTATATATATATATATAAGTGCATTGGAGCTGTTTGCAGTTAAGTAGTTGAAAACATAGGAATAAATATATATTGTACCAAAAAATATCATATATATCTAGAAATATATCATATATATCTAGAAATATGCATTTATGAATAAATAAAACATGTTCGTCTATGTGAAGAACATTGGAATGTGAAATATTCATATTTTCAGAGATCAGGTTTGTACAAGAGTAGGGTGTTAGGTTTTTTCCACTTTTTTTTCTCCATTGACTTTTATGGGTGAATATGTAAACCACACTTCATATTCTAACTACCGCTTTTTGCGTTCGTCAAGTTAGCGCAACTGAAAACAGTTTATTTTTAACTCATAATACGAGCACAACCTGATGAGCACAAAACGTTTACTTCTAGTGCAATTAATGATTAAACGGGAGCGTTAAATAGCACTCCACTTTTAATCTGGCACTTCATGTGTACATAGTAAATATTATACAATGGTAATTTGTCTTTTTTTAATATCACATTACTGCTAACAAATGCGTAAGTGATAATGTTTAAAAGATAGGTTAAGCCTGTTCATTTAGTACTATTTACTAATGTTTGTGCAATCGTTTTCAAAGTATAATATTACCCGCCCAAAGCTGTTCTCACTTCATATGCAACCTACCCCAGGGAGCTGTTGCAACATAAATTTCAGACATTAATTTCAGTAAGAAGTCTTCAATAGAGACATACATTACACTTTCTGGTAAGTAAATTACAATATGAGGTTTAGTGATTATTACATAATCCAGCATTTATAATGATAATAGTGATAATGACATTGGCAATACCACAACACCTTAGGAGTTAGAATGACGTGTCTATGTAGAGCATGGGAACATTAAGATCTAGTAATAATAGTAATCTATACAATGTATGTGAGTGCAATACCTTGTCTTCTCACCACCCTCTTTAGCTAAATACATGCACACATTTTGGTTAATAGTTTATGTTTAAAACACACACACATATATATATATATATATATATATATATATATATTTAAATATATTGTATTCATGACATTTCATAATGGTTTTATGGGGGAACACATGTTTTATAATTTTTGTTATTTTCTTATTTTTTACTATGAAAAGAGGTTGCATCTGAAGGTCGGGATTTAAAAAATATGTTATACTCTGTCCCAGTTAAAATGGGACATGCTATAATGTTTACGATCCTGAGTTCGCCAAATCATAAGAGAGTGAGAGCTAAGGTTATTCATACTGGGCAACCAAGTTTTTGGGGGTTTTCCACAGCACAGGTGTAATAGAGCTAAATCGAAAGGAACTATTTTATGTTGTGAATATATTTTGATGGAGTAGTGAAAGTCATAATCTAAGCAATGGGGGGTAGTTATCAACGTGTCAACTTTCCTGCCTTCGCCGGCCCAATACGCCCGCCTAAGCTCGTCTCACATCGCCGCCGCGGACCTGAAAAATTTCGCCTAAGTTATCAAATAAAGCTGTCAAAAAGCCGCGGGGCGATGAGCAGCGGACTGTGAGAGTTATCACTCATCCGATCTCGCTGCTCTTCTGCTTTTTGCCAGCTTTATTGCTAGCCTGTCACTAAGCACTCACACTAACTACACTGTTCTACCCCCTATACCGGCACCCCCCGCAACTAAATAAAGTTACTAACCCCTAAACCGCCGCTCCTAGACCCTGCCACAACTCTGATAAATGTATTAACCCCTAAACCGCCGCTCCCGGACACCGCTGCCACCTACATTATACCTATTAAGCCCTATCCTGCCCCCCCTACACCGTCGCCACCTATAATAAATGTATTAACCCCTATCCTGCCCCCCACTACACCGCCGCCACTGTAATAAATTTATTAACTCCTAAACCTAAGTCTAACGCTAACCCTAAAAATCCCCTAACTTAAATATTAATTAAATAAATCTAAATAATATTTCTATTATGAACTAAATTAATCCTATTTAAAACTAAATACTTACCTTTAAAATAAACCCTAATATAGCTACAATATAAATAATAATTATATTGTAGCTATCTTAGGATTTATTTTTATTTTACAGGCAAATTTCAATTTATTTTAACTAGGTACAATAGCTATTAAATAGTTATTAACTATTTAATAGCTACCTAGCTAAAATAAAGAGAAATTTACCTGTAAAATAAAAACTAACCTAAGTTACAATTACACCTAACACTACACTATACTTTAATAAATTATTCCTATTTAAAACTAAATACTTACCTGTAAAATAAACCCTAAGATAGCTACAATGTAATTAATAATTACATTGTAGCTATTTTAGGAATTATATTTATTTTAAAGGTAACTTTGTATTTATTTTAGCTAGTTAGAATAGTTATTAAATAGTTATTAACTATTTAATAACTACCTAGCTAAATGAAATACAATATCGCCTGTAAAATAAATCCTAACCTAAGTTACAATTAAACCCAACACTACACTATCATTAAATAAATTCAATAAATTACCTACAAATAACTACAATTAAATACAATTACATAAACTAACTAAAGTACAAAAAATAAAAAAAGCAGGTTACAAACATTTTAAAAATATTACAACAATTTTAAGCTGCTTACACCTAATCTAAGCCCCCTAATAAAATAACAAACCCCCCAAAATAAAAAAATGCCCTACCCTATTCTAAATTAAAAAAGCTCAAAGCTCTTTTACCTTACCAGCCCTTAAAAGGGCCATTTGTGGGGCATGCCCCAAAGAATTCAGCTCTTTTGCCTGTAAAAGAAAAATACAACCCCCCAACATTAAAACCCACCACCCACATACCCCTAATCTAACCCAAACCCCCCTTAAAATAACCTAACACTAATCCCCTGAAGATCATCCTACCTTTAGTCGTCTTCACTCAACCGAGCCACCGATGGAACTGAAGAGGAGACCCGGACCGGCAGAAGTGATCCTCCAAGCGGCGCTCAAGAAATCTTCCATCCGATGAAGTGATCCTCCAAGTGGCGCTGAAAAAGTCTTCCATCCGGGCGATGTCATCTTCCAAGAGGCGCTGAAGAAGTCTTCTATCCGGGCGATGTCATCTTCCAAGCCGGGTCTTGAATCTTCATCCCGCCGACGCGGAACATCCTTCTTTACCGATGAATGAAGGTTCCTTTAAGGGACGTCATCCAAGATGGCGTCCCTTCAATTCAGATTGGCTGATAGGATTCTATCAGCCAATCGGAATTAAGGTAGGAAAAATCTGATTGGCTGATTGAATCAGCCAATCAGATTCAAGTTCAATCCGATTGGCTGATCCAATCAGCCAATCAGATTGAGCTTGCATTCTATTGGCTGTTACAGGTAAATTTCTCTTTATTTTAGCTAGGTAAGCTATTAAATAGTTAATAACTATTTAATAGCTATTGTACCTAGTTAAAATAAATTGAAAGATGCCTGTAAAATAAAAATAAATCCTAAGATAGCTACAATATAATTATTATTTATATTGTATCTATTTTAGGGTTTATTTTACAGGTAAGTATTTAGTTTAAAATAGGATTAATTTAGTTCATAATAGAAATATTATTTAGATTTATTTAATTAATATTTAAGTTAGGGGGGTGTTAGGGTTAGTGTTAGACTTAGGTTTAGGGGTTAATAATTTTATTACAGTGGCGGTGGTGTAGGTGGGGGGCAGGATAGGGGTTAATAAATGTATTATAGGTGGCAACGGTGTAGGGGGGCAGATTAGGGGTTAATAAATTTAATATAGTTTGCGGTGGGCTCCGGGAGCGGCGGTTTAGAGGTTAATATGTATAGAGTAGCTTGCGGTGGGCTTCGGGAGCGGCGGTTTAGGGGTTAATACATTTATTATAGTTGCGGCGGGGTCAGGGAGCGGCGGTTTAGGGGTTAATATGTAAAGAGTAGCTTGCGGTGGGCTCCAGGAGCGGCGGTTTAGGGGGTAATAACTTTATTTAGTTGCGGCGGTGTAGGGGGGACAGATTAGTGGTGTTTAGACTCGGGGTACATGTTAGGGTGTTAGGTGTAGACAGCTCCCATAGGAATCAATGGGATGTCTGGCAGCAGCGAACTTGTA
Organism: Bombina bombina; assembly: GCF_027579735.1. NCBI lineage: Eukaryota > Metazoa > Chordata > Amphibia > Anura > Bombinatoridae > Bombina > Bombina bombina. The sequence goes on from NC_069504.1 coordinate 671,176,093, forward strand.
CTTTCGCTATGGTCAGACTCCCATTGATTCATATGGGATCCGTCGCCTCCAGGGCGGCGGATTGAAAACCAGGTACGCTGGGTTGTACAAGTGCCGAGCGTACCTGCTAGTTTTTTGATAACTAGCAAAAGTAGTCAGATTGTGCCGCACTTGTGTGCGGAACATCTGGAATGACGTAAGAATCGATCTGTGTCGGACTGAGTCCGGCGGATCGAAGTTTATGTCACAAAATTCTACTTTTGCCAGTCTCTAGCCTTTGATAACTAAGGCAAATCAGCCTCGCCATAAATACGCTGCGGAATTCCAGCGTATTTGAGGTTGACGGCTTGATAACTAGGCCTCAATGTGTCATATTGGATAGGAAGTCATTGCATAGTCTCATGAAAAAGGATGTAATAGTTTTGCAGTTTTTTTAACTCAAGGATAAAGGTCTTTCGCAATGTCTGTGTTTAAATGACAGGTAATTTTGGCGTTTTATACTCTGAATTGGTATCACAATAATTATCCATTCTCTTGTTAAGTTATAATAATTTCTACAAAAATACATTATTTTGTCCTTATTTTAGGAATACCTCATATGTCTCAGTTTCTAAGTAATTTATAGCAAATATAGACCAAATACTACAAAGTTTGAATTCTTGGTTTAATGGTAATATTTGCTATGCTTGGACTATAAATGTAATAGCGGTCACCCAATCCAATGTGAAACTAGACACCCCAGGGTACTAACCTAGGGCCATCCAGCAACAGCATTAGATACACGCTAATCTCAGCATGTTACTCATTTAATGAAGGCACCACACTTACAGGCGAGCTGTTATTGAGCCTCCCTGTCTCTGCGATCACTTGTCAAAGGTGACCTCAATAGCACTGTTTCTGCACTGCCTCATTGCCCAGGGAGCGGCAGCCATACAGGGTGTGGCAGGCATCATTAAAGAGACAATAAACACCTTGTAATAACAAGAGATTGTTGTTCTGTTGTTATACAATATCAACCAAGTTTAAATTTTTTTAAAACAAATTAAAATCTTTTTTATCACAATTATTTTTCAACAGCTAAATTCCACCAACAAATTGCCTTATTTGGAGGAGCCAATCTGGGCTTTAGGCCACTGACAATAAGTTGCGGTAACCCACATAACGCACACAAACCAAGTTTCAACTTGGCGTGCTCGTGCACGTATTCCCTCATAGAGATCAATAGAGATAAAATGTTGGAAAAAAACCTTACACCTGTGATTTGCGAAATCGCCATTGCATTTTCACATTCCCCATTGAAGTCTATGGAGGAAAGAAAGTTATAAAAAAACTAACATCCTAACATAAACCCCTAGTCTAATAACCCCTAAACCACCATCCCCCCACATTGCCAACATTAAATAAACCTATTAACCCCTAAACCGCAATCCCCCCAAATCGCCAACACTAAATAAACATATTAACCCCTAAACCGCCATCCCCACACATCGCAAATACCTAAATTAAACTATTAACCCCTAAATCTAACACCCCCTAACTTTAACAAAATTAAAATACACCTAAATTAAAGTTACAAAATACTATTGGCTAGATTTAGAGTTTTGTTGGCAACGACCCGCGTAGCTAACGCATGCTTTTTTTCACCCGCACCTTTTAAATACCGCTGGTATTTAGAGTTCACAGAATGGCTGTGTTTTCAGTGCGTTAGGCTCCAAAAAGAGAGCGTAGAGCATAATTTACCGCCACTGCAACTCTCGATACCAGCAGTGCTTACGGATGCGGCCAGCTTCAAAAACATGCTCGTGCACGATTCCCCCATAGGAAACAATGGGGCAGTTTGAGCTGAAAAAAAAAGCAGCGTTAAGCTCCTAACGCAGCCCTATTGTTTCCTATGGGGAAACACTTCCTAAGTCTGCACCTAACACTCCAACATGTACCCCGAGTCTAAACACCCCTAGCATTACACTTATTAACCCCTAATCTGCCGCCCCCGCTATCGCTGACACCTGCATATTTCTTTTAACCTCTAATCTACCGCTACGTACACCGCCGCAACCTAAATTATACCTATGTACCCCTAATCTGCTGCCCCTACACCGCCGACCCTATATTATATTTATTAACCCCTAATATTCCGCCCCTGTCGCCTCCACCTACCTACAATAACTAACCCCTAATCTGCCGACCGGACCTCACCGCTACTATAATAAATGTATTAACCCATAAAGCTAACTCTAACCCGAACCCTAACACCCCCCTAAGTTAAATATAATTTAAATCTAACAAAATAAATTAACTCTTATTAAATAAATTATTCCTATTTAAAGCTAAATACTTACCTGTAAAATAAACCCTAATATAGCTACAATATAAATTATAATTATATTGTAGCTATTTTAGGATTAATATTTATTTTACAGGTAACTTTGTATTTATTTTAACCAGGTACAATAGCTATCAATAAACAAACACTACACTATCAATAAACAAATTAAATAAAATACCTACAATTATCAACAATTAAACCTAACACTACACTATCAATAAATTAATTAAATACAATACCTACAAATAAATACAATTAAATAAACTAACTAAAGTACAAAAAATAAAAAAGAACTAAGTTAAAAAAATAAAAAAATATTTACAAACATTAGAAAAATATTACAACAATTTTAAACTAATTACACCTACTCTAAGCACCCTAATAAAATAACAAAGAGCCGCAAAATTAAAAAATTCCCTACCCTATTCTAAAATTAAAATAGAAAAGATCTTTTACCTTACCAGCCCTTGAAAGGGCCATTTGCGGGGCATGCCCCAAAGAATTCAGCTCTTTTGCCTGTAAAAAAAAACATACAATACCCCCCCAACATGACAACCCACCACCCACATACCCCTAATCTAACCCAAACCCCCTTAAATAAACCTAACACTAAGCCCCTGAAGATCTTCCTATATTATCTTCACCACACCGGGTATCAGCGATCCGTCCAGGCTCCGATGTCTTGATCCAAGCCCAAGCGGGGGGCTGAAGACATCCATCCTCCGGCTGAAGTCTTGATCCAAGCGGGCAGAAGAGGACATCCGGACCGGCAAACATCTTCATCCAGGAGGCATCTTCTATGTTTTTCCATCCGATGACGAGCGGCTGATCTTCAAGACCTCCAGCACAGATCCATCCTCTTCTTCCGACGACTAGACGACGAATGAAGGTTCCTTTAAGGGACTTCATCCAAGATGTTGTCCCTCGAATTCTGATTGGCTGATAGGATTCTAGGATCAGCCAATCAGATTGAACTTGAATCTGATTGGCTGATTCCATCAGCCAATCAGAATTTTCTTACCTTAATTCCAATTGGCTGATAGAATCCTATCAGCCAATCGGAATTCGAGGGACGCCATCTTGGATGACGTCCCTTAAAGGAACCGTCATTCGTCGGGAAGTCGTCGGTGAAGATGGATGTTCTGCGTCGGCGGGATGAACATGGATCCGGAAGAAAGAAGATTGAAGATGCCGCTTGATAGAAGACTTCAGTCGGATCATGGACATCTTCAGCCCCCCGCTTGGGCTTGGATCAAGACATCGGAGGCTCTTCTGGACCGATCGGGACCCGGTGTGGTGAAGACAAGGTAGGGAGATCTTCATGGGCTTAGTGTTAGGTTTATTTAAGGGGGGTTTGGGTTAGATTAGGGGTATGTGGGTGGTGGGTTGTAATGTTGGGGGGGGGGTATTGTATGTTTTTTTACAGGCAAAAGAGCTGAATTCTTTGGGGCATGCCCCGCAAAGGGCCCTTTTCAGGGCTGGTAAGGTAAAAGAGCTTTTCTATTTTATTTTTAGAATAGGGTAGGGCATTTTTCTATTTTGGGGATCTTTGTTATTTTATTAGGGGGCTTAGAGTAGGTGTAATTAGTTTAAAATTGTTGTAATATTTTTCTAATGTTTGTAAATATTTTTTTATTTTTTGTAACTTAGTTCTTTTTTATTTTTTGTACTTTAGTTAGTTTATTTAATTGTATTTATTTGTAGGTATTGTATTTAATTAATTTATTGATAGTGTAGTGTTAGGTTTAAATTGTTGACAATTGTAAGTATTTTATTTAATTTATTTATTGATAGTGTAGTGTTAGGTTTAATTGTAACTTAGGTTAGGATTTATTTTACAGGTAATTTTGTAATTATTTTAACTAGGTAGCTATTAAATAGTTATTAACTATTTAATAGCTATTGTACCTGGTTAAAATAATTACAAAGTCACCTGTAAAATAAATATTAATCCTAAAATAGCTACAATATAATTATAATTTATATTGTAGCTATATTAGGGTTTATTTTACAGGTAAGTATTTAGCTTTAAATAGGAATAATTTATTTAATAAGAGTTAATTTATTTAGTTAGATTTAAATTATATTTAATTTAGGAGGGTGTTAGGGTTAGGGTTAGAATTAGCTTTAGGGGTTAAAAATTTTATTAGAGTAGCGGTGAGGTCCGGTCGGCAGATTAGGGGTTAATGCTTGAAGTTAGATGTCGGCGATGTTAGGGAGGGAAGATTAAGGGTTAATACTATTTATTATAGAGTTATTGAGGCGGGAGTGAGGCGGATTAGGGGTTAATACATTTATTATAGTGGCGGCCAGGTCCGGTCGGCAGATTAGGGGTTAATAAGTGTAGGTAGGTGGCAGCGACATTGGGGGCAGCAGATTAGGGGTTAATAAATATTATGTAGGTGTCGGCGGTATTAGGGGCAGCAGATTAGGGGTACATAGGGATAACGTAGGTGGCGGCGGTGTGCGGTCGGCAGATTAGGGGTTAAAAAAATTTAATAGAGTGGCGGCGATGTGGGGGGACCTCGGTTTAGGGGTACATAGGTAGTTTATGGGTATTAGTGTACTTTAGAGCACAGTAGTTAAGAGCTTTATGAACCGGCGTTAGCCCAGAAAGCTCTTAACTCCTGACTTTTTTCTGCGGCTGGAGTTTTGTCGTTAGATTTCTAACGCTGACATCAGCCACGACTCTAAATACCATCGTTAGGAAGATCCCATTGAAAAGATAGGATACGCAATTGACGTAAGGGGATATGCGGTATGGAAAAGTCGCAGCTGGAAAGTGAGCGTTAGACCCTTTCCTGACTGACTCCAAATACCAGCGGGCGGTAAAAACCAGCTTTCGGAGTCTCTAACGCTGGTTTTGACGGCTACCGCCAAACTCTAAATCTAGGCGTAACTACCTTAAAATAAATAAAAACTTAGCTGTGAAACAAAATTAAAACCTAAGCTTAAATAAAAAAAAAAACATTACTAAAAATAATAAAACCTAAAATGACAAAAAATAAAAAAACTAGCATTACAAAAAATAACAAAATTATCAAAAAAAATAAAAAATATTCCTATTCTAATAACCACCAAGCCAATAGGATGATAGAAAACTTTCATCCTACTGATTGATTTGAATTTGTCAGCCAATAGGAATGCAAAGGTACCCACATATAAAAGCATTTAATCTTCAGTGTGCGTCTGGAGATCGCATGAAGAGGAGCTCCGTGTTGATGCTCCGAAAAGGAGGACCAACGTCGCAGATGACATAGCCAGAAGAGGACTTCGCCGTCGCCACGGGATGAAGATAGAAGTTGGACCGTGGGCTGCATGAAGATTGAAGAATATGCTCCACCAATGGATGAAGATGGATCGCCGCCAGGATGAGGATGGATGAGGATGGGGATTAGTGTTAGGTGATTTTAAAAAAATGTTTGGGCTGAAAAAGAGCTGAATGCCATTTTAAGGGCAATGCCCATCCAAAATGTCCTTTTCGGGGCAAGGTTAGATTAGTTTTTTTATATTTAGGTTTTTTATTGTGGGGGTTGGGGTGGGGGTTGTAATGTTAGGGGGTAATTAGTGGGGTTTTCTAAGGTAAAATAGCTGTTTGCTTTGGGGCAATGCCCTACTGGCCTTAAGAAGTCAGCAGGGAGCATTTTAAGTTATGAAATTTAGAAATGGTTTAATTTTCAGATATAAATTACATGAAAAGAGGGAAAAATAAATAATGAAAATATAGTGCATAGTTGTTTTGTTAAGTGTAACTAACTATTTTATAAACAAAACTCAAGGTATTTACTGTCCCATTAGGCTCTCAGCGATGGCGCTGTACAGTGTAAGGTCATTGTCACTAAGGGGCCCATATATCAAGCTCCGGATGGAGCTTGAGGGCCCGTGTTTCTGGTGAGCATGAAGGCTCGCCAGAAACACCAGTTATGAAGCAGTGGACAGACATCACCGCAATTCAACCGGATCGAGTACAATCGGGTTGATTGACACCCCTTGCTGGCAGCCGCAAATCTGCAGGGGGTGGCATTGCACCAGCAGCTCACAAGAGCTGCTGGTGCAATGCTGAATACGAAGAGCACATTGCTCTCCACATTCAGCGAGGTCTGTCGGACCTGATCCGCACTGTCGGATCAGGACCGACAGACCTTTGTTAAATAGGGGTCTAAGTGGTTAATTAACATAAATAAGAATGTATTTTTCCATAAAATATTTATGTGTAATAAAACTAATTTTTAACTCATTTATCCTGTAATTTGACATTAGAAATTGTTTGTCTCAAGACTGACTAGAGTACGTTCTGCAGAATCTAAAACGCTGATGCTACAACATTCTGCATTCTGATTGCTTGATCATTGCAGGAGCTCATGTATATTTGCCTCTCATTGGTCAGAGTTGAAGAAGCAGTATAAACAACAGTCAAGAGACTTTCAAATTATATGTTCCAGTAATGTAAAACATTACAATTATAGTTTTAATTTTTTTAAAAACATTTATATATATTAAGATCATTTGTAATGCAGTACTCAATTTCTGAAATAGGCTATGCAAAAATTATTTAAAGTTTTAGTACAGCTATATATGGTCAATACAAAATATGCTTTCAAGTATATTATAGCTCAGGTTCTCTACCTGATGCTGCAAAAATGTAATTTAAGTTGGAGTTGGAGTGCAAAAATACTAGCACCCCCTTGAGAACTAACATACCACATGTTAAATCAATAGTCCTCATATTACAAATTGAAAGTAAAAAGTTTTCGTTTGAGCAAAAGCTTCAGATATGCTAACATCTGGAGGTTGAATAGCGTGGAAGCGCTAACTCCCTTTTCCCATAGACTTCTATAGGGAGCTCTACAAAAGCCGGTTCTAGCTTTCGCTCACAAACTCGAAAGTGCGCTAAGCCAAGCGCACTAAAGCCGAAGGTGCATTATGAAATACCTAAAATAACGTACTTTACTCTTCTTATATAGTTTTATTTTGTGTGAAGCGTTCTATCAAAAAGTTACACAGTATTCGTTCTAAAAATATTATTGTGTATTTAAAATGAAACAATGTTGCCCTCTGTAATGTAAGCTCCGTAAATCTGTTTCAGTAACATTGTATTGTTATTTTAATGTTTAGAAGTCTCACCAGCTTTTTCCCTCACTGTTATATAAACAACAGATGAAAAGGTTGGATCAATATAAGGAGCCACTAAGGGAAACCTTGTGTGCTGCTAGGGGTATAAAAGCCCTCATCAGCCTCTTGCTGTCATCTGACGAAGCCCCAAAGACAGCCCACTAAGGGGAGGGGCGAAACGCGTAATCACTTTCACAGCTAGTTGTCTGTTTGCTGCATGGTTTGAAAAGAACCAGGCCCTGTGTTTTTTGGAGTTCACGTGTCCGGCAGCTGCAGTTTAGGCATAGCTATGACTAGACGTGCAAGGAGGTGAGCCGAATCATTTGACACAAGTCTTCACACAGAGTCTTTGCAGATGGACGCTTTGTAATCCAGATTGGAACCCTGAAGCAGACCTCTAGATAGAGGCATCAGTGTTGGTCATCCCAATATCCAAAGTTTCGTAAGTCAAGCCTGTCCCGCATTAGCGGTCTGTCACTTGTTTTCCAGACACTGGGCATTGAGTGTGCTTTTGCACTAAGTGCTCTTGAGTTTTTGCCTGGAAGTTTTCACTACTTTTTTTCAGCCTGGGAAATCATTTTAGGTGCGTGCAATAGTACTAAGGGCACCCTGGAACTCCCCTCAGTGACTTTTTCAACTGTGGACATTTTCCAGCTTTCACTGCAAGTTTTGTGTTTATTGCAAGTGTTCTAACAGACCTTTACTTTCTGTACTTTATACCATGTCTTAGCTCTTTGTGTATTACTTTGGCATATAGAGGCAGCATATCACATTGCTCCAATCTAGGTATTTCACTAAACATTGGTTAAACTGCAATTAATACAATTTTGTCTTTTGGTGCAGCCTGTGTCATACTTTGGATTTTGTGTATACATTCATTAGCCCTCTCTTTATCTGATGAATCTATCTATCTATCTATCTATCTATCTATCTATCCATATATATATATATATATATATATATATATATATATATATATATATATATATATATATATATATATATATATTTATAAAAAAACAAAACTGGTGTTGACATTGATTTAAAGGTATATACACCAAGGTTTTAGACTGAGAATAGCTCAAGGTTGTATATAGTTGTGCATATATTTGTAGATGTCACACCCTGGAATTGAACCAGAGTCTCTAGTTTGCTGTACTGTGTATTATTTATGAGAGCCATTTAGGTCTTTGGCTGTAGGTTGGTATTTTAAGTTTCTTCAAATTGCTTTATTGCTAATGGTTTTCACATAAAAAAGGTATGTAAGCGGCTAGAACATTTTATCAGACAACCAGCAGCAAGAATTCTCTTCCCTAACTCCTGGCCACTAGTTGTGTCGGTGTGAAGGGTTCCCAAGTCACTAGAGGAACTGAAGGTGACAAACAGTTCTTAAGACCGCTGCTTCACACGGAAACAGGGATATTTGGGCAATGATAAATCAGCCCCCATGTCTTGAGTATTACTATTTTACTGGAGTATTTAAAAAGAAATAATGAACAGCTGATATGTCGCCCCTACTGTATAGCCCCTAAATTTATCCTTTTAGTGGGCCCTAAGTACTGGAATTAAAGATTGCTTGTCTATTTATTTGAATTGTGTTACCTATCTGTCATCAAAATAAGTATTTTTACTTTTTTTTTCCATTCAAACCCATTCTTAAAGCATGCACAGGTTTAGCTAATGAAAAGGATTTGGGGATATGCACAATGTAATTTTTAGCTTTCCATTTATTATACACAGACTCCCATGATGTTTCTGTGAAAGTTACAATGTTGTCCTGTTTTGATAATAAATTAGGACGTCATGCAAACTCACTCTGCATTTGCTTTCTTCTTGTTCCAAAATGTTCTAACTAACCACAAATGGGTTTTGTATCTCAACTATCTTCTGGCACCTGATGATACAGAAATAAAGATTTAATTAATCACAGGTGAAATGGTTTGGATACCTTCCAAGCCAGTTTAACTGCCAAGCTCTGATCTCCATTTTCTTTGTAAAAAACCCCCTGAAGAAATTTACGATTAGGTAATTATTGGAATGAATAAAGAGATACTTAAAAGTGGATGAGCGAGAGAGGAAAGTTTAAGTCGGATTCTCTTTGTGCAAGCAGCCTATTTATCACTGGGCAAACATTTCACTGGAGAAAGTCACAGAGTCCCCCGGGGAGCTTAAATATTTTTAAATCAACGTTTGTCATACTAAATGAAGGAAATTTGGAATATAGAAATGTAATTAGATGATGGTACTAAGAAAAGCATCAGCTTGCAATAAGGAGTACTATCTTGTAATACAGAGGAGGTTAGGATTATTCTTATTCATGCAGTGCTAGATGATCACTTATAAGATTACTAAGTAAGAGAAGTGTACCAGTAAAAGGATACAAAGCTGATGACTGTGCACAAATTTCAACAACATGCTAAAAATATTTGCCTTTTATTCAAAGGCTCCTATAGGGTCCTCAATACTGTGGTGCTCTTCTTTGAACATAATTCCCCATACACTGATACTTGTCTTATTATATAAATTATATATATATATATATATATATATATATATATATATATATATATATATATATATATATATATATATATATATATATATATATATATACTGTATAGATAGATAGATACATACATTAAAGGGACATTAAACAGCTGGGTATAACTATGATCTGCTACCAATATTGAATTCATACCAATATTGTAAACTGCTGCACTTAGCCCAGTAACTGCAACAACCACAAACCACTTTAAACGTATTTGCCATACCCAAAACATTGTAACTTTTACTAGAACCATTCACTGACGCTTATGCTTAAGAGCTACCTCACATCATTTTCTTGCTTCCCAATATTATCCAGAAAGGCCACTTAGTTCTACACAGACATATTAACAAGGCATATTGTTCTTATGGGGTATGAGAATAAAGTGGCTGCAGAAATAAAGAAAAAAATAATACATACATTGGATTCATAAAGATCATCTACCATTTCAATAGATTCCTAGATCCTTAGACAGATCTGTATTAATTGTGAATCTGTTAATCACAGTAGATATTCTATGTCGACCCCTATTTTACTCCCTTACCAACTCTAAAAAGACTCACTTTTTTGTGGTTAAAAAAAAAGTGCAGACCCCTTTTTTTTTTTTAGAGAATTCCCTGAGAACAGCTCTTGTGAGTGTCGAATGTTTTTTTTATATCTGATCCAGTGAATGTTCGATAATCTGGCCGATAGCTTGTATTAAATCCGGGACTGCGTTTATATGGACTGAAATGTAAAAACCCATTAGTTTATTGGTTGCATAAAAAATTCTTGTTATCCTTATTGTGATTGAGGTTCTGTGTCCTTTACAACCTGTTGATTACTAGAAATGATAACAAGGTTTTCTACTAATGCATTCAGATCCCTTTAAAACAGATGAGACAGCCTGTGTGCTTCTGACAGGCAAAGCGACTTTATAACATCTTATTAAGTATGTTGTCATTCTGCTCTGCTCCTTGCTGATATTTCTTTGGCTTTCTTAACTTTAATGAAACCTACTGTTCTCAGCCACCCTGTGTGTTTGTTAAAGCCTCCTCTGCCTCATCATCGGAAATGAACACACTGGAGAGAAATCTCATCACATCCTATTGACTATCTGTCACTCTTATGTCTGGCAAACCACAAGTGTCAAAACACGGCATGCTTACTCCCATCTCTGCTCCTAATTTCAGGTGACAGAGACCGGGTAGCAATTTCACAGATGAAGAATGCCTCTGTGAGAGTGATGTTCCCTCCCTTTAAAGAAAGAGGACACCTTAGCTTAAAAATTAAAAGTCTATTTAATTAGACACACAAATATGTATACAATATTTATCATGCTTCATCTTAAAATAAATAAATATAAATAACCTCTTTAGTTTAAATGTATAACTTCAGTAAATGTGTAATAATTTTTTGTTGTTGCTGATTCCATGATCTCATCTTCCTGCACCTTTTGTAAACAGATGTTTTGTGTTTTATATCTGTGATATTCAAGGCACATTTAATATTTTATATCTGTGATATTCAAGGCACATTTAATATTTTATATCTGTGATATTAAAGGCACATAATACCAATATGCTACCCTGAGATGCAATCTAGCTGCAAAAAACTGACAAGAAAATATCACCTAAACACCCCTATGTAAAAAAAGGTAGTTTTTCACCTCAAAATGACTTCAACTCACAATAGTAAGTGCTGTGAAGATATGCTGTAGCTACTGTCAGCTGTATGTTGAAACCCCTCCCCCAAAAAAACAGACAATCAGCTTCAAGTGCTAATGGGGGGTAGTTATCAAGCCGTCTACTTTTCTGGCTTCGCCGGCCCAATACGTCCGCCTAAGCTCGCCTACCTTCGCCGCCGCGGACCTTGAATACGTTCGCCTAAGTTATCAAATAAAGCTGTCAAAAAGCCGCGGGGCGATGAGCAGCGGACTGTGACAGTTATCACTCATCCGATCTCGCTGCCCTTCGGCTTTTTCCCAGCTTTATTGCTAGCCTGTCACTAAGCACTCACACTAAACTACACTGTTCTACCCCCTATACCGGCGCCCCTGGAGCCCCCCGCAACTAAATAAAGTTACTAACCCCTAAACCGCCGCTCCTAGACCCCGCCGCAACTCTTATAAATGTATTAACCCCTAAACCGCCGCTCCTAGACCCCGCTGCAACTCTTATAAATGTATTAACCCCTAAACCGCCGCTCCTAGACCCCGCCGCAAGTCTTATAAATGTATTAACCCCTAAACCGCCGCTCCCGGACACCGCTGCCACCTACAGTATACCTAGTAACCCCTATCCTGCCCCCCCTACACCGTCGCCACCTATAATAAATTTATTAACCCCTAATCTGCCCCCCCTACACCGTCGCCACCTATAATAAATTTATTAACCCCTAATCTGCCCCCCCTACACCGTCGCCACCTATAATAAATTTATTAACCCCTAATCTGCCCCCCCCTACACCGTCGCCACCTATAATAAATGTATTAACCCCTAATCTGCCCCCCCTACACCGTCGCCACCTATAATAAATTTATTAACCCCTATCCTGCCCCCCACTACGCCGCCGCCACTGTGATAAAATTATTAACCCCTAAACCTAAGTCTAACCCTAACCCTAACGCCCCCCTAACTTAAATATTAATTAAATAAATCTAAATAAATTAACTCTTATTAACTAAATGAATCCTATTTAAAACTAAATACTTACCTTTAAAATAAACCCTAATATAGCTACAATATAAATAATAATTATATTCTAGCTATCTTAGGATTTATATTTATTTTACAGGTAACTTTCAATTTATTTTAACCATGTACAATAACTATTAAATAGTTATTAACTATTTAATAGCTTACCTAGCTAAAATAAAGAGAAATGTACCTGTGAAATAAATCCTAACCTAAGTTACAATTACACCTAACACTACACTATACTTTAATAAATTATTCCTATTTAAAAATAAATACTTACCTGTAAAATAAACCCTAAGATAGCTACAATATAATTAATAATTATATTATAGCTATCTTAGGATTTATATTTATTTTACAGGTAACTTTGTATTTATTTTAGCTAGTTAGAATAGTTATTAAATAGTTATTAACTATTTAATAACTACCTAGCTAAAAGAAATAGAAAATTACCTGTAAAATAAATCCTAACTTAAGTTACAATTAAACCTAATACTACACTATCATTAAATTAACTAAATAAACTACCTACAAATAACTACAATTAAATACAATTACATAAACTAACTAAAGTACAAAAAATAAAAAAAGCTAAGTTACAAAAAATAAAAAAATAAGTTACAAACATGTTAAAAATATTACAACAATTTTAAGCTACTTACACCTAATCTAAGCCCCCTAATAAAATAACAAACCCCCCCAAAATAAAAAAAATCCCTACCCTATTCTAAATTAAATAAATTTCAAAGCTCTTTTACCTTACCAGCCCTTAAAAGGGCCATTTGTGGGGGCATGCCCCAAAAAGTTCAGCTCTTTTGCCTGTAAAAGAAAAATACAACCCCCCCCAACATTAAAACCCACCACCCACATACCCCTAATCTAACCCAAACCCCCCCTTACAAAAACCTAACACTAATCCCCTGAAGATCATCCTACCTTGAGTCGTCTTCACTCAGCCGAGCCATCGATGGAACTGAAGAGGACATCCGGAGCGGAAGAAGTTAATCCTCCAAGCGGCGCTGAAGAAATCTTCCATCCGATGAAGTCATCAACCAGGCGGCGCTGAAGAAGTCTTCGATCCGGCCGATGTCATCTTCAAAGAGGCGCTGAAGAGGTCTTCTATCCGGGCGAAGTCATCTTCCAAGCCGGGTCTTGAATCTTCCTTCCGCCGACGCGGAACCACCTTCTTCCCCGACGGACTACGACGAATGACGGCTCCTTTAAGGGATGTCATCCAAGATGGCGTCCCCTCAATTCCGATTGGCTGATAGGATTCTATCAGCCAATCAGAATTAAGGTAGGAAAATCTGATTGGCTGATGGAATCAGCCAATCAGAATCAAGTTCAATCCGATTGGCTGATCCAATCAGCCAATCAGATTGAGCTCGCATTCTATTGGCTGATCGGAACAGCCAATAGAATGCGAGCTCAATCTGATTGGCTGATTCCATCAGCCAATCAGATTTTTCCTACCTTAATTCCGATTGGCTGATAGAATCCTATCAGCCAATCGGAATTGAGGGGACGCCATCTTGGATGACGTCCCTTAAAGGAGCCGTCATTCGTCGTAGTCCGTCGGGGAAGAAGGTGGTTCCGCGTCGGCGGAAGGAAGATTCAAGACCCGGCTTGGAAGATGACTTCGCCCGGATAGAAGACCTCTTCAGCGCCTCTTTGAAGATGACATCGGCCGGATCGAAGACTTCTTCAGCGCCGCCTGGATGATGACTTCATCGGATGGAAGATATCTTCAGCACCGCTTGGAGGATTAACTTCTTCCGCTCCGGATGTCCTCTTCAGTTCCATCGGTGGCTCGGCTGAGTGAAGACGACTCAAGGTAGGATGATCTTCAGGGGATTAGTGTTAGGTTTTTGTAAGGGGGGTTTGGGTTAGATTAGGGGTATGTGGGTGGTGGGTTTTAATGTTGGGGGGGGGGTTGTATTTTTCTTTTACAGGCAAAAGAGCTGAACTTTTTGGGGCATGCCCCCACAAATGGCCCTTTTAAGGGCTGGTAAGGTAAAAGAGCTTTGAAATTTATTTAATTTAGAATAGGGTAGGGATTTTTTTTATTTTGGGGGGGTTTGTTATTTTATTAGGGGGCTTAGATTAGGTGTAAGTAGCTTAAAATTGTTGTAAGATTTTTAACATGTTTGTAACTTATTTTTTTATTTTTTGTAACTTAGCTTTTTTTATTTTTTGTACTTTAGTTAGTTTATGTAATTGTATTTAATTGTAGTTATTTGTATGTAGTTTATTTAGTTAATTTAATGATAGTGTAATATTAGGTTTAATTGTAACTTAGGTTAGGATTTATTTTACAGGTAATTTTGTATTTCTTTTAGCTAGGTAGTTATTAAATAGTTAATAACTATTTAATAACTATTGTAACTAGCTAAAATAAATACAAAGTTACCTGTAAAATAAATATAAATCCTAAGATAGCTATAATATAATTATTAATTACATTGTAGCTATCTTAGGGTTTATTTTACAGGTAAGTATTTATTTTTAAATAGGAATAATTTATTAAAGTATAGTGTAGTGTTAGGTGTAATTGTAACTTAGGTTAGGATTTATTTCATAGGTACATTTCTCTTTATTTTAGCTAGGTAAGCTATTAAATAGTTAATAACTATTTAATAGTTATTGTACATGGTTAAAATAAATTGAAAGTTACCTGTAAAATAAATATAAATCCTAAGATAGCTAGAATATAATTATTATTTATATTGTAGCTATCTTAGGGTTTATTTTACAGGTAAGTATTTATTTTTAAATAGGAATAATTTATTAAAGTATAGTGTAGTGTTAGGTGTAATTGTAACTTAGGTTAGGATTTATTTCATAGGTACATTTCTCTTTATTTTAGCTAGGTAAGCTATTAAATAGTTAATAACTATTTAATAGTTATTGTACATGGTTAAAATAAATTGAAAGTTACCTGTAAAATAAATATAAATCCTAAGATAGCTAGAATATAATTATTATTTATATTGTAGCTATATTAGGGTTTATTTTAAAGGTAAGTATTTAGTTTTAAATAGGATTCATTTAGTTAATAAGAGTTAATTTATTTAGATTTATTTAATTAATATTTAAGTTAGGGGGGCGTTAGGGTTAGGGTTAGACTTAGGTTTAGGGGTTAATAATTTTATTACAGTGGCGGCGGCGTAGTGGGGGGCAGGATAGGGGTTAATAAATTTATTATAGGTGGCGACGGTGTAGGGGGGGCAGATTAGGGGTTAATAAATTTGTTATAGGTGGCGACGGTGTAGGGGGGGCAGGATAGGGGTTAATACATTTAATATAGGTTGCGGCGGGTTCAGGGAGCGGCGGTTTAGGGGTTAATATGTATAGAGTAGCTTGCGGTGGGCTCCGGGAGCGGCGGTTTAGGGGGTAATAACTTTATTTAGTTGCGGCGGTGTAGGGGGGGTCAGATTAGCGGTGTTTAGACTCGGGGTACATGTTAGGGTGTTAGGTGTAGACATCTCCCATAGGAATCAATGGGATGTCTGTCAGCAGCGAACTTGTACTTTCGCTATGGTCAGACTCCCATTGATTCCTATGGGATCCGCCGCCTCCAGGCTGGCGCTTTGAAAACCAGGTACGCTGGGCCGTAAAAGTGCCGAGCGTACCTGCTAGTTTTTTGATATCTAGCAAAAGTAGTGAGATTGTGCCGCACTTGTGTGCGGAACATCTGGAGTGACGTAAGAATCGATCGGTGTCGGACTGAGTCCGGCGGATCGAAGTTTACGTCACAAAATTCTACTTTTGCCGGTCTCGAGCCTTTGATAACTAAGGCGAATCAGCCGCGCCACAAATACGCTGCGGAATTCCAGCGTATTTGAGGTTGACGGCTTGATAACTAGGCCCCAATGTCACAGTTTGATTTACTGTGATTTTATAGTAAACTTCCTTAAAGGGTCACTAAACCCAAAATGTTTCTTTCATGATTCAGATAGAGAATACAATTTTAAACAATATCTGAATGTATTTCTATTATCTAATTTGATTCATTCTTTAGATATCTATGCACATAGGGGAGCCAATCACACAAGGCATATATGTGCAGACACCAATCAGCAGCTACTGAGCCTATCTAGATATGCTTTTCAGCAAAGGATATCAAGAGAATGAAGCAATTTAGATAATAGAAGTAAATTTGAAAGTTGTTTAAAATAACATGCTCTTTCTAAATCATTACAGAAAGAAATTGGGTTTAATGTCCCTTTAAACTGAGGAGGAAGGGGGGCGGTGCCTAGCTGTGAACCAAGATGGAGGTGTAGGTGAAGAGCTCTGTGCAGCTGGGAGCTAAGAAAGGGCATAGTGAGTGCCTGCAATGCGGACAAGCAGTGGTACTGGACAGCAAGGAGACCCTGACACCTGCGGTTCACTTTTATAAACTCTGATCCGCCATAAAATGTGCAGCTGGATGGGGGTTTGAGAGCGCCTGACCCAGGCCTACCGCAACGCTATTCCTGACAAAGTGCCCGACGGAGAACTGGCTGAGGGGGATTCCCCATAATCGCACTTGCTACTCCAGTGCCCGAATGAAGAGGGGATGAAGCGAGACCGGGAGATCACTGCTCAACGGCGCAACAAGTAGAAAGTTCGGCCATGACGGGGAGCCGCCATTGACACGTGGGTAAGCTGCGGCCAAGGTATAAAAGGCAATAAAGCCCCGGCAGAGACGCAGACACGTTCCCTCAGCTATATCAGTGAGCACACAGCGGTAAGAAGGCAGAGAGAATACCGACTACTGTGATACCTTAATGCAGTGTTTTTCAACCAGTGTGCCGTGGCACACTAGTGTGCCGTGAGAGATCCTCAGGTGTGCCACGGCAGACTGACAACAGTGTGACATATTTTTTTAAACTTTGCTTGTTTTTTACTCCCAGTGCAGGGGTAGTTTGTAGGAGGCATGGCATAACAGCACAATACATACAGTATGTGTGTGTTTGTGTGTATGTGTATATATATATGCTGTATTAGGCTACAATGTGTGATTTTTTTTTAATTTTGGGATGGTGGTGTGCCACAGGATTTTTTAATGTAAAAAAGTGTGCCATGGCAAAAAAAAGGTTAAAAATCACTGCCTTAATGAGGCAGTGGGGAAGGAAAATACCTGTAATGCAGGGAAATATGTCATCTACCATTCTTTAATAAAATAAATAAGGGCCCTTAAACATGTGCCAACTTTACAAGGGGCAGGACACTATTACTATATCTACTTAGAATGCAGGGGACTCTGGCTATATAATATACAAATAGGGCTCTGAGTGGTTTCTCTCAGGTTAACACTTTCATAATCAATGGTGTTATAAGAGGAGGCTAGACCAGCAAGGAAAATCTTTATCATTGCAATTGTGGGACTGATTTTGTGAGACACAGGCATAAACTGCTTTATGACACAGCACCTGATAATTTAGAGCACTATAATCTTACACATCATCATGTCCACTAGGAAAGCTAACAAGCCAGAAAAGCTTACTAAAATAGCTCCTATGGACTCTTTCTTTAAAGCTTCAAAGGCTAACAAACTCCCTGACAACATGGAGTCTGAAACTGAAGAGGATACAGACATGGATCACACTGTATTAACCCAAGCAGACCAAATTCCTGCTACAAAGGCTGATCTACAACTGTTGGTCTCTAAAAGAGATATTGACACTAATTTTGAAAAACTTTGGAACAAAATAGACAATCTCCACTCCACTGTGACTGCTAGCGACATTACAAAGTGACATTACAGAGATAGGGGGTAGGGTGGACACCCTGGAAACGAACCAGGATGAGATATCTGATGAAATAACCACACTCTCCAAATCTGTATCATTGCAAAAGCAAGAAATCCTGGACCTCCAGGACAAAATGGAGGACCTGGAGAATAGGTCATGGAGGTGCAATTTGCGCCTCAAAGGGGTCCCAGAGTCAACCACATCCAAAGATTTAAACTCCTATCTTCTTCAACTATTTAGAGCAATCACCGGAGATAACACAGAGGATTCATATCAAATAGAGAGAGCCCACAGAGCCCTTAGAGCTAGACCTAGAGATGACTTACCACCCAGGGATATCATAGTGAAGCTTTTACGTTTCCCTGAGAAAGAAAAAATCTTGCAAGCTGCCCGCCAGAATCCTACATTTAAATTCCAGGGAAACGTGATACAGTTTTATCAAGACTTGTGTTTCCGTACTCTACAACGCCGAGGCTCATTGAGACCACTGACGGTGCTCCTACGAAAACATCAGGTGCCATATCGCTGGGGCTTCCCTTTCGCCCTAATAGTGGTGAAGGACGGGAAAACAACTACTATAAGATCTATAGATGAGGTACCCATGGCATGCCATTCCCTGGGGTTAGATCTACCAGACTTCTCAACCACAATGTCACCCACAAAAGAACCAGGGACTTCAGAAGCCAGAAGCTCGTCATCCAAGAACAGATGGACAAAGATCACCAAGGGGGGAAAGAGGCCCAAGACATGATCCTGCTTTTTGCCACTGGAACTGAGGCGAGATTCCCTCCCCTGCAAAAATGTTTTGTTCAACATACAGAGTGAAAATCAAGTCTTCTTGGCTTTACAGACGTAGGCGCAACATCCATATATGTGAGATGGAGACACATGGAGGAGACAAATGGTTGCTAAAGCCTATATCCTTTTTTTTACTGCTTTCCATTGCTCTCATATACTAATGGGACAGAACTGGTCCGTATCACCCATGTGATTAATTGTGAAACTACTATGTCCGTAATCTAAAGCCGAAATTCGGCATACAACCGATACTCCCGGTTGCATGCTCTCCTACATTTTTTTCTTTCTCTACCTATCCCTATCTAGCTTAATTTCCTGGTATTTATTGTTTTATCTTTCACTTCCCCCCTTCCTTCCTTCCTTCTTTTTCCCTTTTCTTTTTAAACTTCTTTTTCTAAAATTTCCTTTTCTATCTTTTTCTGTCGTTACTAATATTAGGGAGTTCCCTTGGGAACTACTTGAACTAAGGTTTAATGGTTAAAAAAGTTTATGTGTTTAAGTTAATGTTTGTGTTCAGGTTGATTATGTCGTTACCTAGTTATTGTGTATATCTTAAGTCAAAACTGCTTTCGAGTCATGCAAAGTTATTAAGCTATTTTTTTCCCCAACTAGGGGGATTCAGATGACTCTCGCTACAGCCACCCTCCAGATCACGAGTCGGGTAAGTCTTCAACTGCTCATCCCCACAGGTTGTTGCCAGGGCAGGGGTTTCTGCCGACTATTTTGTTCTTTCATAAAGATGTTAATCCTCACCAGGCAGCATAATGACACTTCCCATACTTAACTTAATTTCACATAATGTGAGGGGCTTACATTCGGACCTTAAAAGGCGTACAGCACTTACCCAATACAGAAATTTACGTGCAAATATTATATTTCTTCAGGAGACACACTTTGTTTCCACTTCCATCCCCAAATACTGGTCACAGGAATTCACACAACACTACCATGCCACCTCGACCTCAAAGAAACGTGGAGTTTCAATATTAATACACCATTCAGTGTTGTTCATACATGGGGAGACAATAGCGGATACTGAGGGACGATACATTCTAGTACAGGGCCAGCTCCAAGGCGTAAACGTGGTCCTGTGTAATATCTATGCCCCAAATGAAAAACAAAACGCCTTTTTTAAACAAATCTCACATTTACTAACTACCTGGTCTAAAATGCGTATTATTTTGGCAGGAGACTTTAATCTAGACCTCCAAAATCTAATTTATAGGCCCCCCAATGTACCCTCTAAGAAACATAAGAGACTGAGGTCCATGGCCAAAGATATTCTTGATTTGTTGGTCCCACATTCTCTGGTTGACACTTGGAAAACTCAGAATGGCATAACCACTGATACTACATATTATTCTGCAGCCCATAATTCATATTCCAAGTTAGATTATATTTTCATCAGCCAGATATTACAACCGGTCCTTAAAGCCGCCAACATTCATACATGCGTTTGGTCGGTCCACTCTATAACGCAGGTGCAATTGGGAGACTTGAGGGATGTAAATAGGGTGCGGGCATGGACTTATTACCCTGCTTGTCTACAAACCCCCCAAACTAAAAACAGCCTAATTAGGGCATTGGGAGAATATTGGAATATAAACTTAGACTCTACCTCTAACCCCATAACAGTCTGGGCAGCACATAAATCAGTAATCCGTGGATTGCTTATTAAAGAAAAAACTTTATATAACAAGAAAACCCAGGCGCACTTGTCACAGCTGTATACTGAGATAGCTGAACTAGAACGCTCCCACAAACTGTCGCTGTCTGCAGCTACCCTTCACACATTACAACTAAAAAGACAGGCCCTAGCAAAATATTTGAACGAACACTCCATTAGGGCGGCGCATAGATTAAAAACAAATTACTTTTTGTATGCAAACAAGCCTGATAAATATTTGGCAAAAAAAATCAGAGATGCACAACAGGCCTCTTCAATAGCACTTCTGCACAATGGAGCTGGCCTCCTCACCTCCCACCCACAGGAGATTGTTGATACATTTGCAGATTACTATGGTAATCTATATGATGGCAAAAAAGTAATTTATGACGACAATACACAACTCTTACAGAAAGATTTTTTAGACTCCACGCGATTGGACATAGTTTCAGAAGGGGACCGGGAATCATTAAATGCTAAGATTACCCAGGCAGAAATTTTGACAGTTCTTAAAGATCTTAAACCAGGGAAGGCACCAGGGCCAGACGGGTTTACTGGGGAGTACTACAAGCTGTTTAGGCCGTTTCTGGTCCCCCATCTAGTTCGTTTTGCAAATCATATCATGGAGGGTCATGAAATTCCAACAGAGCTTCTCCAAGCTAAAATAGTTGTCTTACCTAAACCAGGGAAGAATCCGAAATTTTGTTCCAATTATAGACCTATCTCCCTTATTAATCAGGACATTAAAATTGTGACTAAGGTGATGGCCAACAGACTCAAACGTATAATTCCGACAATGGTTCACCCAGACCAAGTGGGCTTTGTTATGGGTAGGGAAGCCCCTGACAACGTAAGGAGAATGACAGTAATAACGGACCATCTGACTGACAGGGGAGTGCCTTCTCTGCTCCTATCACTGGATGCGGAGAAGGCATTCCACAGAGTGGACTGGCAATATATGTGGACGATGCTTGAGAGGAGGGGGATACGTGGGCCCTTTCTGGTAGCACTTAAAAATATGTACTCTAATCCTTCTGCATGTATAAGAGCTATCGGACACCATTCCACACCCATTAAGATTCTGAACGGAACCAGACAGGGATGTCCCTTGTCGCCGCTCCTCTTTGCGCTATGTATAGAGCCACTAGCAGCTTCAATCCGAAATAACCCAGACATATTGGGAGTTCAGATCAGGAAATTTAACCACAAAATAACTCTGTTCGCAGATGATATTCTTTTGACGATAACCAAACCACTACTGTCACTCCCAAATCTATATAAAACTATACAGGAGTTTTCCTTGATCTCGGGGTATAAAATCAATTTAGATAAGTGTGAGGCCCTCCCCTTTAACCTCCCAAAGCACACTCTTAAACTTATTGAAACTAATTTCACATTTAAATGGGCCAGAAACAGCATTAAATACCTTGGTATAAATTTGACCCCCCATTCTTCTACTCTTTACAACCATAACTACACCCCATTATATAAGAAAATTCGTTCAGACCTTAACAAATGGCGGACATATAGATTCTCTTGGTATGGAAGATTGACCTCCATTAAAATGAATATTTTGCCGAGACTGCTATACTTATTTAGAGTCTTGCCAATAAAGATTAACATACAAGAGCTTGAATCTATTCAGTCGGCCTTACACTGTTATCTCAGGGATAAGAAACAAGCTAGAATTCAGGCTAGGGTTCTGACGCGACACAGACAGCTGGGGGGTGTGGGCTTACCTAATTTGCAGGACTATTATCGGGCGTCTAGACTAGCCCAGATCTCCATTTGTGGTAGGAGAGACGAAAACATCCTTTGGCCGTCCCTGGAATCTGAATTGGGGAAGCTCAGCTCCCCTGAGGATATCATATGGGATCCGGGGCTGGGGGGGGGGGGGTGGAGGCCAAGCATATTGCCCTAATTACTAGATTGTCAATAAGGGAGTGGACTTCCACACTAGGGACTGCAAACATCTTTCCCGAGAACTCGCTGAAAAAACCCCTAAAATACCTGATAAACCCAGACCTTAGACCAGCCATAAGCAAATGGGAAAATAAGGGACTTTACAGGGTGGCAGATTTTGTAAATAGTGGAACCCCTATTTCTTATGCCCAGTTGAGCCTAAAAATAGAACCATTGCCACTACAGTGGTTTTTATATCTGCAAATAGCATCCGTGATTCGCGCCTACATTGCCAATAGAGCTATGCAACCCACTACGAACTTAGAAAGACTTAGTTGCACTCCTACCAGATCCAAACATGCAATCTCACACATATATATTGACTTACAAACAGCTAAGGTTAAATCTAAGTCAGCTCTCACACTCAGGTGGGAGGCCGATTTGGGAGTAGAGAAAGACCAAAGTGATTGGGATAAACTGTTCTACGTCTCATGTAAAAACCTGCTAAGTGCGGACCTTAGGGAAAATATTATTAAGACTTCTTTTAGGTGGTATCTAACCCCCATTCAGACAGCTCATTCAGTTAGGAACGGTACTAGACTCTGCTATAGGGGGTGTGGGGAGGTGGGTACCTACCTCCATATGTGGTGGGAATGCCCGAGGGTCAGTGATATTTGGAAAAACCTATCTGGACTCCTAAGTAAGTTGCTGGATGAGTCCATAAACCTAGAAATATCGCAGTCTCTCCTACACGATAGGTTACCAGCTCTCAATAAATATATTAATGCTTTCATTAGAATACTCTGCACCATTACCAGAACAAGCATAGCAAAACACTGGAAGACGGGTGTGCCCACATGGGCGGAAATCTTGTCCAGAATTAAATTAACATTCTGTATGTATGAATCAGCCGCCCAGATACAAAATACGACAGAATCCTTTCAGAAAGTATGGTATTATTAGATGCTGAGACAAGAAAATGAGAGTGCAGTATCGACAGGCACCATCTCATAGAAATAGGGTCCTGGAGGTAATGGGAGGGAGCAGTGGAAGCATACAAATTCAGGTGAATAGACAAGACCGTGATGTGGTGGCAATTATAGGCTTACAAATAGTCAAATGTAATTTATATGGAACGACTTGTTTATGTTGTAGGTTTTTATTAGTTGTTTTAAGTTTAATTTTGTTTTTGATGATGTGAGTGGCCAATATTATCAGATTGGGAAGTTCTTTCTTTTCCTTCCCAAGTGTTATCGGTCATTCTCCTACTCCTTATTAAAATGTTGGTTGCCCTTGGGGGTGAGTTCGGTACTACTGGGGCATTAAAACTTTCCTTACTTCTATAAGGACACAGAAGATGGAACCTGGTGCAACATATGGACTTAAGCCCAAGAGCTAATAGAGATTACTTGCTAGCACTACAGAGAGACTTTGAACTCTTACTACTTCCATGTTTCACTTGAGTTATTTGCTTGTAAGGGCCAGATGACCAGTTGTCGGCCTATTATGATCGATGTGATTTGTATCTTAATTTGAAATGCTTAATAAAAAGATTTAATCTAAACTGAGGAGGAAAATAACATAACTGTGCCCGCACATGCCAGATGCATGCTCCTTTGCATGTCCTGGGATTAACATCCTGTTTGGCTGCTTATATTTTCTTTTGACAGCTATGCTGCATCACTTAGTGCCTCAACATTTGGGTATCATGACCCTTTAAACTTTTTCATACTGAGGCACACTTTAAAGGGACATTAAAGGGACACTGAACCCAATTTTTTTTTCTTTTGAGATTCAGATAGAGCATGCAATTTTAAGCAACTATCTAATTTACTCCTATAATCAATTTATATTCGTTCTCTTGCTATCTTTATTTGAAAAAGAAGGCATCTAAGCTTTTTTTTTGGCTCAGATTCTGGACAGCACTTTTTCATTGGTGGATGAATTTATCCACCAATCAGCAAGAACAACCCAGTTTGTTCACCAAAAATGGGCCGGCATCTAAACTTACATTCTTGCATTTCAAATAAAGATACCAAAAGAATGAAGAAAATTTGATAATAGGAGTAAATTAGAAAGTTGCTTAAAATTTCATGCTCTGTCTGAATCACGAAAGAAAAAAAACTTTGAGATGATAAATAAAATAATAAATTTTATATCTAAAAAAAACCTCTTTTCCTGTAATTGCATTTTGATTTTGTGAGCTATTTAGTTACTGTTAGAAATAGAAGTGCAGAACACTGATCTTTTCCACAGAGTCATTGGCTGCACACTCTAGTGACTTATTTATAAGTGTCCCTGTCGGCATTTAACATTGCACAAGCATTTGTTGGGAAATGCTTGTGCAATTCCGCCCCTGCACATTTGCTGCCAATCGGCAGGGGGTGTCATTCATCCCGATCAGATTGGGAAGATTGCTAATTCCGCTACCTAGTTGTTAACTTCTGTTTCTGGTGAGCCTGAAACTACGGGAGTAGATAGCAGTATTCGTTGCTTATTAAATCTATCTCCTAAAACTTTACACTTATTTTGTCAATACTGATGAAACTTTAAAAAAACATAAATTATGCTTACCTGATAATTTCATTTCTATCGTTGGGAGGAGAGTCCACAGCTTCATTCATTACTTATGGGAATTAAGAACCTGGCCACCAGTAGGAGGCAAAGACACCCCAGCCAAAGGCTTAAATACCTCCCCCACTCCCCTCATCCCCCAGTCGTTCTGCCGAGGGAACAAGGAACAGTAGGAGAAATATCAGGGTATAAATGGTGCCAGAAAAAAATATAAAATTCATGGCCGCCCACTGGAGATACGGGCGGGAGCCATAGACTATCCTCCCCCCCAATGGAAATGAAATTATCAGGTAAGCATAATTTATGTTTTCCATCTAAAGGGGAGGAGAGTCCATGGCTTCATTCATTACTTATGGGAAATATATACCCAAGCTCTAGAGGACACTAAATGAAACCGGGAGGGTAAAGGCAGACCCGTAAACTGAGGGCACCACAGCCTGTAGAACCTTTCTCCCAAAACAGCTTCCGCAGAAGCAAAGACGTCAAATTTGTAAAACTTTGTGAAAGTATGCAAGGAGGACCAGGTAGCCTTACAAATCTGATCCATAGAAGCCTCATTTTTGAAGGCCCAAGATGAAGTCACTGCTCTAGTGGAATGAGCCGTAATCCTCTGAGGGGGCTTGTGTCCTGCTGACTCATAGACGAGGGATATGAAGCTCCTCAGCCAAAAAGACAAAGAAGTAGCAGAGGCCCGATGACCCTGCAGTTCCCTGAATAGACTACAAAAAGAGAGTTAGATTGTCTGAAATCCTTAGTCGCCTGAAGATAGAACTTTAAGGCATAAACCACATCCAGATTATGAAGTAGCCTCTCCTTAGAAGAAGAGGGGCTAGGACACAAAGAAGGAACAACTATTTCCTGATTGATGTTACGGTCAGACACCACCTTGGGAAGAAATCCCAAGCCAGTGTGAAGAACAGCCTTATCGCTGTAAAACATCACATAAGGGGTCTCATGTTGCAAGGCCACCAGTTTGGAACTCTGCGGGCTGATGCAATGGCTAACAGGAACAGAACCTTCCAAGACAGGATCTTTAGGTCAAGAGAATGCATAGGCTCAAATGGAGCCCTCTGTAAAACTTTAAGAACCAAATTCAAGCTCCACGGGGAGCAGACTGCCTAAACACAGGCCTGTTTCTAGATAGGGCCTGAACAAAGGATTGAATGTCAGGGAGCTCAGCGAGCTTCCTATGCAACAACACTGTTAGAGCTGAGATCTGTCCCTTCAAGGAACTAGCAGCAAGACCCTTCTCCAAACCCTCTTGGAGAAATGACAAAATCCTGGATACGTACACCTTGTGCCAAGGATATCCACATCTCTCACAACAGGACAAGTACACTCTCCACACCTTAAGGTAGATGCGTTGAGTGACTGGCTTTGGTAGATGTGTTGAGTGACTGGCTTCCTCACCTGAACTAGAGTATCAATCACAGTTTCAGAAAAACCTCTCTTGGCTAGGACTAAGCGTTCAATCTCCACACAGACAGCCTCAGAGAAACTAGATACTGATGTTGAAAAGGACCCTGTTCCATCAGGTCCCTGCGACAGGGTAACCTCCACAGCGGAGAGGATGACATCTCCACCAGATCCGCAAACCACGTCCTCCGCGGCCATGAAGGAGCAATCAGAATGGATGACGCTCTCTTCTGCTTTATGCATGCCACTATACGAGGTATAAGTGGTAACGGAGGAAAAATGTACACTAGACTGAACTCCCAAGGTACCGCCATTGCATCTATCAGCTCCGCTTGGGGGTCCCTCGACCTTGATCCGTATCGGGGAAGTTTGCAATTTAATCCGGACACCATGAGATCGATCTCTGGCGTCCCCCATCTGAGACAAATCTCCGCAAACACCTTGGGATGAAGAGACCATTCTCCCAGATGAAATGTTTGCCTGCTGAGAAAGTCCGCTTCCCAGTTGTCCACTCCAGGGATGTGGAACGCTGAGAGCGAACAGCCGTGGGTCTCTGCTCACTCCAGAATCCAAGACACCTCCGTCATTGCTAGGGAGCTCCTCGTACCCCCCTGGTGATTGATGTATGCCCCCGAGGTAATGTTGTCCATCTGAAACCTAATGAAGTTGCATTCTCCCAGACAGGGCCATGCCTTCAGAGCATTGTATATCGCTCGCAGCTCCAGGATATTTATCAGAAGAAGAGACTCCAGCTGAGATCATTTTCCCTGTGCCATCCTGGCACCCCAAACAGCTCCCCATCCCATCAGACTCGCGTCCGTGGTCACAATTTCTCAGGACGGTCTCAAGAAAGATGTCCCCATGGACAACTGGACCGGACGGATCCACCAAGAGAGGGAAGACCGAGTCCGCGCATCCATGGATATCAGCTGTGACAGATCGGAATGATCGCCGTTCCCCTGCCTCAACATACACAGTTGAAGAGGTCTGAGATGAAATCTTGTGAATGGAATGAAGTCTATGCTGGAGACCATGAGCCCAATCACCTCCATACACTGAGCCACTGAGGGACTCCTTGAGGACTGAAGGGCAAGACAGGCGGATGCAATCTTCCTACATCGCTGATCTGTGAGGAATATCTTCATGGACAGGGAGTCTAGTATCATGCCCAGAATCTCCACCCTGGTGCTGGGAACCAGGGAGCTCTTTCCGGAGTTGATCTTCCAACTGTGAGATTGAAGTAACAGAAGCAGAGCCCTTGAGTTAACAGATAAAAGGACGGTGCATGAACCATAATGTCGTCCAGGTAGGGCACCACCACAATACCCCTGGATCTGGCCACTGCAAGCAGTGCCCCCAGAACCTTCATGAAGTCTCTCTGAGCCATCGCAAGACCGAAGGGAAGGGCCACAAATTAAAAATGCTGGTCCAGAAATGCAAATCTGAGAAACTTGAAGTGGTCCCTGCTTGAAGTGGTCCCTGAGAATTGGAACATGCAGTTAGGCATCCTTCAAGTCTATTGTGGTCATGAACTGCCCCTCTTGAACTAGAGGCAAAATGGACCTGATCGTTTCCATTTTGAACGTTGGAATGGACAGGAACTTGTTTAAACACTTTAAATCCAGAATCGGGCGGAATGTGCCCTCCTTCTTTGGAACCACGAACAGATTTGAATTGTACCCTAGACTCCTTTCTGCATGGGGTACTGGTGTGATAACGCCTAGAGATGATAGATCCCTCACACACTCTAGGAAGGCCTCTTACTTTTCCATCCTTGAAGACAGGTTTGAAACAAGGAATCTGCCCCTGGGCAGAAGGGACCTGAACCCTATCCTGTAACCCTGGGCGACAACCTCCAGAACCCAAGGGTCCTGAACATCCTGCCACCAGGCATCGGTCCGTAAACCTGTCGGGTGCTGCCCCTTCATGCCGACTCAGGTCCATGGATGCGCAGACTCGGTCTTCCCTCTCTTGGTGGATCCGTCCGGTCCAGTTGTCCAGACTATCCTCCCCCCGATGGAAATGAAATTATCAGGTAAGCATAATTTATGTTTTCCATCTAAAGGGGAGAAGAGTCCATGGCTTTATTCATTACTTATGGGAAATATATACCCAAGCTCTAGAGGACACTAAATGAAACCGGGAGGGTAAAGGCAGACCCTTAAACTGAGGGCACCACAGCCTGTAGAACCTTTCTCCCATAACAGCTTCCGCAGAAGCAAAGACGTCAAATTTGTAAAACTTTGTGAAAGTATGCAAGGAGGACCAGGTAGCCTTACAAATCTGATCCATAGAAGCCTCATTTTTGAAGGCCCAAGATGAAGTCAATGCTCTAGTGGAATAAGCCGTAATCCTCTGAGGGGGCTTGTTTCCTGCCGACTCATAGACGAGGGATATCAAGCTCCTCAGCCAAAAAGACAAAGAAGTAGCAGAGGCCCGCTGACCCTGCAGTTCCCTGAATAGACTACAAAAAGAGAGTTAGATTGTCTGAAATCCTTAGTCGCCTGAAGATAGAACTTTAAGGCACAAACCACATCCAGATTATGAAGTAGCCTCTCCTTAGAAGAAGAGGGGCTAGGACACAAAGAAGGAACAACTATTTCCTGATTGATGTTACGGTCAGACACCACCTTGGGAAGAAATCCCAAGCCAGTGTGAAGAACAGCCTTATCGCTGTGAAACATCACATAAGGGGTCTCATGTTGCAAGGCCGCCAGTTTGGAACTCTGCGGGCTGATGCAATGGCTAACAGGAACAGAACCTTCCAAGACAGGATCTTTAGGTCAAGAGAATGCATAGGCTCAAATGGAGCCCTCTGTAAAACTTTAAGAACCAAATTCAAGCTCCACGGGGAGCAGACTGCCTAAACACAGGCCTGTTTCTAGATAGGGCCTGAACAAAGGATTGAATGTCAGGGAGCTCAGCGAGCTTCCTATGCAACAACACTGTTAGAGCTGAGATCTGTCCCTTCAAGGAACTAGCAGCAAGACCCTTCTCCAAACCCTCTTGGAGAAAAGACAAAATCCTGGATACCTACACCTTGTGCCAAGGATATCCATATCTCTCACAACAGGACAAGTACATTCTCCACACGGTTTCAGAAAAACCTCTCTTGGCTAGGACTAAGTGTTCAATATCCACGCAGAGAGCCTCAGAGAAACTAGATTCTGATTTTGAAAAGGACCCTGTTCCAGCAGGTCCCTGCGACAGGGTAACCTCCACAGTGGAGAGGATGACATCTCCACCAGATCCGCAAACCACGTCCTCCGCGGCCATGAAGGAGCAATCAGAATGGATGACGCTCTCTTCTGCTTTATGCATGCCACTATACGAGGTATAAGTGGTAACGGAGGAAAAATGTACACTAGACTGAACTCCCAAGGTACCGCCAATGCATCTATCAGCTCCGCTTGGGGGTCCCTCGACCTTAATCCGTATCGGGGAAGTTTGCAATTTAATCGGGACACCATGAGATCGATCTCTGGCGTCCCCCATCTGAGACAAATCTCCGCAAACACCTCAGGATGAAGAGACCATTCTCCCAGATGAAATGTTTGCCTGCTGAGAAAGTCCGCTTCCCAGTTGTCCACTTCAGGGATGTGGAACGATGAGAGCGAACAGCCGTGGGTCTCTGCCCACTCCAGAATCCAAGACACCTCCCTCATTGCTAGGGAGCTCCTCGTACCCCCCTGGTGATTGATGTATGCCCCAGAGGTAATGTTGTCCATCTGAAACCTAATGAAGTTGCATTCCCCCAGACAGGGCCATGCCTTCAGAGCATTGTATATCGCTCGCAGTTCCAGGATATTTATCAGAAGAAGAGACTCCAGCTGAGATCATTTTCCCTGTGCCATCCTGGCACCCCAAACAGCTCCCCATCCCATCAGACTCGCGTCCGTGGTCACAATTTCTCAGGACGGTCTCAAGAAAGATGTCCCCATGGACAACTGGACCGGACAGATCCACCAAGAGAGGGAAGACCGAGTCCGCGCATCCATGGATATCAGCTGTGACAGATCAGAATGATCGCTGTTCCCCTGCCTCAACATACACAGTTGAAGAGGTCTGAGATGAAATCTTGTGAATGGAATGAAGTCTATGCTGGAGACCATGAGCCCAATCACCTCCATACACTGAGCCACTGAGGGACTCCTTGAGGACTGAAGGGCAAGACAGGCGGATGCAATCTTCCTACGTCGCTGATCTGTGAGGAATATCTTCATGGACAGGGAGTCTAGTATCATGCCCAGAATCTCCACCCTGGTGCTGGGAACCAGGGAACTCTTTCCGGAGTTGATCTTCCAACTGTGAGATTGAAGTAACAGAAGCAGAGCCCTTGAGTTAATTTCTGCCAGATAAAAGGACGGTGCATGAACCATAATGTCGTCCAGGTAGGGCGCCACCACAATACCCCTGGATCTGGCCACTGCAAGCAGTGCCCCCAGAACCTTCATGAAGTCTCTCTGAGCCGTCGCAAGACCAAAGGGAAGGGCCACAAATTAAAAATGCTGGTCCAGAAATGCAAATCTGAGAAACTTGAAGTGGTCCCTGTGAATTGGAACATGCAGTTAGGCATCCTTCAAGTCTATTGTGGTCATGAACTGCCCCTCTTGAACTAGAGGCAAAATGGACCAGATCGTTTCCATTTTGAACGTTGGAACGGACAGGAACTTGTTTAAACACTTTAAATCCAGAATCGGGCGGAATGTGCCCTCCTTCTTTGGAACCACGAACAGATTTGAATTGTACCCTAGACCCCTTTCTGCATGGGGTACTGGTGCGATAACGCCTAGAGATGATAGATCCCTCACACACTCTAGGAAGGCCTCTTAATTTTCCATCCTTGAAGACAGGTTTGAAACAAGGAATCTGCCCCTGGGCGGAAGGGACCTGAACCCTATCCTGTAACCCTGGGTGACAACCTCCAGAACCCAAGGGTCCTGAACATCCTGCCACCAGGCATCAGTCCATAAACCTGTCGGTTGCTGCCCCTTCATGCCGACTTTGTCTCGGAGGCTTTTTGCTCTGTTTAGACTTGTTCCAAGCCTGAGCAGGCTTCTAGGCTCCCTTAGGTGGGTCCACCTTCACGGTGGGCTGCTGGCATTGGGCCTTGTCTGCATGAAAGGGATGAAAATTAGAACCTTTAGGCTTAGCCTTCTTATCCTGGGGCAGAAAGGCCCCCTTGCCTCCCATAACCGTGGATATAATCGAGTCCAGGCCTGGACCGAACAAAATCTTACCTTGAAAAGGCAGGGACAGTAATCTCAGCTTACAAGTCATGTCCGCCGACCAAGATTTTAGTCACAGTGCCCTGCGTGCTAAAACGGAAAAATCTTACACCTTAGCGTTCAGGCGAATAATCTGCATATTGGCATCGCAAATGAAAGAATTGGCAACCTTCAGCGCCTTAATCCTTTCCTGAACTTCATCTCGCACAGAGAATCACACCAATATGACGCAGCTCCAGCAACTGCAGCGATGGCTGCTGCCGGTTGAAAAACAAACCATGTGTGTTGAAACATTTTCCTTAACATGTTTTCCAACTTTTTATCCATGGGCTTCTTGAACGACGAGCTATCCTAGAGGAAAATTTGTACGCTTAGCGAGAGTGGAGATAGCCACATCGACCTTGGGAATGGTTCCCCACAGCTCAAGCTGGGCCTGCAGAACGGGGAAAAGATTTTTAAAATTAGAAGAAGGAGAAAAGGATAAACCTAATTGCTCCCATTCATTCTTTATAATATTTGCCATCTTTACAGGAACCGGGAAGGTCTGGGGCACCACCCTGTCCTCATACACCCTGTCCAGTTTAGGAATGAAGGGTTCTTCTGGAAGCTTCAGCTCCGGAACCTCAAGAGTAGCAAGCCAGAGGTTTAGATGACATTGGAGTGGGCCCCATTGTCATACCACTCCGCAGGAGTTTCCGACATAGATGAGTTGGTCCGCTCTGGAAAGCTCTACGCTTGCGCTTAGCAGAACACGGTAAAGCATGGATCACTTTAGAAACTGCCGTTTGAAGTTGGTCTGCAAAATCTGGCGGCCAGCAAATCTCCACCTGAAGGGATAACAGTTGGACCCTGGGGCGCTGCATGTGGAATAGGGGACACAATTAGGGAACACACCTCAGGGGATGAAAATCCTTCAGAGGTGGACGGCTCAGTAATACTAGACATTCTCTTATTTTTAGATGTTGTAGCTCTTTCAAGGCATGTGGAACATAGTTGCTCAGGCTGGTCTACTGGAACCTCACAATAAACACAGGTAAAAGACTTAGATAAAGAGGGAGTACCCTCCAATACGTCAGAATCCTCCACAGCTTTCATCTTAATTAGCAAAATTAAAAACAGGCACCTTTATAACCGCCAATGGCCGGGACACTCACCACCTCCTCGGACCCGGACTAGAGAAACTTTGTCTCCTCCATCGCAGATCAGACCGGAAGTGAAGCCCTAACAGGACCGCCCCTGCTTAAAGGAGAAAACACGCCAAAAAAGGGCGCACAAAAACTCCCGGAAATGAACCTGTCAGTTCCACCACATTGCCAGAGCCTCATCCCGCACATAACGCAGCAATGACACAATAAAGAATACCATGTATAAACCCCAACTGTTCAATAATCCCCTTACCAGGAATATTAAACCTTGATTGTATAAAGATAAAAGGCACCACACTTTGGCCCTGTCTTCTGTGTTATCAACATAATAAAAAATTAAACAATCTTACCAGAATCCACGCCGTGGAACAGGAACACGGCCCTTCAAGTGTGACAGGTCGTAGCATCGCTCCTGACATGGACTTGAGAGAAGAAAGCAGTCTGCGAAACTCGTCAACGCCGATTGCTGTAGGAGCTGTTAATATGAGTCGGAATGGTGTCGCCATACTCTGCTTTCATGGATATCATCTCCGGACTCTAACTTTCACCCAGGCCCTCAACTGAAAGGCTTGTTAGGGCTACTTAAACTCTCGTCCCATAGCGAAGTGTAGTACTCTCCCTAAGAGACCTCTCTGCCATCCTCCTGTGATGAAAGGCAAAGAATGACTGGGGGATGAGAGGAGTGGGGAAGGTATTTAAGCCTTTGGCTGGAGTGTCTTTGCCTCCTCCTGGCGGCCAGGTTCTTAATTCCCATAAGTAATGAATGAAGCCGTGGACTCTCCTCCCCTTTAGATGGAAATACATCTACATGTTATTCTCAGACTAATATTTTCTTTAAATGCATCATTCTATCAAGCATTTATTTAGGGGCAAATTACAAGTGGAGCGCTAATTATCGCTTTCATGAAAGCGATATTTGTACTCCACTGTGTAATTCTAGTGCACGCTAATGTGTGCTGGTATTACAAGTTATCAGCAATGTGAACACGATCTTGTGTTTGCATTGCTGGAAAGAGACAGCATCAAAACCTAAGCATAGCAAATGGGGTATGTAGTGCAGCGATGGCAGCAAATTTAAATATATATCTAAATGCTTATATACAAATATATTTATGTGTTAATATGTGTATATGTTATGGGTAAAGTCAGAAATCCGGGTAATCCTATCATTACCCAGGTAAACCTGACATTACCCAAGCGGCTATGGGTAAAGCCTAATGTACTGTAATTCCCCCATCGACAATATTTTAGTTGCCTTTGGCTGGGGGATTCAAGGAAGGCGCCCCGATGATCCTCTGGCATCCACCCCAAGTGAACCCTGGGGAATGAGGTTAACAAGTGGGGCTTTGTCCCACTTAAACTCCCCAGATGGAGACAAAAAAGATAGTGAAGATGTGTGAATTACAGTGCATTGTATATATGTTATGTTTAATGCTGTGACTCGATGCACTATGAGAAGATTTATCATGTTACATCGGGCTTTACCCACAGCCGTTTGGGTAATATCAGGTTTACACGGGTTATGCTAGGATTACCCAATTTCTTACTTTACCTGCAACATATATACACATAAATAAATATATATATATATACAGTGGGACCTCGGTTTACGAATTTAATGCGTTCTCCGGGACGTTTCGTATTGCGAAAAATTCGTAAACCGAAACACGGTTTCCTATAGGAATGCATTGAAAACCAATTAATGCGTTCCGGAGGTGAGAAAAAAGGCTCCAAAACCTGCTGCAAAAGGCTCCAAAAGGCTCCAAAAGGCTCCACAACTTGCTGCAAATGGCTCCAAAAGGCTCAGCAACTTGCTGCAAATGGCTCCAAAACCGGGACACTTGTTTCGTATTGCGAAAAAAAATTGTAAAACGAAACACGGTTTCCCATAGGAATGCATTGAAAACCAAATAATTCGTTCGTATTGCGAAAAAAATTCGTAAACCAAGGAATTTTTTTCCCAGAATTTTCATTCGGAAACCGAAATTTTGTTTACCGAGTCGTTCGTTAACCGAGGTCCCACTGTATATATATATATATATATATATATATATATATATATATATATACAGTCCAGTTAGAGGACAGCACAATCTTACGCCAATTCAACTGCCAAGGTGCGCTGCAAGCCAATTCGTATCCTCTCCAAGAACACAGGCACTCACTGGTCTTTATAAAAGGTAATCCTTTATTCAATCCATTAAAACGATAATAATACCATGACGTTTCGGCACAACATTGTGCCTTTATCAAATGTATCAAAATATTAAAAGCTTCATACCAAACTTACCCCAAGTCACCACTTAAATACTACTGGAGTATAACACCTGCCGCCAGCTCACCGTGTGTGTAGTCGGCGTCTGACGTCATCAGGGAGCGCTAAACAGTGTGCCCTGTGAGATCGTAGGGCCGACGTTGCCATAGCAACATGTAAACCGTGTATAGTTTACATGTTGCTATGGCAACGTCGGCCCTACGATCTCACAGGGCACACTGTTTAGCGCTCCCTGATGACGTCAGACCCCGACTACACACACGGTGAGCTGGCGGCAGGCTGGCGGCAGGTGTTATACTCCAGTAGTATTTAAGTGGTGACTTGGGGTAAGTTTGGTATGAAGCTTTTAATATTTTGATACATTTGATAAAGGCACAATGTTGTGCCGAAACGTCATGGTATTATTATCATTTTAATGGATTGAATAAAGGATTACCTTTTATAAAGACCAGTGAGTGCCTGTGTTCTTGGAGAGGATATATATATATATATATATATATATATATATATATATATATATATATATATATATATATATATATATATATATATATACTGGGAACACACAGTTCCCATAGACTGCAATGTAAAGGCACTTTTCACTAACGTTTTTTTTTTCTAACAACCCACTCCTGCCAGCTTTAGCCCCAAAATACAGTGCAGTTATTTTATTAAAAAATTATGGTCTAGATTTAGAGTTCTGCGTTAGCCGTCAAAAGCAGCGTTAAGGGGTCCTAACGCTGGTATTGGCCGCCCGCTGGTATTTAGAGTCTTGTAGGTAAGGGTCTAACGCTCACTTTCCAGCCGCGACTTTTCCATACCGCAGATCCCCTTACGTCAATTGAGTATCCTATCTTTTCAATGGGATCTTCCTAACGCTGGTATTTAGAGTCTTGGCTGAAGTGACCGGTAGACCCTCTACCGACAAGACTCCAGCCGCAGAAAAAAGTCAGTAAAGAGCTTTCTGGGCTAACGCCGGTTTATAAAGCTCTTAACTACTGTGCTCTAAAGTATAGTAACACCCATAAACTACCTATGTACCCCTAAACCGAGGTCCCCCGACATCGCCGCCACTATAAAAAAAACATTTTAACCCCTAATCTGCTGACCGCACACCGCCGCCACCTACATCATCCCTATATACCCCTAATCTGCTGCCCCTAACATCGCCGACCACTATATTATATTTATTAACCCCTAATCTGCCCCCCCCCAATGTCGCCGCTACCTTACCTACACTTATTAACCCCAAATCTGCCGACCAGACCTCGCCGCTACTCTAATAAAGTTATTAACCCCTAAACCGCCGCACTCCCGCCTCGCAAACCCTATAATAAATAGTATTAACCCCTAATCTGCCCTCCCTAACATCGCCGCCACCTAACTTCAAGTATTAACCCCTAATCTGCCGACCAGACCTCGCTGCTACTATAATAAATGTATTAACCCCTAAAGCTAAGTCTAACCCTAACCCTAACACCACCCTAAATAAAATATAATTTTAATCTAACGAAATAAATTAAATATTATTAAATAAAGTATTCCTATTTAAAGCTAAATACTTACCTGTAAAATAAACCCTAATATATCTACAATATAACGAATAATTATATTGTAGCTATTTTTGGATTTATATTTATTTTACAGGCAACTTTGTATTTATTTAACTAGGTACAATAGCTATTAAATAGTTATTTACTATTTAATAGCTACCTAGTTAAAATAATTACAAAATTACCTGTAAAATAAATCCTAACCTAAGTTACAATTAAACCTAACACTACACTATCAATAAATAAATTAAATCAATTACCTACAATTAAATAAACTAAACTAAATTACAAAAAAAACAAACACTAAATTACAAAAAATAAAAAGATTACAAGAATTTTAATCTAATTACACCTACTCTAAGCCCCCTAATAAAATAACAAAGCCCCCCAAAATAATAAATGTCCCTACCCTATTCTAAATTAAAAAGTAAACAGCTCTTTTACCAGCTCTTAAAAGGGCTTTTTGCGGGGCATGCCCCAAAGTAAACAGCTCTTTTGCCTGTAAAAAAAATCACAATACCACCCCCCAACATTACAACCCATCACCCACATACCCCTACTCTAACCCAAACCCCCCTTAAATAAACCTAACACTACCCCCCTGAAGATCTCCCTAAATTGAGTCGTGTTCACCCAGCCGGGCACCGATGGACCAAAAGAAGACATCCGGAGCTGCAGAAGTCTTCATCCTATCCGGGCAGAAGAGGACATCCGGACCGGCAGACATCTTCATCCAAGAGGCATCTTCTATCTTCATCCATCTGACGAGGAGCGGCTCCATCGTCAAGACCTCCGGCGCGGAACATTCTTCTTCAACGACGACTAGACGACTAATGAAGGTTCCTTTAAGGGACGTCATCCAAGATGGCGTCCCTCGAATTCCGATTGGCTGATAGGATTCTATCAGCCAATCGGAATTAAGGTAAGAAAAATCTGATTGGCTGATTGAATCTTCCAATCAGATTTAAGTTCAATGGGATTGGCTGATCCAATCAGCCAATCAGATTGAGCTTGCATTCTATTGGCTGTTCCGATCAAAAAATTCGAGGGACGCCATCTTGGATGATGTCCCTTAAAGGAACCTTCATTCATCGTCTAGTCGTCGTTGAAGAAGGATGTTCCGCGCCGGAGGTCTTGAAGATGGAGCCGCTCCTCGTCGGATAGATGAAGATAGAAGATGCCGCTTGGATGAAGATGTCTGCCGGTCCGGATGTCCTCTTCTGCCCGGATAGGATGAAGACTTCTGCCACTCCGGATGTCTTCTTTTGGTCCATCGGTGCCCGGCTGGGTGAACACAACTCAAGGTAGGGAGATCTTCAGGGGGTAGTATTAGGTTTATTTAAGGGGGGTTTGGGTTAGAGTAGGGGTATGTGGGTGGTGGGTTGTAATGTTGGGGGGTGGTATTGTGATTTTTTTTACAGGCAAAAGAGGTATTTGGGTTAGAGTAGGGGTATGTGGGTGGTGGGTTGTAATGTTGGGGGGTGGTATTGTGATTTTTTTTACAGGCAAAAGAGCTATTTACTTTGGGGCATGCCCAGCAAAAAGCCCTTTAAAGGGCTGGTAAAAGAGCTGTTTACTTTTTAATTTAGAATAGGGTAGGGACCTTTATTATTTTGGGGGATTTATTATTTTATTAGGGGGCTTAGAGTAGGTGTAATTAGCTTAAAATTCTTGTAATCTTTTTTTATTTTTTGTAATTTAGTGGGGTTTTTTTGTAATTTAGTTTAGTTTATTTAATTGTAGGTAATTGTAGGTAATTGATTTAATTTCTTTATTGATAGTGTAGTGTAAGGTTTAATTGTAACTTAGGTTAGGATTTATTTTACAGGTAATTTTGTAATTATTTTAACTAGGTAGCTATTAAATAGTAAATAACTATTTAATAGCTATTGTACCTAGTTAAAATAAATACAAAGTTGCCTGTAAAATAAATATAAATCCTAAAATAGCTACAATATAATTATTCGTTATATTGTAGCTATATTAGGGTTTATTTTACAGGTAAGTATTTAGCTTTAAATAGGAATACTTTAGTTAATAATATTTAATTTATTTCATTAGATTAAAATTATATCTAATTTAGGGGGGTGTTAGGGTTAGGGTTAGACTTAGCTTTAGGGGTTAATACATTTATTATAGTAGCGGCGAGGTCCGGTCGGCAGATTAGGGGTTAATACTTGAAGTTAGGTGGTGGCGATGTTAGGGAGGGCAGATTAGGGGTTAATACTATTTATTATAGGGTTTACGAGGTGGGAGTGCGGCGGTTTAGGGGTTAATAACTTTATTAGAGTAGCGGCGAGGTCCGGTCGGCAGATTTGGGGTTAATAAGTGTAGGTAAGGTAGCGGCGACGTTGGGGGGGGCAGATTAAAGGTTAATAAATATAATATAGGGGTCGGCGATATTAGGGGCAGCAGATTAGGGGTACATAGGTATAATGTAGGTGGCGGCAGTGTGCGTTCAGCAGATTAGGGGTTAATAATATATTGCAGGTTTCAGCGATAGCGGGGACGGCAGATTAGGGGTTAATAAGTGTAAGGTTAGGGGTGTTTAGACTCGGGGTACATGTTAGGGTGTTAGGTGTAGACTTAGAAAGTGTTTCCCCATAGGAAACAATGGGGCTGCGGTGGGAGCTGAACGCTGCTTTTTTGCAGGTGTTAGGGTTTTTTTCAGCCCAAACTGCCCCATTGTTTCCTATGGGGGAATCGTGCACGAGCACGTTTTCCCAGCTTACCGCTACCGTAAGCAACGCTGGTATTGAGGGTTGAAGTGGCGGAACATTAGGCTCAACGAACCCTTTTTGGAGCCTAACGCAGCCCCTCAGACAACTCTCAATACCAGCGTTGTCTTAAGGGTGCGTTGGGAAAAAAGCGGCGTTAGCTACGCGGGTCTTTACTGACAAAACTCAAAATCTAGGCGAAAGCTTGTGCGTGCGATATGGGGTTTTTAAGCTCCATACCGCACCAAAAACAAGCGCTCTTTTGACGTGCTTGTGCATGCTTTCCCCATAGACATCAATAGGGAGAGTGGGTCTTAAAAAAGCCTAACACCTGTGATCGCGGAAAGAAAAGCTCCGTAACGCAGCCCCATTAATGTCTATGGGGAAAAAATAAATAACGTTTAAACTTAACACCCTAACATAAACCCTAAGTCTAAACACCCCTAATCTGCCGCCCCCAACATCGCCGACGGCTTCTTACAGTTATTAACCCCCCTAATCTGCTGCTCCCGATATCGCCGCCACTATACTAAAGTTATTAACCCCTATTCAGCCACACCCCAACATCATCGCCACTATATTAAAGTTATTAACCCCTATTCCGCCGCTCCCCGACATCGCTGCAACTAAATAAAGTTACTAACCCCTAAACATCTGGCCTCCCACATCACTACCACTAAATAAACCTATTAAACCCTAAACCGCCAACCCCCACATCACAACAACCTAAATTAAATTATTAACCCCTACACCTACCCCTAAACCTAACCCTACCCCTAAACCTAACCCTTCCACCCCCTAACTTTAACATAATTAAAATAGAGCTAAATTAAAGTTACAATTATTAACTAAATAATACCTATTTAAAACTAAATACATACTTGCCTGTGAAATAAAACCTAAGCTAGCTACAATATTACTAATAGTTATATTGTAGCTAGCTTAGGTTTTATTTTTATTTCACAGGTAAGTTTGAATTATTTTAACTAGGTAGACTAGTTATTAACTATTTAATAACTACCTAGTTAAAATAAATACAAAATGACCTGTGAAATAAAACCTAAGCTACCTTATACTAAAACCTAAAATTACAAAAAAAAACTACCATTAAAAAAAAAAACCCTACCATTAGAAAAAAAAAAATCCTATTCTAATACCCTTTAAAAAAAACACCCCAAAATAAAAAAGCCTAATCTAGAATAAACTACCAAGGGCCCTTGAAAGGGGCATTGCCCTAAGTTAAACAGCTCTTTTGCTACAAAAATCAAACAATCACCCCTAGCAGTATACAACCCCCCAAACTACCAAGGGCCCTTGGCCTTTTGTAGGGCATTGCCCTAAATTAAACAGCTCTTTTGCTAAAAAGAAAATAAACACCCCCTAAAAAAATACATTACACAAAATAACAAACAAATTATCAAAAATAATAAAAATGATTCCTATTCTAATACCCATTAAAAAAAACACCCCAAAATAAAAAACCTAATCTAGAATAAACTACCAATGACCCTTAAAAGGGCCTTTTGTAGGGCATTGCCCTCAAGATATCAGCTCTTTTTGTAAAAAACAAAAACAAATACCCACTAACATTACAAACCCCCACACCCCCCAAAACCACAAAATAATAAAAAAAACTATCTAAAAAACC
This sequence comes from Bombina bombina, assembly GCF_027579735.1. Lineage (NCBI taxonomy): Eukaryota > Metazoa > Chordata > Amphibia > Anura > Bombinatoridae > Bombina > Bombina bombina. The sequence goes on from NC_069504.1 coordinate 671,217,390, forward strand.
TAAGCTACCCATTGCCCTGAAAAGGGCATTTGTATGGGCATTGCCCTTAAAAGGCATTTAGCTTTTTTGCTGCCCAAACCCTAATCTAAAAATAAAACCCACCCAAAAAACCCTTAAAAAACCTAACACTAACCCCTGATGATCCACTTACAGTTTTTGAAGTTCTGCTTGAATGATCTTCATCCCGGTGGAGAAGTCCTCATCCAGGTGGTGAAAAGTCTTCATCCAGGCAGCCTCTTCAATCTTCATCCCGGGGTGAAGTCCTCATCTAAGTGGCGAGAAGTCTTCATCCAGATGGCCTCTTAAATCTTCATCCAGGCGGTGCAGAGTGGGTCTATCCTGAAGACATCCGACATGGAGCATCCTCTTCATACGGTCGCCGCCGTACACTGAATCTTCAATGCAAGGTACGTGATTCAAGATGACATCCCTTGCATTCCTATTTGCTGAAAGATTTGAATCAGCCAATAGGAATTAGAGCTGCTAAAATCCTATTGGCTGTTTTAATCAGCCAATAGGAATTAAGCAGCTCTAATTCTATTGGATGATTCATCATCCAATAGTATTAGAACTGCTTAAATCCTTGCATACCTTGCATTGAAAATTGAGTGTACGGCGGGGACCATATGAAGAGGATGCTCCGTGCCGGATGTCTTCAGGATGGACCCGCTCTGCGCAGCCGGGATCAAGATAGAAGATGCCATCTGGATGAAGATTGAAGAGGCCGCAGGGATGAAGACTTCTTGCTGCTTGGATGAGGACTTCGTTGCTGGGATGAAGATTGAAGAAGCAGCCTGGATGAAGACTTCTCGCCGCCTGGATGAGGACTTCTCCGCCGGGATGAAGATCGTTCAAGCAGGACTTCAAAAACTGTAAGTGGATCATCGGGGGTTAGTGTTAGTTTTTTTTTAAGGGTTTTTTTCGGTTTTGGTTTTATTTTTTAGATTAGGGTTTGGGCAGCAAAAAAGCTAAATGGCCTTTTAAGGGCAATGCCCATACAAATGCCCTTTTCAGGGCAATGGGCAGTTTAGGTTTTTTGAGATTTAGGTTTTTTATTTTGGGGGATGGTTGGGTGGTGGGTTTTACTGTTGGGGGGGTCTTTGTATTTTTTTTTTTAAAGGTAAAAGAGCTAATATCTTTGGGGCAATGCCCCACAAAAGGCCCTGTTAAGAGCCATTGGTAGTTTATTGTAGGCTAGGCTTTTTTATTTTGGGTGGGCTTTTTTATTTTGATAGATATTAGATAAGGTGTAATTCTTTTTTATTTTTGATAATTTTATTTGTTATTTTCTGTAATTTAGTGTTTTTTTTGTAATTTAGTCTTTTTTTTGTAATTAGATACTTTATAATTTTTAGAGTAGTTATGATTTTTTTAATGTGTAGTTTATTTTATTTAATTGGTATTTAGTTTAATTTTAGTTTAATAATTATATTAGTTTAATTGTTAGTTTAAACTTAGTTATTTTCATTTGAAAGGTAAGTTTAAATTTAATTTAAGATAGGGAAATTGTAATTTTAATATAACGTTACGGGGGCGTTAAGTTTAGGGGTTACTAGTTTAAATTAGTTTATTGCGATGCGGGGGCTTTCGGATTAGGGGTTAATACTTTAACTTATTATATTTTGTTGTGGGGGGGCTTTCGGTTTAGGGGTTAATAGGTTTATTATAGTGGCGGCGGTGTAGGGCTTAATAACTTTAGTATAGTGGTGGCGATGTGGGTGGACGGCAGATTAGGGGTTAATAATATTTAAATAGTGTTTGCAATGCGGGAGGGCAGTAATTTAGGGGTTAATAACTTTTGTATAGTGGTGACAATGTCAGGGAGCAGCGGAATAGAGGTTAATACATTTTATTAGTGGCGGCGATGTTGGGAGCGGCAGATTAGAGGTTAATGAACTTATTATAGTGTTTGAGATGCTGGAGGGCCTCAGTTTAGGGGTTAATAGGTAGTTTATGGGTGTTAGTGTACTTTTTAACACAATAGTTATGAGTTTTATGTTACAGTTTTGTAGCATAAAATTTATAACTACTGACTTTAGATGGCTTTACGGATCTTGTCGTTTTAGAGTATAATGCTCGTCTTTTAGCCTCACTGCAAAACTCATAATGCCAGCGCTATGGGAATCCCATTAAAAAACAGAATTTTTACGAGTGCGGTACTGACGTTGGGTTACAGGCTAAAAGGCTTGCAGTACACCTATACGGACAAGGCTTCTAATGGCTGCGTTAGGGAAAATGAGGCGCTATGGCCCATAACGCTGCTATTTGAGTCATAACTCTCAACTCGTAATCTATCACGTAATCTTTTTATTTTTTAATAAAATACACTACACTATATTTTGGGGGCATTTGCGGCATACAGTTGGCAAAAACCAACCACTTGCAATGACTGATAAATTATTGCATGTTCAATAATTTAGTGCTCCACTTGTAATTTAGCCTTTAGTGTTTAATGTCCCCTTTAAAGAGAAAAACAAACCCATATTACATCAATGTTTTATTGCTGAACTTATCCAATGAAATTCAAAACCTAGCTGCTCATTTATCTTGAGAAATGTTTAGATTGCTATGTAGTGTTATTTAGGTGAAACAGAGGCTTCTACATTACAATATAAGGTCTAAAAAAACAACGATTTTACGTGATTTCTCTCCATTTTGACAAGGTTTTGAATATCTGGCCCTTATGAGATTTGCAGACCAGTCACAATACGTATAACAAATTAAACAAAGAAGAAACATACAACTTGTTTAATTCTATCTAAAAAAAATATTTAATAATGGTGAAAGTCTGGAAAATTTCAGTGAAGATTTGTTATATCTTTTTACCCCAGGGCATGTGCTTGGCCAGCTGCCTGAGCATATCATTGTGTCACCGTACCGTACTTTGCTTTATAGCTTCACACTTTTTCACACTTTTGCTTGCTTAGTGTAAAATATGCGATTGTTGCATGATAGTTATGCACCCTTAGAGAAGAAATGCATATAAATCCATACATCAGCTTCTTTAGCTTTGTTACATTTGTAAGACATGTCAAAATATAGCAGAAAAAACTGTATAGATCTAATCAAGTGCATAATGAAAAACATTACTGTGCATCTGCTCTTTTTAATAGTCAAACAACAATAAATTAGAAAGAAATACATCCATAATTCTAATAGATATTCAAATTCACATTAAAGGGACAGTCTACCATAGAATTGTTATTGTTTTAAAAGATAGATAATCCCTTTATTACTCATTCCCCAGTTTTGCATAACCAACACAGTTATATTAATATACTTTTTACCTCTGTGATTACCTTGTATCTAGGAACCTTCTTCCAGCCCCCTGATCACATGACTGTGACTTGTTATTTTCTATTGTCTTGCATTTAGCATTGTTTTGTGCTAAATCTTAAATAACCTCCTGTGCCTGAACACAGTGTTATCTATATAGCCCACGCGTACTTTCTGTCTCTTTGTGTTGAAAAGAGATTTAAAAAGCATGTGATAAGAGGCAGCCCTCAAAGGCTTAGAAATTAGCATATGAGCCTACCTATGTTTAGTTTAAACTAAGAATACCAAGAGAAAAAAGCAAATTTGATTATAAAAGTAAATTGGAAAGTTGATTAAAATTAAAAGTCCTATCTGAATAATGAAAGTTTAATTTATACTAGACTGTCCCTTTAAGGTGAGGATGAAGGCAAGCTGTAAAAAATGGCCTTAGATGTGTGACTTCCATGCATTGGGTGCCCCTATTACAAGTAACATCAGGTAGACATAAGAAAATAGAACATTCCAAGTGGCTGCTGTCATGGCTATTACAAAAGCTTGTACAATGCAGCCAATGCTCTAGAGCTATGTAAAAATAGATAATAACTTTTTACTGCTGCAGGGGCAGACAATACAGAGCTAAGCAAGCAGTGACAGGGATAATAATGGATAAAAAGTCTTATTAGACTTAGCCTGCTTTAGCAGATCTGAATTATCCACTTGAGTGAAAGATGATCCTGTTAAATTGGTGCTGAGAAGCCTCTCCATGCCTCATCTTTCGTTCCCTGTCTGTTTGATGTTGGACAGGCATCAGACTCCGCAGGCGTCTCATCCTACCTGAATGAGCTGCTCCTCTCGGACGGATGCCGCTTTTGATGTTGACAGTGGGATGTTCATTCGGTACACAGTGGAAGCTGGCTGTCACAGATAAATGCAGAGAGTGTCAGTTTGTCATTGACAGCTTGCTTTTCTGTGTAGGCCTCTGTGCACAGTGACGTTAGTGGGGACAGCATGCGGCCCCTACAGGCATACCCAACATACCTTTTAAGTGGAATGGAACAAGGTGTTGCTAGCAGCTTAATATAAGCGGTCTCTCTCTAGATAACTGTGTGTGATGTCTCATTAGGAATCTTATTCCATTCCCAATCTCTGCATAATGATGTCTTATTAGTGTGTAGTTTTGCTGAGATAATCAGAAAAATGCATACTGGGCTTTTGGCCCCCATGGTGCCGTTACTGGTGGGAAATATCAAGAAAGCTATGCAAGAAATTCCCATTACGACATGGGAATCAAAGGAGAGTATTGAGAGTATATAGGTGGCATAGGATGTGTCATCTGCTGTCCCACTGTGGTTATCATATTTATGAGCACTGGCATATGCCATGGAACAGTCTTCCCACCAACCTATTACTTGGAAGGTTGAATGAAGGAACTCTTAGTGCTGATGTCTGAAGTTTAGGTGTTTAGGTTTTCAATAATGTTCACGCCAGGTTTCTGAAATACAGTATTCTTTCTGGAAAACTCTTTATGATGCCCTGGAAAGCAAATGATCTAATTTTACAATGCTTATTTTAGTTTAATTTCAGGTTCACAGAAAAAGGTCAATATGGGAACTCACATTCTTTTGCGGGTTGTAATAGATGAGCAATATAAACATTCAGTTAAAAGTAATAACAAATACACCTTTGTGGGGGCTTGGGTATTTTATATTTATAAAGAAAGTGTGAACATTTCTGAAATTAGATATATGTGAGCAAAACTGTTTAAACTCCAAATACAAGAATTAGTGGAATATTAAAGGGATACTAAACCATTTTTTTTTTCTTTCACCAATCAGCAAGCAATACCCAGGTGCTGAACCAAAAATGGGCTGGCTCCTAAGCTCACATTACTGCCTTTTCAAATAAAGATAGCAAGAGAATTAAGAACATTTAATAATATTAAATAATAAATTAGATAATAGGAATAAATTAGAAAGTTGCTTAAAATTGCATTGCTTTGGTTTAGTATCCCTTTAATCCCAATGTGGCAGGTTATGTTTAATTTTTTAAGCAAAAAAGCAATAGATGTAAAAGAAACAACAAAAAATGTATTAATGCCTCTAAAAGGGCATGCAACGTTAACAGAATTGAACAAAGAATGGCTGGAAAAATATTTATTTGTGTTTCTGTCAATGCTTTTTGTGCATCTATATAGGACAAAATATACCATCCCTGCATGTTTGCAAGTAGTGAACCTGTGTGCTTACAATCATCACTTGCAATATTGCATCATACGGTGAAATTTAACATTACACAAGAGGTTTTCAAGTGGTTGCACCGGAGCAGGGCATGTCAATCATCCCAAACGAGCTAGTGTTGGGGTGATTAATCTCGCCACCTCTGAGGTGGTGGAGAGGAAAAAGAAGCAGTTTCTGCTGCTTTAATATGTGGCAGAAGACTCACCTATGTTAACCTGCTACACATAGCACAAAAATCTGCTAATGCATTGTATGTTTTATGCATTTTAGACATACTAATAAAGTTTTGCTGTTTTTACTTTATTTTAACCTCAGTGGCTCCTATTTTTTATTTGCATACACTATGGAAACAAACAGACTGTTCACAGCTTGGAGGTTTACCCTGACAACTATGAGCATCAGCAGAATGCATTCCATGGGGAATGTAAAAGAGAAAACTATGTTAAAAGTATTTGATTTCCATAGCTTTTATTAGCAGTTGTTTTTACATAAAAGATATTTCCCATGACAATAATTTCAAAACAAAACAAAACAAAAATGTCCATAATAATAGCATTATTTAGTGCAATTAATACAAATCCTGTTTATTTCAAAGTTAAATAAATGACCCAATGGGACCGATTTATCTAGTGTCTGGTGGACATGATCCACTGTTGCGATCATGTCCGCCAGACATCGATAAATGCCGACAGTATACGCTGTCGGCATTTGTCATTGCACAAGCAGTTCTGGTGAACTGCTTGTGCAATGCTGTCCCCTGCAGATTCGCGACCAATCGGCCGCTAGCAGGGGTATCAATTAACCTGATCGTATGAGATCGGGTGGATTGATGTCTGCCCCCTCAGAGGAGGCGTACGAGTTAGGCTCGCATGGAAACAGGGGTATACGGCCCCATTCGGCAATTATAAATCGGCCCCATTGGCTATACATATTTTACAATTTCCTTAATGCACATGTTCTATTTTCTTTTCATTTCAAATTTTACTAAAAAAATATGCTTTATATTCTAAATAACTTACTCTGTAGATAGCACAATATCATTACTCCTTTGAGGCTCAATTCACTTATTCTTTCAGGCTTAATTCACATATTCATATTATACCTTGAACCTGGCGTCTTTGATGATATGGCGCGAAAAACCAAATTCTTTCAATTGTATCTCCAAAAAGCTTAGCCTCATGCAAAAAGTCATCCTTACTAGAACAGTTCCGTTTTAATCTCATGAACTGTCCTTTAGCAATTGCTTTTAATACTTGATCCAGATAATTACTCTTTGCATGAAGCAGTGCATTTCTAAATGTGGGTTTTCTGTATATACTGGACACAACCTTAGAGGTACTCTGATCTCCTTCTAATGTTAGATCTAAATATTTTTTAATTGTGTCATGAGTCTCAAATGTAAACTGTAACCCTACTGTATTTGTATTCAGATATTCAACAAATTCTTCCAGGGCTGATACATCGCCCTCCCAAACAAAAATCAGATTGTCAATAAAGCGCCTATACATTTTAATATGTTGCTTAAAACAAATCTCCTCTCCAAAGATGTGGGACACATCTCTGGAGATAAAAGACCCCATCAAAAGTAATTACGTGTGAGAATAAATTCAATTATGCTCAAGATATAATCTTGAAAATCAGTGCTCATGTTACATTGTTCAGACAGAAAAAATTCATAGCTTGTAAAGCCTTTTCATGTTGAATTGAACTATGTAAAGATTTAGGTGCTGATTTATCAATGTCTGGCTGACATGATTCGCTGTAGCGTATCATGTCCTCCAGACATCGCTGAATGATGAAAGCATACGCTGTCGGCATTTGACATTGCACAAGCAGTTCTGGTGAACTGCTTGTGCAATGCCGCTAGCAGGGAGTGTCACTGAAGCCCTTCGTATGCGATCGGGCGGTTTGATGTCTGCTGCCTCAGAGGCGGCGGACGAGTTAAGGAGCAGCGGTCTTAAGACTGCTGCTTCTTAACTCTTGTTTCCGGCGAGCCTAAAGGCTTGTGCGGAAACATGGGTATATGGTCTCATTCGTGCCATGATAAATCGGCCCCTTAACATCCACTGTTAGTCACTTGGAATTTTTTGACCATATTATGTAATGCAATAATTGGATCAGGTGTTTTGGGTCCCTAAGATAACTATACAGTTCCAAAACCAAAGGCTGTAGCATAGAATCTACCCACTAATGTTTTGATTTATCTATAAAACCCTTGTCTATTACTTCATCCAGGTTATGTGTAAGTACATACTTAAAATGGTTCACTTGATCACTGTACAAAGTCATAAATCCAATAGGATCAGAAAGTTGCCCATGACTTCTTTGTTGTATTCAATAGTGTCCCACAACACTATGCTTCCACCCTTATCTGACTTTTTTCTATTATATCAGTCGCTGTTTTTATTTGAACATGTGCCAATAAAGATGTTTATATTTTTATACTTTTTTGATAGTGGATGGATGCTTTTTTTCTTCTGAGAGTAAGTTGGTTTCACTAGATTCCAGTCTGCAGAAGGATTTCTCATCAGGGGGTGTGCCAAAGACTTGGAGCTACATTGAGTTGCATGGAGCAGCAGAAGTGAATGCTGAGTTTTTATACAAGCCAGTAAGGTTTCACTAACAGCAGGGAAACAGAGTGAGTCTGCAGTTTATCCTTTCATACTTAAATGTGCCATATGTTTGATGTATAAGAAGAAACGCTTGCTGATATGTATCACCCTTTGCATAATTGCTTATCCTGACTTGGGATTGAATCGAAATGCTATACTCATCAAAACATAGTCTGTGGAGAGTTTCTATAAAAAGGGGGCATGGCCTAACAGTGCCGGCAAGCGGGGATGTCTCTCCCATAGAAGTAAATGGGACCGTGATATCACCACCTGCATCACTGACATCGCCACTCATTCGCATTTTGCTGCGGCTGGGGGGGCTATTTGACGGCTAGATTACGAGTTTTGCGTTATGAGTGAAAAAGCCTCATTACGCTGCTTTTTCACTACTGCTGCTTTTACGTGTCTTGTAGGTATAGGTGTACCGCACACCTTTTTTGCCGTAACGCAACGTAACTTCCGCACCTTTCAAAAAATCCTTTTTCAATGGAACTTCCATAGCGCCGGTATTACGAGTTTTGCCTGGGAGGCCAAAAAGTGAACGGTACAGCCTATAACGACAAAATTCGTACCGCCATCTAAAGTCAGTAGTTATGAGTTTTACGCTACAAAGCTGTAGCATAAAACTCATAACTAAAGTGTTACAAAGTACACTAACACCCATAAACTACCTATTAACCCCTAAACCGAGGACCTCCAGCATCGCAAACAATAAAATTATTAACCCCTAATCTGCCGCTCTGTACATCGCCGCACACTATAATAAACATATTAACCCCTAGAACGCCGCACTCCAGCATTGTAAACACTAGTTAAATATTTTTAACCCCTAATATGCTGCCCCCAATTTCGTAGCCACCTACATACACTTATTAACCCCTAATCTGCTGTCCCTAACATCGCCGCAACCTACATTACTGTTATTAACCCCTAATCTGCTGCCCCCAAAATCGCCGACACCTAACTACACTTATTAACCCCTAATCTGCTGCCCCCAATGTCGCCGCCACTATACTAAAGTTATTAACCCATAAACCTAACCCTAAGTCTAACCCTAACGTAACCCTAACCCTAACACCCACAAACTTTAACATAATTAAAATAATACCAAATAAAAATTACTATTAATACCTAAATTATTCCTATTTAAAAGTAAATAAATACTTACCTGTAAAATAAAACCTAAGCTAGCTACAATATAACTAATAGTTATATTGTATCTAGCTTATGTTTTATTTTTATTTCACAGGTAAGTTTGTATTTATTTTAACTAGGTAGACTAGTTAGAAAATAGTTATTAACCAAATATCCAAAAATGCAGCTCTTTTGCCCCTGTTAACGAGGATGAAGTTTTTGCCCTTATACTGTCCTCCCACCTCACTACCTGTCCCCTTGACCCCATCCCCTCACAGTTACTCCCCTCCCTCTCTTCTACCCTTAACCCCATACTCATACACATTTTCAACCTCTCTCTCAGCACCGGTATATTTCCCTCATCTCTAAAACATGCACTGGTCACACCTATCCTCAAAAAACCTTACCTCGATTCAACCTCCCCATCCAACTACCGCTCTATTCTCTATTCCCTCTTGCCTCAAAGCTATTTGAAAAGCTAGTATACGCATGTCTATTCCATTTCCTTACACTAAACTCTTGACCCACTGCAATCTGGATTTAGTCCCCATCACTCTGCAGAGACAGCAATTGTCAAGGTTACCAACGACCTACTTACAGCAAAATCAAAAGGCCACTTCTCTCTGCTTATCCTCCTTGACATGTCTGCAGCCTTTGACACTGTTGACCATCCTCTTCTGCTCCAAACCCTCCAATCCTTTGGCATCTGCGACACAGCTCTCTCGTGGTTCTCTTCCTATCTGACTAACCGTACATTTAGTGTAGCCTTCTCCGGAGCATCCTCTGACCCGTTACCACTTTCTGTTGGGGTAACTCAAGGCTCTGTCCTCGGTCCCCTTCTCTTATTAATTTACACATCATCACTAGGTTCCTTAATAAAGTCCCATGGGTTTCAATATCATTTGTATGCCGATAATATCCAAATCTACCTCTCTGCACCAGACCTACCTCCTTCCTTACTAACCCGTGTCACTAACTGTCTTTCTCATATCTCATCTTGGATGTTCTCTCACTACCTTAAGCTAAATCTCTCCAAAACTGAACTCCTTATTTTTCCCCCTTCTTCCAAAGTCTCCACCCCCAAAATTTATAAAACTGTTGATAATTCCATCATTATTCCTACCCCGCATGCCCGATATCTTGGGGTCACACTTTACTCAGTTCTTTCCTTCACTCCTCACATTCAGTCCTTGGCTAAAGCCTGCCGCTTCCACCTTAAAAACATCTCTAAAATTAGACATTTCCTTACACAAGATACAACTAAGATTTTAATCCACTCATTCATCCTTTCCCGCCTCGACTACTGCAACTCTGTCCTCTCTGGTCTATCTAGCTGCTGCATAGTTCCTTTACAATCCATTATGAATGCCTCTGCCAGGCTCATCTTCCTTACTCATCGTTTTTCATCTGCTGCACCTCTCTGCCATTACCTTCACTGTCTTCCTCTTGCCTCTAGGATTAACCACAAAATACTCACTCTGACATACAAAGCTCTCAACTGCACTGCTCCCCACTACATTTCAGAACTTGTCTCCAGATACTCTCCCTCCCGTCCCCTTCGATCAGCTCAGGATCTCCTCCTCTCCTGTTACTTCCTCACATTCCCATTTACAGGACTTCACCAGACTGGGCCCCATCTTGTGGAACTCTCTGCCTCGCTCCACAAGACTCTCCCCTAGTTTTAACAGCTTCAAGCGCTCCCTAAAAACTCTACTATTCAGGGATGCTTACAACCAACACTAACCCTTCCTAACTCCATTGCTTTCCCCTTAAACCCCGTAGAATGTAAGCCTACGAGCCCAGCTGTTTGCAGATCACCTTCATAAGAGCCGACTACAACAGTGAAACTCTCGGCAGGGCCCTCTACCCACTTGATCCCTTCAAAAGCTATCCTGTATACCGACTATGTTTACAGCGCTGCGGAATCTGTTGGCGCTCTACAAATACCTGATAATAATAATAATAATAATAATACTAGCTACCTAGTTAAAATAAATACAAAGTTACCTGTAAAATAAAACCTAACCTGTCTTACACTAAAACCTAACATTACACTAAAATTAAATAAATTAAATGAACAAAATATATAGAATTCTATCAGCCAATCAGAATTCAAGGGATGCCATCTTGGATGACGTCATTTAAAGGAAACTTCATTCTTCAAGAGCCACTGAAAGAAGAGGATGCTCAGCACCGGATGTCTTGAAGATGGAGCCGCTCCGCGTCTGAAGGATGAAGATAGAAGATGCCGTCTGGATGAAGACTTCTGCCCGCCTAGAGGATGACTTCTTGCCGCTTGGATGAAGACTTCTCCCGGCTTCGTTGAGGACTTCTTGCCGCTTGTATGAAGACTTCTCCCGGCTGGATGAGTATGGATGTCCGGTTTTCAAAAACTGTAAGTGGATCTTCGGGGGTTAGTGTTAGTTTTTTTTAACTGCAAATATTCCAGAATCCCGCATCGTAATTGTTGCGAGATTGATCTGACCTAGTTATCAAAGCCTCAAGACCGGAAAAATTTGAAATTTGTGACGTAACATACGATCCGCCAGTCTCAATTCGACTCAGTTCGACGCTTACGTCATTACAGATGTTCCGAATACACCTTTGGCTCTATTGGACACTTTTTCCCATTTATCAAACTTCTAACAGGTACACTTGCGGCTATTCGGACACAGTGTACCTGTTTTTCAATCCACCACCCTTGAGGTCGTGGATGCCATAGAAATCAATGGGAGTATGAAAGCACCGAAAAGCTTATGTTCAATGCTGCAAGAGAATGAAGCATACCCCATTGATTTCTAAGGTAGAAAAAAAGTTACGTTTACACCTAACACCCTAACATAAACCCTGAGTCTAAACACCCCTAATCTGCCGCCCGACATCGCCTACATAATGTTATTAACCCCTATTCCGCCGCTCCCCGACAACCAAAATAAACTTAATAACCCCTAAACCTCTGGCCTCCCACATCACCACCACTAACTAAACCTATTAACCCCTAAACCGTCAGCCCCCCACATCGCAAAAAACTAAATTAAGCTATTAACCCCTAAACCTAACAACCCCTTAACTTTAAACTAAAATTACAACATCCCTCTTCAAATAAATTAAAACTTACCTGTAGAATTAAAATAAACTAATTTTAAACTATTAATTAACCTACCCTAACTATTATACTACAATTACATTAAACTACCAATTAAATAAAATAAATTACATATTGAAAAACCTAACCCTAATAAAATTATTTAAATCTACAATTAAACATTATTACAAAGTCCTTAAGTACAAAAAAAACAAACACTAAATTACGAAAAATAACAAACCAAATTACCAAAAATAGGTTTTTTTACACCTAATCTAATAGTCCTATCAAAATAAAAAAGCCACCCCAAAATAAAAAAAAACCCTAGCCTACAATAAACTACCAATGCCCCGCAAAAGGCCCTTTTAAGGGCTATTGGTAGTTTAGTTTAGGCTAGGGTTTTTTTTATTTTGGAGGGGCTTTTTTTGATAGGCCTATTAGATTAGGTGTAATTAGTTTAAATATCTGATAATTTCTTTTTTATTTTGTGTAATTTAGTGTTTGTTTGTTTTTGTAATTTAGTTAATTGTATTTAATTTATGTAATTTATTTAATTGTAGTGTAAGGTTAGGTGTTAGTGTAAGACAGGTTAGGTTTAATTTTACAGGTAAATTTGTATTTATTTTAGCTAGGTAGTTTGTAAATAGTTAATAACTTTTTAGTAACTATTCTACCTAGTTAAAATAAATACAAACTTAACTGTAAAATAAAAATAAAACCTAAGATCGATACAATGTAACTATTAGTTATATTGAAGCTAGCTTAGGGTATATTTTATAGGTAAGTATTTAGTTTTAAATAGGAATTATTTAGTTATTAATAGTAGGTTTTATTTAGATTTATTTTAATTACATTAAAGTTAGTGGCTGTTAGGGTTAGACTTAGGGTTAGGTTTAGGGGTTAATACATTTAGTATAGTTGTGGCAACATTGGGGGCGGAAGATTAAGGGTTAATAAATGTAGGTGGCGGCGATGTTAGGGGTGGCAGATTAGGGGTTAATAATATTTAACTAGTGTTTGTGATGCTGGAGTATGGCTCATTGCCCCATACTTGGTGCACGTGTTTTTGATGGCTTTATTTATAAATATGGAGATCGTATTGAGATCCGCAGCCGCGATGTTTGGCGATGTTAGGTGCGTATTGATGCCGGGGAATGCAACACAGTTGACAGTTTGATAGATATCCCCCTTTGTCTCACCAGACCATAGCATACTTTCCCACATGGTTTGGAGGTGACTGAATGAAATAATTTAGACAGCCTTGGATGTTCTTTATTGTAAGAAAGGGTTTCTGTCTTGCCGCCCTACCCCATAGCCAAGAGATGTGCATGATACGAAAGATGGTGGTCACATGCAAGGAGTGACCTGTACCTGCCAGAAATTCCTGTAGCTCCTTCAGTATTGCTGTTGGCCTTTTGGTAGCCTCATGGATAGGTTTATACCTTGTCCTCTCATCAACTTTGGAGGGTAATCCTGATCTTTACAATGTCTTTGTTTTGCCACATTTTCTCCACTTATTGATGATGGTTTTGACAGTCCTCCATGGTACATCCAGTCAGTGCCTTTGATATTCTTTTATATACTCTGATTGACACTTTTTAACAATTAGCTCTTACAGTTTCTTATGCAACTCGTTGTGGACCATGGCTCTCCCAGTAGGATGACCACAAATATTCAAGCAAATCCTACAGCAACAACTGGATTTTATCTTGGTTTAATCAGAATTACTTTATTGATGGCAGGTTAATTATATTTACCAACAGGCATCATTTAACTATGGACACAGCTAGAGTTCTAATTATGAACTATTTATTTTTTCCTCTGGATTTTTGTTTGTTGGAAGATCACATTACAGGTGGAAAAAGTCAGACTTTACATTGTTGTTATTTTCATAAGGGTGTGTAGACTTTTTATATCTACTGTATGTGTATGATGCTAAATAACTACCACCTTTTCAGATGACCCAATATGTATAAAAGCTTTTTCTTCCATATGTATATTTTAAATTGTCTGAATGCACATTTACTTTCTGGCAGTAACAAATGAACATTATTGCAAATATATTCCAAAATCCTCTGTTAGTAATCTATATATTTGTTTTAAATGTTGTAAGGTTTTGCTTGTAACCTATTAACTGTATTCTATACACCATTTAAATGAATTAGTCTGTAAATAAACTTGGCTCCACAAGATGAAATGAGACTGTGGATTTAATTAGAAAAAGGAAGTGGGGTTACATTAGTGGCAGATATTTACATTTCTAATACATTAATTATATCTTTAGCCAGCTGATTCTGTGGTGAACTATAAACCATCCTTTGGTGATACTGGATGATATTGAATCGTTTGATGACTCAGCAACAGTTTTATGTAGAGACGTAATAGTAAAAATAAAAATAACGGAACCCTCTTATTTCTCTGTGAAACTTTATTTATAAATGGCTGCTAAACAATACAGTTTTTTATAAAAGTTTCCTTTACTTACTATAACTTCCAGTTTTCAGACTAACTGAACAATTTTGCCAAAACAAGAGATGATAGTACAAACAAAATAAATAATCAAAAACTACTTAAATCAGTTAACAATAGAATACATACATCTACTGAGCATAAGCTTTATTCAAAATGTTCTTGAACAATTAAAAGCTGGTCAAACCATTTTGTAAGTTCCCATTTTTTTTCCTTTAATGATTCAGATGGAGTGTACAATTTCAAAAAGAAAATCCAAATAATATTATGAAATGTTCTTTGTTCTGTTGGTATCCATTGTCGAAAAGCAGCTAAGTAGATTTTGGAGCGTGCATGTGTCTGCAACATTATATGGCAGTAGTATTGTTACACATAGGGGACGATTTACTAAAGTGCGGACAGACATGATACGATGTAGCGTATCATGTCCACCTCATATCGATAAATGCAGACGGCATACTCTGTCGGCATTTATCATTGCACAAGCAATTCACCAGAACTGCTTGTACAATGCCGCCCCCTGCAGATTCGCAGCCAATCGGCCGCTAGCACGTGGTGTCAATCAGCCCGATCATATAGGATCGGGCAGTTTGAAGACCGCAGCCTTAGAGGCAGCGGACAAGTTATGGAGCAGCGGTCTTAAAGGGACATTCCAGTCAAAATGTAAATGTACATAGATGAATGACATCTTTGAATAGAAACATATTTGCAATATACTTGTATTGGCAAAAATGCTTCTAGTAAAACCTATCACTGCTTTAGTGTAAACATTTTTCTCTGCACGTGCATGTGAAGCATAGCTAGATATTGTCACTGCACCTACATTTTAAATAATGCAGCTGCTTAGATCATCACTGGGGCTTGTATCATGTCAGCAATTAACAAATTGAGTCATAACCAGATGGTACAAGCACCTTAGGCTCTCTGAGCAAGTGCTGTGTTTAAAATGCTGGTTCACGGTGCATACTTAAATACACTTTTAAAACAGCTATAGCTTTTATTAGTAGCATTTTAGCTAATGCATGTATATTACAAAATTGCTTTTGTTCAATACCGAAATGCACCCATGTGGTTTCCAATTTTGGCTGGAATATCCCTTTAAGACTGCTGCTTCATAACTACTGTTTCCGGCTAGCCTGAAGGCTCGCACGGAAACAGGGGCTTGATAATTCGGCCCCATTGTGTAAACACTGCTGCCATCTAAAGGTCAAAAGCGTTCTTGTAAAACTGCTGCCATATAGTTCTCCAGACATGCTACCTTCCTAGGTATTCTCTTCAACAAAGAATGTAACGAGAATTAAGTAAATTTGATAATAGTATACTGGAAATTTTGTAAAATTGTATGTAGTATCTGATTCATGAAGGAAACAGTTTCAGTGTTTTGTTCCTTTAACCATGTGTCAATGTCAGTTCTAATATAAAATACAGTAAATGTAAAAAACGTTGTATTATATCTATTTACATTACAAACAACATTTTTTGTAACAAATATATTTTGTCAATACATACATGAGAAAGATATTAATCTGTGTAGACTGACAGTGTGTCTCTACATATAAACTTTGAATGACGTTGCTGATTCGTCTTCAGATGTATCGCTTAGGTCCTCTTTTGAATGTATTGTGGATCCATTTTCCATAGGTGACAATGATTCTAATGATTGTGTTGCACATGGCTGCACTCTATAGGGAACTATACAGTACAGCATATCTGTTGCTAACAGTGGAAAGTTTTTGGGTGGCCTGGTGATGACATATCTGAAAAAAATAGAAGGAGCTGATAGCTTAAAGGGACATGAAACACAATTTATTTATTTCATGCTTTAGATAGAGCATGACATTTTCAACGACTTTCCATATTACTTCTATTGACAACTTCATTCTCTTGAAATCAGAGCAGCACTACTGGAAGTTAGCTGAATACACTGTGTGGGCCAATGATAAGAGGCATATATGTGCATCCTCCAATCAGAATTTAGATCTCAGTAGTGCATTGCTGCTTTTGAGCATTCCTAGATAAACTTTACAAAAAATGGGGAATTTAGAAGTTAATGGGTAAGTAATTATCTCATGGTATCTGGAAAATTTTGATATATATATATATATATTTGTTTAAAAAATACAGTTGAATAGATAACGGCTTTCCGACTTTTGAGCCATATAAACTTGCATATCTGTTTTCTAGATAGCACTAGATAATTTCTTACCCACCACCTTAGCTTTTTAGCGCCCGTTCTAAATTCCCCTTTTTTTTATACACCACTATCATCACACTTGGGAGGAGTGTGATTTCTGAGATTGTGGTTTAGGTGTTAACACTAGTGCCTTTGACTAACCTGAAACTAAAAACATAGATAAACTTTAAACAAAGGATACCAAGAGAAGGAATAAAAACATAAATTATGCTTACCTGATAATGTCATTTCCATCGAGGGGAGGAGAGTCCATGGCTTCATTCATTACTGTTGGGAATTAAGAACCTGGCCACCAGTAGGAGGTAAAGGGGCCTATCTATCAAGCTCCAAAAGGAGCTTGATGGCCCGTGTTTCTGGCGAGTCTGAAGACTCTATAAGAGAAAGAAGAAAGAAGTCTGAAGACTCGCCAGAAACAGCAGTTATGAAGCAGCGGTCACAAAGACTGCTGCTCCATAAACTGTCCGCCTGCTCTGAGCAGGCGGACAGACATCACCGGAAATAAACCCGATCGAGTACGATCGGGTTGATTGACACCCCCTGCTGGCGGCCCATTGGCCGCGAGTCTGTAGGGGGCGGCGTTGCACCAGCAGCTCTTGTGAGCTGCTGGTGCAATGCTGAATACGGAGAGCGTATTGCTCTCCGTATTAAGCGAGGCCTGGCGGACCTGATCCGCACTGTCGGATCAGGTCCGCCAGACCTTGTTAAATAGAGGCCCATGACACCCTAGCCAAAGGCTTAAATACCTCCCCCACTTCCATCATCCCCCAGTCATTCTGCCGAGGCAACAAGGAACAGTAGAAGAAATATCAGGGTACAAAAAGAGATGTAGACTGTCTGAAATCCTTTGTAGCCTGAATATAGAACTTCAGGGCACTAACCACATCCAGATTATGAAGTAACCTCTCCTTAGAAGAAGAAGGGCTAGGGCACAAAGAAGGAACCAATATTTCCTGATTGATGTTATGGTTAGACACCACCTTAGGAAGAAACCCCAAACCAGTGCGAAGCACATCATTATCCGCATGAAAAACCAGTAAGGAGGCTCACATTGCAAGGCAGCCAGTTCAGATACTCTGCGTGCCGATGCAATGGCCAACAGGAACAGAACCTTCCAGGACAGAATCTTAATGTCAATGGAACGCATAGGCTCAAATGGAACCTTCTGCAATACCTTTAAGCTCCATGGGGGAGCAGACTGTCTAAATACAGGCCTGATTCTAGATAGAGCCTGAACAAAAGATTGGATGGCAGGGAACTCAGTGAGTCTCCTATGCAACAAGACTGATAATGCAGAAATCTGTCCCTTTAAGGAACTTGCAGCAAGACCCTTCTCCAAACCATCTTGGAGAAAGGTCAGAATCCTGGATACCTTCACCTTATGCCAAGGATATCCATGCTTCTCACACCAGGACAAGTAAGTCCTCCACACCTTATGGTAGCTGTGACGAGTGACTGGCTTCCTTGCCTGAATTAGAGTATCAATCACACTTTCAGAAAAGCCTCTCTTGGCCAAGACTAGGCGTTCAATCTCCACACAGTCAGCCTCAGAGAATCAAGATAGTTGCTGGGAACCAGGGAACTCTTTCCTGAGTTGATCTTCCAACCGTGAGATTGGAGCAAAAGAAGAAGAGCCCTCGAATGATCCTCTGCGAGACTGAGCGATGGAGCCTGGACTAGGATGTAGTCCAGATAGGGCGCCACAGCCATGCCTCTGGCCACCACAAGTAGCGCCCCCAGAACCTTCGTGAAGACTCTCGGGGCCGTCGCCAGACCAAAAGGGAGGGCCACAAACTGAAAGTGTTGGTCCAGAAATGCAAATCTTAGGAACTTGAAGTGGTCCCTGTGGATTGGCACATGAAGGTAAGCGTCCTTCAAGTCTATAGTTGTCATGAACTGTCCCTCTTGAACTAGGGGCAGAATAGATCTGATCATTTCCATTTTGAACGATGGAACACTCAGAAACTTGTTTAAACACTTTAGGTCCAGAATTGGGCGGAATGTGCCCTCTTTCTTTGGAACCACAAAAAGATTTGAATAGTACCCTAGATCCCTTTCTGCTAGGGGTACTGGTACGATAACGCAGAGAGAGGAGAAATCCCTCACACACTCTAGAAAGGCCTCTCTCTTTTCTGGTCTTGAAGACAGGTTGGACAGGAGGAATCTGTTCCTGGGCGGATGGTATCTGAACCTTATCCTGTAACCCTGGGCAACAACCTCCAGAACCCAAGGGTCATGAACGTCCTGTAACCAGGCTTCTGAGAAGAGAGAAAATCTGCCCCCTACTCGGTCCGGAGACCAGTAGGGGGCCACCCCTTCATGCCGATTTTATCTTGGCGGGCTTCTTGCTCTGCTTAGACTTGTTCCAAGAATGAGCCGGCTTCCAAGTTTCCTTGGACTGGTCCACTTTCATGGCGAGCTCCTGGCGCTGGGCCTTGTCCGCAAGAAAGGGATGAAAAGTAGATCCTTTAGGCTTAGCCTTCTTATCCTGCGGTAGGAAAGCTCCCTTGCCTCCCTTAACCGTGGATATGATTGAATCCAATCCTGGACCAAACAGAATCTTTCCTTAAAAAGGCAGGGACAACAGCCTCGACTTAGAGGTCATGTCAGCAGACTAAGACTTTAGCCACAGAGCCCTGCGAGCTAAAACGGAAAAACCTGACACCTTACCATTTAGGCAAATAATTTTCATATTGGCATCACAGATGAAAGAATTGGCAACCTTCAGCGCCTTAATCTTCTCCTGTATTTCGTCGATGGAAATCTCCCCCTTGACCATTTCACACAGGGATTCACACCAATATGTTGCAGCTTCAGAAACCGCGGCTACGGCCGCTGCCAGCTAAAAAACAAACCCTGTGTGTTCAAACATCTTCCTTAACATCTTTTCCAACTTTTTATCCATGGGCTCTTTAAACAATGAACTATACTCGAGGGGAATAGTTTTTCACTTCGCCATCGTGGAAATAGCCCCATCCACCTTAAGGACAGTACCCCACAGCTCAAGCTGAGAGTCCGGAATGGGGAACAGTTTCTTAAAGGCAGCAGAAGGGGAAAAGGAAGAACCTAATTGCTCCCATTCATTCTTCATAATATTAGCCATCTTAACACCACCCTGTCCTCATATACCTTATCAAGCTTAGGAATCGCAGGTTCCTCTGGAAGCTTCGGTTCCGGAACCTCCAGAGTAGCAAGCACTTGCTTCAGCAAAAAGTGCAAATTCTCTATCCTAAACCTAAAGTCAGACTCCTCCGCAGCCGGAGGTTTAGATGACATGGACTCCAACCCATAAGGGGTCTCCTCCAAAGAGTCAGAGTGGGTCTCGTCATCGTATAACGCCTCTGATATTTCCATAGGCGTAGACAACCCCTGGGCTGGTCCACCATGATATGCCCTATGCTTGCGCTTAGCAGAACGTGGTAAGGCATGGATCACTTTCGATATCGGCGTTTGTAGTTGATCTGCAAAATCTGATGGCCAACGAATCTCTCCCGCAGGAGTAATGGTTGGGCCCTGGGGCGCTGCATGTGCAATTGGAGATGAATGCAGGGAACGCACCTCACGGGACCGGGAACCCTCAGAGGTGGACGGCTCAGTAGTACTAGACATCCGTTTACTTTTAGATGTCGTAACTTTATTAAGGCATGTGGAACATAGTTGAGCAGGCTGTTCTACCAGAACCTCCTCACAATAAACACAGGAATGAGACCTTGTTAAAGAGGGAGAACCCTCTAATGCGTCAGAGTGCTCCATAGCTTGCGCTGTTTTTACGGACTATATTAACTTAATAATAGGCACCTTTATAACCTCCAATGGCAGGGGCACTCACCACCTCCTATGACCAGGACTACAGAAACTGTTTTGTCTCCTGCGCCGCTGATCAACAGAGGAAGAGAGATAACCACACCCGGTCACATGAAATGCCTGGCAGGACAGCCCCTGCCGAAGGAGAAAATGCACCAAAAAGAGGGCCGCGCAATACTCCCGTAAGTCACCTGAACGTTCAACACATTGCCAGAGCCTCATCTCGCCCATAACGCAGCAATGACACATTAAACAATATCATGTATAAGCCCCCCTGTTGAATAATCCCCTTTCCAGGAATATTAACCCTTTATTCTTTAAAGATAAAAGGCTCTGTGACCCTGTCTTCCATGTTATCATTATGTAATAAAAAATGAAATGATCTTACCAGAATCTACGCCGTGGGACAGGAACAAGACCCTTCAAGTGTGTGTAGCCTCGCTCCTGACATGGACTTGAGTGTAAAAAGCAGGCAGCGAAACTCGTCAACAGTGTTCCCTCTAAGGATAGTTTTGTGAGCAGCCCAGCAGTAAAACAGTTAACAAGAGAACCATACCTTGCCATCTGCATTGTGCAGTGTTTGATAATTGCAGGGTGTGGTTACCTAATTAACTATTTCACTGCTGGGCCGCACACAAAACTGGCCTTAGAGGGAACACTGCTCGTCAACACTGATTGCTTGTGGAACTGTTAATATGAGTCGGGATGGTTTTGCAGAAAGACTCTCCCTACATCTCCGGACTCTAACTTTCGCCCAGGCTCTCACTGAGAGGCTGACAGGACTACTTAAAACTCCAGTCCCAATGTGAAGAGTACTAACCTTCATAAGAGACTACTCCGATCTTCGGCACTTCTCTGCCGTCCTCCTGTGACGAAAGGCAAAGAATGACTGGGGGATGAGGGAAGTGGTTAAGGTATTTAAGCCTTTGGCTGGGGTGTCTTTGCCTCCTCCTGGTGGCCAGGTTCTTAATTCTCAACAGTAATGAATGAAGCCGTGGACTCTCCTCCCCTTTAGATGGAAAATAAATAACAGAAGTGATTGTTGTTTAAAATTGTATGCTCTGTTTGAATCATGAAAGTTTAATTTTGCCTTTACTGCCCCTTTAAAGAAATATGAAACCTGAATGTTTTATTTCATGATTCAGATACAGCATGCAATTTTAAACACCTTTCTAATTTACTTCTATTATCAATATATGGCAGCAGTTTTGCAAGAATGTTATCAATTTGCAAGAGCACTAGATGGCAGCACTATTTCCTGCCATGTATTGCTCCAAATGCCTACCTAGGTATCTCTTCAAAACAGAATATCATGGGAACAAATCAAATTTGATAATAGAAGTAAATTGGAAACTTTTTTAAATGGTTTGCTCTGTCTGATTAACAAAAGAAATTTGGGTTTCATATCCCTTTAAAGGTTAAATAAACTGAAATAATAGATCCATTTTTGTATTTTGACATTGAACTGGTAGGGAGCGCATTCTCCTTGACATTTATTCTGCTATTCTTATCTTTCTATAGCACATATAGAACAACATTCCAGCATTCAATTCAATAACTAAATATTACATTTAATAAAGTACATATTTGGGGAAAAAATGTTTAATGTTCTCCACAGTTCTACAAACACATTGTATGTTGAGTGCCTGATGTTCAAAACCTTGTCTTTGTTTCACATAGAGAACGCTACATAGCAACATAAACATGTCTCAAGTTAAAATTTGTGTTTCTAATTTTTTTTAAGGGCTCGCCATACTGATGAGACTTCTTAGAATATCTTGCCTATAAGAGGTCTAAATAGCATTAGTTCAATAGCTAAAATTCAAAGTCACTGGTGAGCTGATGAGTTAGTCTAAACTTATAATAATATCATCTTTTTAATGGATATATAGGGGACGATTTACTAATCTCTGTCCGACATGATACGCTGCAGCATATCATGTCCGACGGACATTGCTGAATGTGGACAGCATACACTGTCAGCATTCAGCATTGCACAAGCAGTTCTCAATAATAAGAGACTCACTTACCTGCTTTGGCGTCGATTGGGAGCATCCATGAGCCGATAAATCCCAAAACAAATTATCCCCAGAGAGATTAATGCCTTGTTAAACAGATACTCATATGTATTTCCCTGCAGTATAGAAAATCAATCACATTTAAATGCTTTAAATTTTTTATGCATCTTAAATAACAGACATTTACTTGGGGATAAAGGAAAAAAGGCATATGAAAGGCATATTGATATATTTTTTGGTGAGAGAACAAATTTGCATGACTGAGATACAGTGCCCTACACTAATATTGGTGCCCTTGGTATATGTGATGAGAGCAGGATGTGATGTCACGAGTATGTGGGCGGGGCTTAGGTCCGGTGTCTGTGTCGCAGTTAGTTTAGTACAATCAACCTGACTAGATGTGTATTGTTATGCTCTGCAATAAAATAGAGTTGTACCATCATTGCTGTGTCCTGCATATGTCCTGCATCTCATGACATGGTGTCAGAAGTTCTGGCCTGCGCTTCTGTTCCTGATCGATTGCAATGTCAAAGTTTACCCCACCTGAGCCTTTTGACTTTTCTCAGCCTGCAGCTTGGCCCACATGGCGTCAGCGGTTTCAGCGCTTCAGGATTGCATCCAAACTGAACAAGGAGAGTGGTGAAGTACAAGTTAATTCTCTTTTATACTCCATGGGGAAAGATGTAGAGCCAGTGTTCAATGCTTTTACTTTCCAAGAAGGGGAAGAAGTTAACTTTGATATAGTTATGGATAAACTCAGTGCCCACTTTGTGCCCAAAAGAAATGTGATTCATGAGAGAGCTTGTTTTCACAAATGTAATCAGCGTGTGGGAGAATCTGTGGAGTCATTTGTGCGCAGCCTGTATGAATTAGCTGAATTCTGTGAGTTTGGTGTTGCTAAAGAAGAGCAAATCAGAGACAGAATAGTTATTGGAATTGCAGATGCTGAAGTCTCCCTGAAGCTGCAGTTAGAGCCTGATTTAACGTTAGACGGGGCTATTAGGATGGCCCGCCAGAGTGAACTGGTGAAAAAGCAAAGTGCTGATCTGAGGTCTGAGAGTATTGTGGATGAAGTGCAACAGTCTAGGAAAATTACTAGTGAAAGGCACAGTATGAGCGGTAGATTTAAAGTACTGGAAAGGCCTAGAAGTGGATGGGCGCAACATGGCCGATGCACACGGTGCTACCGGGCTCATGATCAGAGTGCTATATGCCCGGCCAGAGATAAAAGATGCAGAAAATGTAACAGAATAGGCCATTTTGAAGTGGTGTGTAAAACTGAATACATTAAGGAGATGCAGGTGGACAGTGACCAGGAGAGTCAGGAAGTGTCTTTTGTGGGGTCTGTTGTGGAACGGACAAGCTCAGAGGAAGATTGGAAAGTTACTTTTACTGTAATGGGAGCCAAAGTTGATTTTAAGATTGACATAGGAGCAGATATCACTGTAATGTCTTTTGCTGAATTTATGAAACTGCCTTGACAGTCCCAGCTGGCGAAGGTTACTACAAATGTCCATAGTCCTGGTGGCCGCATTGATTGTGTGGGGAAATTTCTTGCCAGCTGTGAGTACAAACAGAGGAAGTTCACCATGTGGGTGCATGTGATCCAAGGTCAGTGTGTTAACAGTTTATTGAGCAGAAAAGCAGCCTGTGACTTGGGCCTCGTGGCCAGAGTGAATGAGATCTCTGAAGATATGTTTGGCGAGTTGGGCCTACTGAACTGCAAACCTGTCCGTATAGCACTTAAAAGTGACGCAGTCCCATACAGTATTTCTACTCCTCGTAGAATTCCATTCCCGCTCATGCCTCAAGTGGAGAAAGAGCTCATGCGCATGAAGTCTATGGGGGTTATTGAAGAGGTTGTTGAAGCAACTGATTGTTGTGCCCCCATTGTTCCAGTTGCAAAGAAAAACGGAAAGGTGCGCATCTGTGTGGATCTGAAAAGGTTGAATGAGGCAGTGAAGAGGGAGAGATTTGTGCTGCTGACATTGGAAGATATAGCCCCAAAGTTGGCTGGGGCGAAGTTCTTTTCTACATTAGACGCTTCTAGCGGCTTTTGGCAGATCCCCCTGGATCCAAAGTGCCGCAAACTGACTACCTTTATCACACCGGTAGGTCGGTTCTGCTTCTGCAGACTCCCCTTTGGGATATCCTCCGCTCCTGAAATCTTTAAAAGGGAAATGAGTTCTCTCCTGAGTGGCCACGTGGGCACAGCGGTCGTCATGGACGACATTCTAGTGTATGGGTCTACAGTGGAGGAGCATGATCAGTGTTTGAGTTGTGTGCTGCAGGCTATCAAAGAGTCTGGGCTGAAGCTGAATAAAGAAAAATGTCATTTTAGGAAAACTGAATTATGCTACTTTGGGCATATCATCAACGGGGATGGCATCAAGCCGGACCCCGAGAAAATTCGGGCTATTGAACAGATGAAAAGCCCTTCTGATGTACATGAGCTGAGACAGATATTGGGCCTTGTAAATTACGTGAGCAAGTTTCTTCCAGATTTATCTACAGTTTTACACCCTATCACAGAGTTGCTTAAGAAAGATGTTGCCTGGGTCTGGGGACCCTCACAGGAAAAAGCGTTCCTGCATGCCAAGTCACTGCTGGGGTCTGCCCCAGTGCTGGGGTTCTACGACCCTTCAAAAAAGACTGTGGTTAGTGCTGATGCAAGCAGTTATGGGTTGGGGGCTGCACTCCTGCAGCTGAATGACAACAAACTACAGCCCATCGCCTACTGTTCCCGCACACTGATGGCTGCAGAGTCAAAATACGCTCAAATTGAGAAAGAGTGCCTGGCTGCAGTTTGGGCCTGTGAGCGCTTTCAGCGTTATCTAGTGGGTTTGGAGAAATTTAGTCTGGAAACTGACCACAAACCGCTAGTCCCTCTAATCAATTCTTATGACATTGAAAAAACACCCTTGAGATGCCAGAGACTTTTAATGAGACTGCTCAGGTTCAATGTTCGGGCAGTGCATGTGCCGGGGAAACAACTGGTTGTGGCAGATACACTATCCAGGCTCCCGCTGGCTGCTGCTGAAGAATCCTCCACAGAATCGGATGTGAAAGTGTATGTTGATTCAGTTCTGGCCTCTAAGTCCATTTCTTCAAGGAAACTGGAAGAGATAAAGAAAGAGACATATTTGGACACAGATCTGCAAGAAGTTATAAGGTACATAAAAGATGGCTGGCCCGAGAGCCGGGCAGCCTGGATGTCTTTAAATGCTTACCAGCCAGAGAGGTCGCAGCTCACGGAGCTGGAGGGGTTGGTGCTGTTCCAAGACCGCATTGTAATTCCTGTCAGCATGAGGAAGGAGATGTTAAACAGGATTCACAATGGCCACTTAGGCATTACAAAGTGCAGAGAAAGGGCAGCTACAGCTGTGTGGTGGCCTGGGATCAGCTCCGACATTGCAAATCACGTGTCTAAATGTGCCTTTTGCCGGGAACGCCGGCCTACTCAGAGAAGGGAGCCCTTAATGTCTACTCCACTGCCTGCGGGGCCGTGGCAGAAAATAGCTGCTGATTTGTGTGAACTGCACTGGAAAAAGTTTCTTGTTGTGATCGACTACTATTTGGAAATTGCACCCCTGAATGATATCACAAGTCAGGCTGTTATCATTCGCCTGAAGAGCTTGTTCGCCCGCTGGGGCATTCCAATGGAGCTGGTGAGTGATAATGGTATGCAGTTCGCTTCTACAGAGTTCAGTGCTTTCAGCAGGGAATATGATTTTGTACATTCCACGTCAAGTCCACATTATCCGCAGGCCAACGGAATGGCTGAAAGGGCAGTTCAAACAACAAAATTCATTCTAAAGCAATCTGAGCCGTACCTAGCCCTCTTGTCATACAGGGTGACGCCCATTCAAGCCACCGGGTTTAGCCCGGCACAGCTGATGCTGGGACACCAGATTCGCACCACTTTACCCTCAGTGGGTGTCTTCAAGCCGCCTGGCCCTGTTCCTCGGGATGAAGTCCTTAGGAGGGATGAAGAGGCCCAAAAGGGTTATCGTTTCTTCTACGACAGGAGACATTCTGTCAGGCCTTTACAGGAACTGAAAGCGGGCCAAAGTGTCAGAATTAAACTGGATGATGAGAAGAAATGGAAGACGCCTGCTACGGTAGTGGGCCGCTCTCCAGAACCAAGGTCTTACACAGTCCTTACAGAGGGAGGGACGGTTACACGCCGTAACCGAAGACATCTTCAGCCTGTACCTGAGAGTCTGGAACCGGATACCTCAGTACCACCGCCGGTGGGATCCCCTGTTCTAAGAGAGGTGCCTTCCCCTCAGCAAGATCACAGCGGGGATATATCTTTGCCTCCAGCAGACTCTTGTTCACCATCTTTTGTATCAGAGGACAGTTCATGCAAAGTTACATCAAGCGGAAGAGTGGTGAAACTTCCGGCCCGATACAGGGACTGACTTTAGCTAGAACAGTGACCGGAAGTATGGGCAGAATAATCCCATGGTCACTGTGGACTAGGGTAGTCTACCCCGATGTCCAAGTCAGGATGTAATTTATTTGTTCATGTTTTCTAATCTATCTGTTTTTATAATGTTCAAAAACAAAATTGTTATTGTATACCCTGTTGGTGTACCTTGTTATTTATTATATGCAAATGTATGCTTTGCCTTTGAAAAAGGGGAAGATGTGATGAGAGCAGGATGTGATGTCACGAGTATGTGGGCGGGGCTTAGGTCCAGTGTCTGTGTCGCAGTTAGTTTAGTACAATCAACCTGACTAGATGTGTATTGTTATGCTCTGCAATAAAATAGAGTTGTACCATCATTGCTGTGTCCTGCATATGTCCTGCATCTCATGACAGTATATATGAGCAAAGAATGCTGTGAAATGTCATTATTGCTTAACCATTTGATCTTTTGTTAAAAATACACAAAAATACTATTCTCTCATGGATATCAAACAATTGCAAACACAACACAGGTTTATCCAAAAAAAAATAAAAAATACATCTTTGTTAAATATGAGTGGCAAATTATTGGCACCCTTATACTTTGTGCTACCTCCCTTTGCCAAGATAACAGCTCTGAGTCTTCTATAATGCCCGCTGAGGATGGAGAATACATGGCAAGGGATCTGAGACAATTTCTCCTTACAGAATCTCTCCAGATCCTTCAAATGTTGAGGTCGATGCTGGTTGACTCTCCTCTTCAGTTCACCCCACAGGTTTTATATAAGGTTTCTGCAATGGCCATGGCAGGACCTTGATTTTGTGGTCAGTAAATAATTTTTTTGTGTTGATTTTGATGTAAGTTTTGGATAATTGTCCTGCTGGTAGATCCAACCACGGCCCATTTTAAGCTTTCTGCCAGGGGCAGTCAGGTGTTCATTTAATACCTGTTGATATTTGATAGAGTTCATGATGCCATGTATCCTAACAAAATGTCCAGGTTCTCTGGCAGCCCCAAAACATTAAAGAGCCAACACCATATTTAACCATGGGCATGAGGTACTTTTCCATATGTCTACCTCTCTGTGTATGCCAAACCCACCTCAAGTGTTTATTGCCAAAAAGCTCTATTTTGGTTTCATCCCATTTGAAGTTCCAGTAGTGTCTGGCAAACTGAAGATGCTTGAATTTGTTTTTGGATGAGAGTAGAGGCTTTTTTCTTGAAACCCTTCCAAACAACTTATGGTGATATAGGTGACTTTGGATTGTAGTTTTGAAAACTTTCTGACCCCAAGACCCAACTAACCTTTGCAATCCTTCAGCTGTGATCCTTGGAGATGTTTTGGCCACTCAAACCATTCTCTTCACAGTGAGTTGACACAATATAGAAACACGTCCTCTTCAAGGGTAATTCATAACATTGAAAGTTGCATCATAAGGATGGCTTTGACTCCATAAATGAAATTGCTAATTGTGAGAGTAATCTTTCTGAACGTGTGTATCCCTACTCATATAACCTGTGCCATGGAATTTTGTGGTACTTTACAAATAATAATTAGTTTTTTGCTTAATCCAGCAGATCTATAAATTGTGAGCACATTGGGGGATCAAATAATGTACATAAATAAAATGCAATTACAGGTAAAAAAACAATGTGATACATATATTATCAGTTACAACTCTGGCTTCAGAACCCCCACTATAAACTGCTTAACCTGGTGTTTAATCTTTAATAGTTAAAAAATTGCCTTTGGGTTAAAATGGTTGTGACCGTGTTTTGTTAAGTCTGTTAAGAGGCAAAAGGAACAGGAGATACTGACTCACAGATACTTATGGAGAAAATAAACCAGAGTCAAAGATAATTTTACTTTCAAATGTCCAACATTTGTGCTTTAAACCATAATCAGCAGTCAAATTAGTAAACAGCTAAAACAGAGGGGACCAAATGGAAAAGCCCCAAAGCATCTACAGATACTGTACAAAGAGTTTGTCAAGCTAAATCATAGAAAAAAAAATAACCAAGAAGTCCTTTCAAGCAAGAAAGGTATTTATCAGAGTATGAGAGGAGGAGTTAACAACTTCCTGATGCCTATGTTGATCATATCCAAAGATATAAGGAGGGTGGTGCATATAGAATATACACCACACTCCTAGGGGGCGCTAACAATAAGCAGCAAACAGGTAAGCAAATATATACAGATAATTAAGAGAATATACAATAAACCTAGCACACTTATATCAGATTATTTAGAGATGATATGCTCACAAGTGGACCCAGATTATATTGGTATAATCAAATAACAAATGTCCGCACAAAGAATAATCCAAAAGAAAGATGGCAGCTCTCTGTCATAGGACGGTCATCCTGGTGTGGCGTGATCTATAAGAAAAAGAAGCACAGAGGCGCCAACATGGCCTAGTAACGTCACGGCAGTCGGATACAAAACATCAGCAGAATAGGAAATATACTCACAAGCGTAGCGCACCCAAATGGTACTATTGTGGCAGCCTGGAACATCAAACAGTGGTCCAGCTCACTGGTGTCTCCAGCCAGATAGAGATGATCCTTGGCGAGGGCCTATCCTATGATGCAGGAAACAAAGCACCACCAGGTGCAATATCAACAGTACTGGGACCTCTCAGCCGCCCAGTGGACTGTGGAATCCAATTCGCAGGATGCAGAAAATCACCACTTTGGAAGATAGGACTAGCACACACATTCTGCCCCCAGACAGGAGCAGAATAATTGTGATAAAGCAAGTGTATATTTAAAAACGTTTATTTTAAAAACAGCGACATGTTTCTCAGCCACCACAGGCTGTTTCCTCAGGCTATGTTAAAATGTTAACAACACTTGCTTTATAAAGACAATAGAACGCATAAAACTAAATCTGATAGGCTAATTAATTTCTAAAGTGTGAACACCTGTTGGACAGGTCAGCAGTTGGTAGGCATGGAAACCCCTATATACAAGGCTCTCATATGTAACACAAACCATTTTGAGCAAATCCCAAATAAGAATAGATATCTCTGTATTAACCTCCATACCATTGCCAAACCCAAAATAGACAATAGCAATAACCTTGTAACCCTTCAAATTAAGGTTAAAAAATAAAAAATGGAGAACAGTAATATAACAATCACAATAAAAACATTTGTTATATACCTTAAAATAAAATAATCACTATATGTACAACAATATAATATACCCACATAAAAAACATAAGCAAGATACATGCATTTTAATAGTCTCTATTCTACATATAATCACTTAATATGCCTGACCACATGTATGTTTTATATCACATTAGATCTATATTTTTCCTTTAGTATTATAGACCTTAATTGGTATTATATCTACATTGTACCCTCCTTTAAAGTGTGACATTTATTTCTCTGCCCTAACAAAAAAGCTCTCATATGTAACACAAACCATTTTGAGCAAATCTCAAATAAGAATAGATATCTCTGTATTAAGTATGAAAAGAAAAAAAAAAAATAATCGCAAATGTGCAAACCTATAACAAGTAATTAATACTAGATGTGTCAACATGAATATATAAATAAATTTACTAAGAGGGAATCTCAACCCAATATATAATTAAGCTTTTACATGCTACCGCATATTATATCAAATGTAAAATGCAACTCTAGAGCACCAAAGCCATAGAAAGATTATTTCATTGTAAGACAGTTTAAACCTTTTGGGAAAGAAAAAAATAAAAAAAATAAAAAAATAAAAAAAATAAAAAAAAAATGAATAAAATAGCACCATTTGGGTGCGCTACGCTTGTGAGTATATTTCCTATTCTGCTGATGTTTTGTATCCGACTGCCGTGACGTTACTAGGCCATGTTGGCGCCTCTGTGCTTCTTTTTCTTATGTTGATCATATGCCTGACCTACAGCAAAAAATGCTGCATTATTTTTTTAGGAAATTTGGAATGCAGATAGGGTTAATTGTCTGGCAGTTGTATATTGCACCACTTATATATTTGCACGCGCACGCACACACGCACACATTTATGCAATATTACTTTGTCTTTCAGTATGGAATTCAAACTTACATTTACAGGTGATAGCCTAGAGTCAGTTACTGGGATGATGGAAAGTTTGCAGCGGTCCCATGGACTACAGAATTCACTGGATAAACTTTTTGTTTGTCTGTTCTCCTCAGCTAGCTGGTCCTCCACCTCTGGCGTGGTACCTCCAGTTACTAATATCTGTAGCAGGGCCAACAATTTCCTGTCAAAATAGGCCTGAAAGAAATAAAATGTAATCCAACCGGTAATATTATAAGGTAAATTAACCTATCCCCCATATTAATCTACATAGTAAAATAGATACTGAATTGACTGCACAGTGTGTAACAGGAAAATGCTGGTGT
Organism: Bombina bombina; assembly: GCF_027579735.1. Lineage (NCBI taxonomy): Eukaryota > Metazoa > Chordata > Amphibia > Anura > Bombinatoridae > Bombina > Bombina bombina. The sequence goes on from NC_069504.1 coordinate 671,248,995, forward strand.
CAAAGGCCCTGACAGCTATTTTTTTTTCTTCTGTAATTTCCTCGCCTAAGTCTTGTTCTTATTCCAAATGATTATATCTCTTAAACAAATGACAACCCAAAATAATTCTAATATAATGATACTTAAAATTCCTATATATTTTAATATCATTATTCTGCACCAACATTATTCTTGAGAACGATTATGAGGATATTTAACTAATAATTATATATAATTAACAATTTGAATCATACTTTTATTTAATTACTGGTATTATTTCTATTTAATGCAAATGCATATTTTTTAAAACTTCTTACGTTATATGTATCGGGTCAACATTACTCCCAAACTCCTTAAAAAATATTGAGTTTGATAAAATAAGATAAATTAAGCCCTCTTTTACTACATTTTATTACATACTAAAGTCTGAGTCTGCTGCTGTATCCTAGCTTATCTCTGGGACCCGTAATTAAAATATAAGTTTTTCATCCTACCTACATATTTGTAATGAAGATGGAGCAGTAAGCCACAGTTCAGCTACCTAGGGAGCAGCTAATTCTGACAGATCGAGTCTCTGGGACCTGTATAGATGAATTCCACTTGTGAGTATTTGGTTTAGTCTTGCTTTCTACCGAAAACTTTGAGATATTACAATGTTTATGTGGCCTCTTTTTCAGTATTTATCTTTTAGAAGTTTTTAAATCTAATCCTTGGATGTAAATAGGAGCAACATTTGAAGAACTGTTTATGGATGGCCAAATGTTTCTAAAAATTCAAAATTTAAAACGATTTTTGAATATGACATTAAAATTTGAATGTAATGTTCAAATTTAAAATAGTATTTCTAGTCTACAACTGTGTTTAATAAATGTAATATTCAAATTTGAATGCTACATTCAAATTTGAAATAGTATTTCTAGTCTAATTCTGTGTTTTAATAATGTAATATTCTAATTTGAATGCTACATTCTAATTTAAATGTCACATTTGAATTCTAAACAGTATTTCTAGTCTAATACTGTGTTTTATAAATGAAATATTCGAATTTAAATGTCACATTCAAATTCAAATGTCACATTCAAATTTGAAATAATATTTCTAGTCTACAACTGTGTTATATAAATGTAATATTCAAATTTGAATGTCACATTCAAATTTGAATGTAGCATTTGAATTCGAAATAGTATTTCTAGTCTAAAACTGTGTTTTATAAATGTAATATTCGAATTTGAATTTCACATTCGAATTCGAATGTCAAATTTGAAAACTGTAAAAAACATTCAATAATAGAATTTTAATGATTATTGGTTCTTATCAACATTCGATTATGTAAATTGAATTTCTACAATAAAATTTGTTCTAACATTCAAATTCGAATATAAACACATTCGCCCATCCCTAGTTATGTTAACAGAGATATAGTACTATTTTATACTTAATTAGTGTTTGTATACGTGTTTATTTGCTAGTCATTCTTTATATTTGGTCACTTACTGTTATATTATAACTTTTCCTCATTTGTGGAAACTTTAGTGTTTATAGCTCTTTACAAACTTTGATCACTATTAATGACCCACATTTCAATCCATTAAAGATTACCATAAAAAAAAATTGAGTATAAGTTGGCTTTGTTCTCCATGTCATTCGAGTACATTAATTACAGCACTGCTTGAATACTAAGACATCTAAATTATGATTATACTGTATATATATATATATATATATATATATATATATATATATATATATATATATATATATATACACACAGTGTATATATATATATATATATATATATATATATCAGTATATCATTACAAGCAACTGAAAAAATGCATGAATATAACAAAAAATGAATGCATTGTTGTACCCTACATAAGTCAATACAAAATAGTCAAAATACTAGTCTAAAGGGGACCAATAAAAAGGCTATTTGATAAACATCTTTCTATAACTCATTCTATGTACACACTTATATAACATATTTCACAATATTACATTTTTGCACACATTTGGCTGTGCAAGTTTAGGATATTCCAGTCTCAGCTTTGATAAATTACTATAAAAATAAATAAATACAACTACAAACTTCTTTAAAAGGGAAATACAGTTCAACAGCAACACATTCTATCCTTTGCACTATTTGGACTGACATCAACTATTTTTGCAGTTTTTAATTTAAACATATAACAAAGAAAAATCTTTTTGTAAGAAAATAACAAAAGTGATGTACAGGTGTTACTAAGCTAACTAATAGTGGATACAATTGCAAGCTTTCAAGACATTGGGGTCCCTTTGTCAGACATTCTGAAAAACTCAAACTTCCTTAAGTGGAGCTTGAACCTGTAGATTTTGGTTCATAGCAAGAGGCTGTCTGTACAAAGTATCTTCTCCAGAGATTTGTTTTTCCTTCGTCCATAAACCAATTAAATTAAATTCTGCAGATAAAGTTTATTTTACATTGATGGTGATTTTCAACTAGCTGATAGCCATTAAAAACAAAATTTATGCTTACCTGATAAATTTCTTTCTTTCCGGACATGGAGAGTCCACAACGTCATTCCAATTACTAGTGAGATATTCAACTCCAGGCCAGCAGGATGAGGCAAAGAGCACCCCAGCAAAGCTTTTAAGTGTAATTGCCTTACCCATAACCCCCAGTCATTCAGCCGAAGGAAATGGAAAGGAAGAAAACACAAGGGTGAAAAAGGTGCCTGAGGTAAGCATAAATTTAGTTTTCTTTCCTAAGACACGGAGAGTCCACAACACGATTCCAATTACTAGTGGGAACCAATACCCAAGCTAGAGGACACGGAATGAACAGGGAGGGAGAAAAAGGCAGGAGGACCTAAACAGAAGGCACCACCATTTGAAGAACCTTTCTCCCAAAAGAAGCCTCAGCCAAGGCAAAAGTATCAAATCTGTAGAATTTGGGAAAAGTATGCAGAGAGGACCATGTTGCCACATTGCAAACCTGTTTCACAGAAGCTTCATTTTTGAAAGCCCAAGAAGAGGACAACCTTAGTGGAATGAGCCGTAATTCTCTCAGAAGGCTGCTGTCCAGCAGTCTCATAAGCCAAACGAATCAAACTTCTCAACCATAGAGACAAAGTAGTAGAAGTGGCCTTCTCATCCTTACATTTTCCAGAGAAAACAACAAATAGGGCAGAAGATTGCCTAAAATCTTTAGTAGCTTGAAGGTAAAACTTTAGAGCACACACAACATCTAAGTTATGCAAAAGACGTTCCTTATAAGAAGAAGGATTAGGACAAAGAGAAGGAATAACAATTTCTTGATTAATGTTTCAATCAGATACCACCTTGGGGAGGAACCCCAGTTTAGTATGAAGGACCGCCTTTTCAGTATGAAAAAAAGGTAGGGGGAATCACATTGCAGAGCTGAAAGTTCAGACACTCTGCGAGCAGAGGAAATGGCAACAAGAAACAAAACTTTCCAGGATAACAGTTTTATATCAACCACATGCATGGGCTCAAATGGAGCCTGCTGCAAAACTTTGAGAACTAAATTAAGGCTCCACGGGGGAGCAACAGGTTTAAACACAGGCCTGATTCTAACCAGGGCCAGAACAAAGAATGGAATATCTGGTAGGTCTGCAGACATTTGTGCAAAAGGATAGATAATGCAGAAATTTGACCCTTCAGAGCACTGACCGATAAACACTTATCCAGTCCGTCCTGAAGAAAAGACAAAATCCAGGGAATCCTCACCAGGCTCCAGGAGAACCCCTTAGATTTACACCAAGAAAGATATTTACGCCATATCTTATGGTAAATCCTGCGAGCAACCAGTTTGCGAGCCTGAATCATTGTTTTAATGACCTCTTCAGAAAAACCACGTTTAGACAGAACTAGGTGGTCAATCTCCAAGCAGTTAGCTTTAGAGATTCTAGGGCCTAGATTACGAGTTTTGCGTTAGCCTTAAAAAGCAGCATTGAGAGGTCCCAACACTGCTTTATTCCCAACTCTGGTATTACGAGTCTTGCAGGTACAGGTGTACCGCTCACCTTTTTCCGCGACTCGACCATACCGCAAATCCACTTACGTCAATTGTGTATCCTATCTTTTCAATGGGATTTTCCTACTGCTGGTATTACGAGTCTTGGAAAAAGTGAGCGGTAGACCCTCTCCTGTCAAGACTCCTACCGCATTTAAAAGTCAGTAGTTAAGAGTTTTATGGGCTAACGCTGTAACATAAAACTCTTAACTAAAGTGCTAAAAAGTACACTAACACCCATAAACTACCTATTAACCCCTAAACGGAGGCCTTCCCCCACATCGCAAACACTTAAATAAAATTTTTAACCCCTAATCTGCCGACCGGACATCGCTGCTACTTTAATAAATATATTAACCCCTAAACCACCGCACTCCCACCTCGCAAACATTAGTTACATTTTATTAACCCTTAATCTGCCGTCCCTAACTTCGCTGACACCTACCTATATTTATTAACCCCTAATCTGCCGCCCACAACGTCGCCGCAACTATATTAAATGTATTAACCCCTAAACCTAAGTCTAAACCTAACCCTAACACCCCCCTAACTTAAATATAATTTAAAATAATCTAAATAAAATAACTACTAAATAATTACACCTAATCTAATCCCCCTAATAAAATAAACCCCCCCCCAAAATAATAAAAATCCCTACCCTATACTAAATTACAAATAGCCCTTAAAAGGGCTTTTTGCGGGGCATTGCCCCAAAGTAATCAGCTCTTTTACCTGATTACTTCTTCACCCAACCGTAATCAGCTCTTTTACTGATTACGTCTTCACCCAACCGGGCAGAAGTGGTCCTCCAGACGGCCAGAAGTCTTCATCCTATCCGGGCAGAAGAGGTCCTCCAGATGGCCAGAAGTCTTCATCCAGACGGCATCTTCTATCTTCATCCATCCGTAGCGGGTCCATCTTCAAGACATCCGATGCGGAGCATCCTCTTCCTTCCGACGACTAACACTAAATGAGAGTACCTTTAAGTGACGTCATCCAAGATGGCGTCCCTTCAATTCCGATTGGCTGATAGAATTTATCAGCCAATCGGAATTAAGGTAGAAAAAATCCTATTGGCTGATCCAATCAGCCAATAGGATTGAGCTCGCATTCTATTGGCTGATTGGAACAGCCAATAGAATGCATGCTCAATCCTATTGGCTGATTGGATCAGCCAACAGGATTTTTTCTACCTTAATTCCGATTGGCTGATAGAATTCTTTCAGCCTATCAAAATTGAAGGGACGCCATCTTGGATGACATCACTTAAAGGTACCGTCATTTAGTGTTAGCCGTCGGAAGGAAGAGGATGCTCCGCGTCGGATGTCTTGAAGATGGGCCCGCTCCGCTCCGGATGGATGAAGATAGAAGATGCTGTCTGGATGAAGACTTCTGGCCGCCTGGAGGACCTCTTCTGCCTGGATAGGATGAAGACTTCTGGCCGTCTGGAGGGCCACTTCTGCCCGGTTGGGTGAAGACGTCTCAAGGTAGGGTGATCTTCAAGGGGTTAGTGCTAGGTTTTTTTAAGGGGGGATTGGGTGGGTTTTAGAGTAGGGTTGGGTGTGTGGGTGGTGGGTTTTAATGTTGGGGGGTATTGTATTTTTTTTACAGGTAAAAGAGCTGATTACTTTGGGGCAAAGCCCCGCAAAAAGCCCTTTTAAGGGCTATTTGTAATTTAGTATAGGGTAGGGATTTTTATTATTTGGGGGGCTTTTTTATTTTATTAGGGGGATTAGATTAGGTGTAATTAGTTTAAAAAAAGTGTAATTATTTTATTATTTTCTGTAATTTAGTGTTTTTTTTTTCTGTAATTTAGATAATTGTATTTAATTGTATTTAATTGTAGTTAGTTTAGGGAATTAATTTAATTATAGTGTAGTGTTAGGTGTAATTGTAACTTAGGTTTATTTTCATTTTACAGGTAAATTTGACTTTATTTTAACTAGGTAGCTATTAAATAGTTAATAACTATTTAATAACTATTGTACCTAGTTAAAATAAATACAAAGTTGCCTGTAAAATAAAAATAAACCCTAAGCTAGCTACAAGGTAACTATTAGTTATATTGTAGCTAGTTTAGGGTTTATTTTATAGGTAAGTATTTAGTTTAAAATAGGAATAATTTAGGTAATGATAGGAATATTTATTTAGATATATTTAAATTATATTTAAGTTAGGGGGTGTTAGGGTTAGGGTTAGACTTAGGTTTAGGGGATAATATATTTATTATAGTGGCGACGACGTTGGCGGCGGCAGATTAGGGGTTAATAAGTGTAGTTAGGTGGCGGCAACATTGAGGGTGGAAGAGTAGAGGTTAATAAATAAAATGTAGGGTTCGGCGATGTTGGGGGCAGCAGATTAGTGGTTCATAAGTATAATGTAGGTGGCGGCGGTGTCTGGAGCGGCAGATTAGGGGTTAATAATATAAAGCAGGTGTCGGCAATGTCGGGGACGGCAGATTAGGGGTTAATAAGTGTAAGATTAGGGGTGTTTAGGTTCATGTTAGGGTGTTAGGTGTAGACATAACTTTTATTTCCCCATAGGAATCAATGGGGCTGCGTTAGGAGCTGAAAAGCTGCTTCTTTGCAGGTGTTAGTTTTTTTCAGCCGAATCTGCCCCATTGATTCCTATGGGGAAATCGTGCACGAGCACGTTTAGCCAGCTCACCGCTACCGTAAGCAGCGCTGGTATTGAGGTGAGATGTGGAGCTAAATTTTGCTCTTCGCTGACTTTTCTGCGGCTAACGCCGGGTTTGAAAAAACCCCTAATACCAGCATTGTCTGTAGGTGAGCGGTGAGCTGAAACTGCTCGTTAGCCCCGCAAGACTTACCAACAAAAACTCATAATCTAGCCGTAGGTTTGGATGAAGGAAAATACCCTAAAGTAGAAGGTCCTTACTCTGAGGTAACCTCCAAGGAGGTAGAGATGATATCCTTACCAGATCTGCGAACCAGATCCTGCAAGGCCATGCAGGAGGTATTAGGATCACTGATGCTCTCTCCTATTTGATATGAGCAATGACTTGTGGAAGGAGAACAAACAGAGGAAACAGGTAAGCCAGAGAAAACCCCAAGGAACCGCCACAGCATCTATCAGAACAGCCTGAGGATCTCTTGACCTTGAACCGTACTTTGGAACCTTGGTGTTGTGGCGAGACGCCATCAGATCCAACTCTGGAACCCTCCACTTGAGGGATATTTGACACTTCCGGATGGAGAGCCCACTCCCCGGGGTGAAAGGTCTGTCTGTTCAAAAAATCTGCCACCCAGTTGTCCACTCCCGGAATGTGGATGGCAGATAGGAGACAATCGTGGGCTTCTCCCCACTGCAGAAAGCGGGTCACCTCCTTCATGGCTAAGAAACTCTGAGTCCCTCCCTGGTGGTTGATGTAAGCCACTGAGGTGATGTTGTTCGATTGAAATCTGATAAACCGGACAAACGACAATTGAGGCCATGCTGATAGAGCATTGAAGATAGCTCTCAACTGCAAGGAGGACTCTTCCCGAGACCAAAGGCCCTGACCTCCGTCAGAAAAATTTTCATGGACAGGGAATCTATGATAGTCCCTAGGAAACACACCTTGGTACATGGAACAAGAGAACTTTTCTCCAAATTCATCTTCCACCCATGGGAATGTAGAAAAGACAACAGCATCTCTTCTAAGATTGGGCTTGTTGAAAAGAACCAAGATGTCATCTAGATAAGGTGCTACAGCAATTACCTGGGATATGATCACAGTCAAAAGCGCCCCCAGAACCTTTGTGAATATTCTGGGAACCGTAGCCAGACCAAATAGAAGTGCAATACATTGGAAGTGCTTGAGGAGAAAGCTGAGGCATGTCACACACAGCAGAATCTTGAGAGACACTTGGCTCAGAAGGGAGAATTTTTTTCTTTGCATTTTAAAGTCTTTGCTAAACAGGATGAACAAAACTGCATAGGTAACTGCCTGTGAAATAAAAATAAAACCTAAGATAGCTACAATATAACTATTAGTTATTTTGTAGCTAGCTTAGGTTTTTTTACAGGTAAGTATGTATTTAGTTTTAAATAGGAATTATTTAGGTAATAATTGTAAGGTTTATTTAGATTTATTTTAATTATATTTAAGTTAGGGGGTGTTAGGTTTAGGGTTAGACTTATGCTTAGGGTTACGTTAGGGTTAGGTTTAGGGGTTAATATATTTATATAGTGTTAGTGATGTGGGAGGCCAGAGGTTTAGGGGTTTATAACTTTAGTATAGTGGCGGCAACATTGGGGGCAGCAGATTAGGGGTTAATGAGTGTAGGTAGGTGACGGCGATGTTAGGGGCGGCAGATCAGGGGTTAATAATTGTAATGTAGGTGGCAGTGATGTTAGGGGTTGCAGATTAGGGGTTAATAACTGTAATGTAGGTGGCGGCGATGTTAGGGGTGGCAGATTAGGGGTTAATAACTGTAATGTAGGTGGCAGCGATGTCGGGGGCGGCAGATTAGGGGTGTTTAGACATGGTTTTTATGTTAAGGTATAAGGTTTAAACATAACTTTTTCTTTCCCATAGACATCAATGGGGCTGCGTTACGGAGCTTTTGTTTCCGTGATCGCATGTGTCAGGCTTCTTTTTTGCCGGCTCTCCCCATTGATGTCTATGGGTAAATTGTGCACGAGCATGTCAAAGCAGCGCTTGTATTTTGGTGCGGTATGGAACTCAACGCCACCATATCGCCCGCACAAACCTGCTTTTTACAAACCGCTTTTGTGGCGGTCGTTAATTTCCCTATAGCGCTGAAAACTCATAATCTAGCTGTTATATTGCAGAGCTACTCACAAATTCCATATTTTTCATTCAAATTCCATATTTATCATTGAGTGGGTAAAAATCTTTTAGAATTCTACAATCTTCAAGTTGTGATATTGCAACAATTTTTATGCAAGAATATTAGTTTCCAGAATAGGTTTTATTGTATTTAGTGCATTATTTCAAAGTACAGAAGATGAAATTTAAAGGGGCGTTTTTAAGAAAATACAATGCAATTGGTTGCACCAGAGAAGGGGGCGGCATCGCACAATAATCCTCTTGTGCAATGTTAAATTTCGCCTTGCAAACCTGGTAAATTTACCCCGTAGTGGGCTAGATTATGAGTGGAGCGCTTGCTGGTTAACATTCCTAGACAAGGTTTTTTGCACGCCCCAAGTTGTGTTTACAAGTTGAAAGTAAAAAGTTAGTGCACAAACGAAAACCCACCACAAAAAGTTGAACTTCGAATATCGCAACTACGTTAACATGCAAACATTTTTTTAACATCCATAGTCGTGTGCTAACCCGATCGCGTTTATTCAAGAGAGCTAACATTCACATTCCAATGTTCTTCACAAAGAATGTGATCTAGTTATTCTTCAATAAATATTTATATCTGATAATTTTTTGATAAAATATACAGTATGGGGCATATTTATCAATGTGCGAGCCGACATGATATGAAGTAGCGTATCATGTCCGCCGCACAGCATACACTGTCAGCATTTATCATTGCACCAGCAGTTCTTGTGAACTGCTGATGCAATGCCGCCCCCTGCAGATTTGTGGCCAATCAGCCGCTAGCAGGCCTCAGAACAGGCGGACAAGTTATGGAGCAGCGGTCTTTAGACTGCTGCTTCATAACTTCTGTTTCCGGCAAGCCTTCAGGAGATTGATAAATATGCCCCTATAGCCCTACCTCTATATAAATGATCATATAAAGGTATATATAGATATATTTAGAAATATCTATTTAAAAATACTTAGAACATATTCCCTTATTTGAAGAACATTGGAATGTGAAATAGTTACAGTACATACACAGTATAACAAAGGGCTCCAATGCACCTATATATGTGTCTATAGATGATACATATGTGTTTATATGTGTATATACTGTATGTCTGTAAATACATACAGTATCTCAAAAAAGTGAGTACACCCCTCACATTTTTGTAAATATATTATTATATCTTTTCATGTGACAACACTGAAGAAATGACACTTTGCTACAATGTAAAGTAGTGAGTGTACAGTCTGTATAACAGTGTAAATTTGCTGTCCCCTCAAAATAACTCAACACACAGCCATAAAGGTCTAAACCGTTGGCAACAAAAGTGAGTAAACCCCTAAGTGGAAAAGTCCAAATTGGGCCTAAAGTGTCAATATTTTGTGTGCCACTATTATTTTCCAGCACTGCCTTAAAGGGACATTAAACCCAAATATTTTCTTTCATGATTCAGATAGAGCATACATATGTAAACAACTTTTCAATGTACTTCTATTACCAATTTTGCTTCATTCTCTTAGAATCCTTTCTTGAAGAAGCAACAATGCATTACTGGGAACTAGCTGAACACATTGGTAAGCCAATCACAAGAGGCATATATCTGCAGCCACCAATCAGTAGCTAGCTCCCAGCTTCTGAGCCTATCTAGATATGCTTTTAAACAAAGTATACAAAGGTAACAAAGCAAATAAGATAAAAGAAGTTCATTGGAAAGTTGTTTAAATTTGTGTGCTCTGTCTAAATCATGAAATAATTTTTTGGGGTTTCATGTCCCTTTAACACTCTTTGGCATGGAGTTCTCCAGAGCTTTACAGGTTGCTACTGGAGTCCTCTTCCACTCCTTCTTCAGTGTTGTCACATGAAAAGATATAATAAAATATTTACAAAAATGTGAGGGTTTACTCACTTTTGTGAGATACTGTATATACACATATAAATGCATTAATACTACATATGTTCCCACATATAAACATATACAGTATATATATATATATATATATATATATACACACATATATATTTAGACTTGTGTATTTATGTATCTCTATGTTAAAGCCCTTTGCAGGCTTTTGTTTTTCTAACTCCAGAGCCCTCATGTCTTTTATTTCAAGCTGAAAGTAAAAGCATTCCCTCAAGGGCAATCAAATTTAACGCACGTTGGGTTAGCGCGACTGAAGACCTCATGTAAAGGGTTAACGTTAAAATAAAAGTTGCAGCAAACACAATGTAAATACATTAAAATAAACAATTACACTTATATAAACTCTATCTGATAAAAAATATTCATATAAATATTAATAATTTTTTAGAAGGGATCAAAGGTATATTGTATATGACCATGTATTTGATTGCAAAGGGCTATAATATATATATATACAGGGAGTGCAGAATTATTAGGCAAATGAGTATTTTGACCACATCATCCTCTTTATGCATGTTGTCTTACTCCAAGCTGTATAGGCTCGAAAGCCTACTACCAATTAAGCATATTAGGTGATGTGCATCTCTGTAATGAAAAGGGGTGTGGTCTAATGACATCAACACCCTATATCAGGTGTGCATAATTATTAGGCAACTTCCTTTCCTTTGGCAAAATGGGTCAAAAGAAGGACTTGACAGGCTCAGAAAAGTCAAAAATAGTGAGATATCTTGCAGAGGGATGCAGCACTCTTAAAATTGCAAAGCTTCTGAAGCGTGATCATCGAACAATCAAGCGTTTCATTCAAAATAGTCAACAGGGTCGCAAGAAGCGTGAGGAAAAACCAAGGCGCAAAATAACTGCCCATGAACTGAGAAAAGTCAAGCGTGCAGCTGCCAAGATGCCACTTGACACCAGTTTGGCCATATTTCAGAGCTGCAACATCACTGGAGTGCCCAAAAGCACAAGGTGTGCAATACTCAGAGACATGGCCAAGGTAAGAAAGGCTGAAAGACGACCACCACTGAACAAGACACACAAGCTGAAACGTCAAGACTGGGCCAAGAAATATCTCAAGACTGATTTTTCTAAGGTTTTATGGACTGATGAAATGAGAGTGAGTCTTGATGGGCCAGATGGATGGGCCCGTGGCTGGATTGGTAAAGGGCAGAGAGCTCCAGTCCGACTCAGACGCCAGCAAGGTGGAGGTGGAGTACTGGTTTGGGCTTGTATCTTCAAAGATGAGCTTGTGGTGCCTTTTTGGGTTGAGGATGGAGTCAAGCTCAACTCCCAGTCCTACTGCCAGTTTCTGGAAGACACCTTCTTCAAGCAGTGGTACAGGAAGAAGTCTGCATCCTTCAAGAAAAACATGATTTTCATGCAGGACAATGCTCCATCACACTCGTCCAAGTACTCCACAGCGTGGCTGGCAAGAAAGGGTATAAAAGAAGAAAATCTAATGACATGGCCTCCTTGTTCACCTGATCTCAACCCCATTGAGAACCTGTGGTCCATCATCAAATGTGAGATTTACAAGGAGGGAAAACAGTACACCTCTCTGAACAGTGTCTGGGAGGCTGTGGTTGCTGCTGCACGCAATGTTGATGGTGAACAGATCAAAACACTGACAGAATCCATGGATGGCAGGCTTTTGAGTGTCCTTGCAAAGAAAGGTGGCTATATTGGTCACTGATTTGTTTTTGTTTTGTTTTTGAATGTCAGAAATGTATATTTGTGAATGTTGAGATGTTATATTGGTTTCACTGGTAAAAATAAATAATTGAAATGGGTATATATTTGTTTTTTGTTAAGTTGCCTAATAATTATGCACAAGTCACCTGCACACACAGATATCCCCCTAAAATAGCTATAACTAAAAACAAACTAAAAACTACTTCCAAAACTATTCAGCTTTGATATTAATGAGTTTTTTGGGTTCATTGAGAACATGGTTGTTGTTCAATAATAAAATTAATCCTCAAAAATACAACTTGCCTAATAATTCTGCACTCCCTGTATATATATATATATATATATATATATATATATATATATATATATATATATATATATATATATACTTTTATTGCAAGCATGGTGGTGGGAGTGTCATGGTCTGGGCCTGCATGAGTGCTGCCAGCACTGGGGAGCTACAGTTCATTGAGGGAACCATGAATGGCAACATGTACTGTGACATACTGAAGCAGAGCATGATCCCCTCCCTTTGGAGACTGGGCCGCAGGGCAGTATTCCAACATGATAACGACCCCAAGCACACTGCCAAGACGACCACTGCATTGCTAAAGAAGCTGAGGGTAAAGGTGATGGACTGGCTAAGCATGTCTCCAGACCTAAACCCTATTGAGCATCTGTGGGGCATCCTCAACTGGAAGGTGGGGGAGCGCAAGGTCTCTAACATCGAACAGGTCTGTGATGTCGTCATGGAGGATTGGAAGAGGGCTCCAGTGGCAACCTGTGAAGCTCTGGTGAACTCCATGCCCAAGAGGATTAAGGCAGTGCTGGAAAATAATGGTGGCTACTCAAAATATTGACACTTTGGGCTAAATTTGGACATTTCAACTTAGGGGTGCACTCACTTTTGTTGCCAACGGTTTCGACATTAACAAATGTTTGTTGAGTTATTTTGTGGGGACAGCAAATTTTCACTGTTATACAGGCTGTACACTCACTACTTTACATTGTAGCAAAGTGTCATTTATTCAGTGTTGTCACATGAAAAGATATAATAAAATATTTACAAAAATGTGCAGGGTGTACTCACTTTTGTGAGATACTGTATACCAAAATGGGTCTAGACCAATACTTTGGGTTGTCTACTAAAAAAAATATATATACATGTGAAGGGTTATTCAGGTATTCCTGACAGATATCAGTGTTACAATGAAACTATCGCTAATTTTGAAAATAGCAAAGTGCTACTTGTACGTATTGCCCTATAAATGGCAAAAATGCAAAGAACATGTAAACATTGGGAATTTCTAAACTCAGGACAAAATTTAGAAACTATTTAGCATGGGTGTTTTTTAGTGGTTGTAGATGTGTAACAGATTTTGGGGGTCAAAGTTAGAAAAAGTGTGTTTTTTTCAATATTTTCATCATATTTTTTAATAGTAAATTATAAGAAATTATGAAAATAATGGTATCATGGCGAGAAAAACGGTATATAATATGTGTGGGTACAGTAAATGAGTAAGAGGAAAATTACAGCTAAACACAAACTCTGCAGAAATGTAAAAATAACCCTGGTCCCTAACGGTAAGAAAATTGAAAAGTGCTGTTGTCACTAAGGGGTTAAACACACACACACACACACACACACACACACACACATATATATATATATATATATATATATATATAAATATTTATTTATCTATCTATCATCTATCTATCTGTCATCTATCTATCTGTATATACCTATACCAATTTATCTGTTCCTATAGATATACAGGTATAGATATATATTTTACATCAACATTATCAGATTATAGAAATATATATTTAATAATAAAAATTAAATAGGAAGATATATGCAACGCAATTCGGGTTTCGCGGTTTAGTTCTAACGTAGTGTCAGGTTAGCATACATTAAAAATTTAGTTATCTTAAGGCGCATTATTGAAATGTTAAATATTAAAAAAATATTAATAATAATTATTAAAAATTATTAAAGGAACATAATACTCATATGCTAAATCACTTGAAACTAATGCAGTATAACTGTAAAAAGCTGACAGGAAAATATCACTTGAGCATCTCTATGTAAAAAAAAGAAGATATTTTACCTCACAACTTCCTCAGTTCAGCAGAGTAAGTTCTGTGTAAAAAGTTATACTCAGCTGCTGCTCAGCTGCATGTAACAAACAAAAATGAAGAAGTGAACAGCAGCAATCAGCATCAGCAGTGCTGAGGTCATGAACTCTTTTACTGTGATCTCATGAAATTTGACTTAACTCTCATGAGATTTCATTGTAAACTTCCTTGCACTGAATAGGGAAATAAGTTGAGTGTGCATGTAAGCTCGCTCCTTCCGCTGTCCCGGGACAGACATACTGATTTGCTGCTTAGAAGTCCTTTACAATGGGATGTGGCTACTGAGGAATTTTTGAGGTAAAATATCTTTCTTTTTTACATAGAGATGCTCAGGTGATATTTTCTAGTCAGCTTTTTACAGCTATGCTGCATCACTTTCAAGTGTTTAAACATTTGGGTATTAAGGCCCTTTAAAGGTGTACTAAAAAAAATCTAAATAATTAATAGAATATAAATATAAATATATATATATATATATATATATATATATATATTTACAGTATCTATAATAATTTGTAATAATTATAATTAATATGTTTTCATATTTAATATTTCAATAACACGCCTTAAGATAAATAATATTTCTTGTAAGCTAACCTGACACCGTGTTAGACCTAAAGCATGAAACCCGAATTCAGTTATGCATATTTTTACATTTCAATGTCCATCACATAGAATTTTTTTTGAATTTGTTTTATATATATACTGTATATATATATATATAAAATAACGTAATATATATATATATATATATATATATATATATATATATATATATACTGTATATATACCTTTATATATCTATATGAGTAGATACATAGGTATAGGTATATACATACACATACACACACATATATATATATATATATATATATATATATATATATATATATATATATATGTGTGTGTATTTAAAAAAATAACATTGTCCTTTGTGTGAAGAACATTAGAATGTGAAATATTATTTACTCCTGTCGGGTTAGCACGCAAGTGAAAAGTGTTACGTTTTTTTCTTTTGCACTCTCCTTTGAAGTCTATGGGGAGAAAACGTCAGTGCAGTCGAGATATCTAAGGTTCTGAAGTTAGAGCGAATCAGGTTTTACTCGTGTACATACAAAAAGATTACTTTTAGCAATGTTTTCACTAGAATTGATACATTAAAAATGAGCAATACAATAATCATTTTCATTTATCAACATGTAATTGAAAAGACTGAAGTACACACTTGGGATACGGTACGCATTGGCTTCATGTGTCGTCTTAATTTTATGCAACCTTTTGTAACTTTTGCATGTTAGTTTTCCAGACCACACAATTTATTAAAAATAAATCCCACTGATTTTGTCACAGTTTAAAGTTACATTACAAATACTGAATCACTGATTTGTGAATGTGCAGTTTTTGCCATCGGGAGGCCGATTTATCATCGGTCTGTCCGACATGATCTGCTCAGACATCGATGAATGCCGACAGCATACGCTGTCTACATTTATCATTTTACAAGCAGTTCTTGGCCGCTAGCAGGGGTGTCAATCAACCCGATCGTATACAGTCGGGCGGATTGATGCCCGCAGCCTCAGAGCAGGCGGACCAGTTAAGAAGCAGCAGTCTTAAGACCGCTGCTTCTTAACTGCTTTTTCCGGCGAGCCTCAACACTCGCGCGGAAACAGGGGCATCAGCGGCCTTTCAGCCCGTGATAAATTGGCCCCAGGGTCTGGGAAAACTTAAAATTCAAGATGGCTACATTCAGTGTGAAGATGCAGAGCTTCACTAACCAGCACTTGTAAAAGGTAAAAAAAGAGAATGGCTTTGAACAGAGCTACAGACACAAAACGAAAAACAATAGCATGGTGTGTAGTAGCCATTCTACTGTAGTTGTACTCAGCAGTTTAATATCCCTTTAAATTCCTAAAATAGTGATTCCTGGACTATGCCAAGTTCCATTAGGGACCAGCAAGTGCACTATTGGTCCAAAGCAGAACTGATACTGTGTGTTTAACCCCTTTGTGGGGGTTAAACACACAGTAGAGCAGGGTCGAAAGGGGTAAAATTACATGCTCTAGTTTTTTTTTACTATTATTGCCCTTTAAGCATTAATGTGACTCTGTATGGGTTCTGGCTTATGTATGAATGGGAACTATTACAGGGGGTTTATAGCTATTTAAAGGGACAGTAAAGTCAAAATTATACTTTCATGATTCCGGTAGAGCATACATTTTTAAATAACTTTCCTATTTACTTCTGTTATAAAATTTGCTTTACGCTCTTGGTATCTTTTATCGAAGTGTAAAACTAGGTAGACTCATAAGAGCTCATGAGTGTGCACGTGTCTTATGTACTCTATGGCAGCAGTGTTTTGCAACATTATTTGTAGCTTTGCTATACAATGTTGCAAAACACTGCTGTCATAGACTACTAAAGACACGTGCACACTCATGAGCTCTTATGAGCCTACCTATTTTTATTCTTCAATAAAAGAAACTAAGAGAACAAAGCAAATTTGATAACAGAAGTAAAATGGAAGTTGTTTAAAATTGCATGCTCTATCTGACTCATGGAAGATTTAATTTTGACTTTACAGTCCCTTTAAACATTTAATCATGAAAAAGACTTTGATTCATTTGTATGGAAAAAAAAGACGTAACATATTGTGTTAAAATATCCATGTGTGGCAGTGCCTGCTTCCATTACTAAGCTCGCTGTTGCAGCATATTATTGAGAATAGTACAGTGAGTGAGTGACTTACCATACACATTAGAGAATCTAGAAAACACGGTGAGAAAATAGAGCCAGTAGCAAATGCTGCGGTCATAAAGAATTTTGTCTCTGGGTGTTTTAGGAGAGTGGAGTTTTCCTGCTCGATAAATGTGATGTTTGATGCTTGTTCTGTTAGAAGATCAAGAACAAATGATTGATTATAAATAAGGCTTTTCAATGGGTTAGAAAGCTTGTGATGTACTTTTTTAGTGGTAAATAATCATAATAAAAAAGTATCACCATGTGAAACACTATCATATTTAAAAAGCAGCAGAGAAAAGTATGAGAGCATTTAATAAAAAATACATTCACTTAAAGGGATATGAAACTCAAAAATGTAATGATTCAGATTGAGCATGCAATTTTAAGCAACTTTCTAATTTACTTCTATTATCATTTTATCTTTGTTCTTTTGGTATCTTTTGTTGAAAAGCAGGGACGTATGTTTAGGAGCCGGCCCATTTCTGGAGCACTATATGACAACAGTTTTGCAAGAATGTTATCCATTGGCTTGAGCACTAGATGGCAGCACTATTTCCTGCCATGTAGTGCTTCAGATGCCTACCTAGGTATCTCTTCAACACAGAATATTATGGGAATGAAGCAAATTTGATAATAGAAGTTAATTGGAAACTTTTGGTTTCATATCCATTTAACCCCTTAAGGACTGGGCATTTCAGACTAAGGGGCCCATTTATCAAGCTCCAAACGGATCTTGAAGAGCCGTGTTTGCTATCATTTTTATTTTATTTTTATTAAAAAAAAAAAATTCTGTAGTATAGCTGCCCCCTCCCTCCCTCCCTCCCTCATTTACCCCCTCCTCCTCCAATATAATATCCCTACCCTCTAAAACTCCATTCACCATATGACCCCCCTCTACGCACTTCTCCCTCCTCCCCCTCTCTCCTTCCCCCTCCTTGCCGTTATCAGGTTTTTTTTTCTATAGCATAGTGGTCCCACCCGTCCCCGCCATCAGTTTTTTTTTCTATAGCATAGCCGTCCACCCGCCTCCCTCCTAACCCTCCCACACCACCAACGATCGGCACCGCCACTGCCCGGTGCAGAAATTAGCGAGATCATGGCAGAGAGAGGACCCGGACAGCAGCATTGTACAGGGTATAACGCTGGTCCTTAAGGGCTTAACGAACAGTGTTGTACAGGGTACAGCGCTGGTCATTAAAGGGGTTACATTTTAGTAGATCCACAAGAAAGCCTCCTGGTGGTGTTAGCTGCAAATATAAAGGAACATAATGTACACAGTAAATGTTGATATTGTCAATTACATACAGATATAAGTATATCCACAGACATAACTAGTATATCCAGTTCTGGGATTACAATTGTAACCTTCTGTTATTCTGCTGCAAGGGTTAACTGAACTCTGTACTTTGCTCAATGCTGCATCAAATGGTTGTGACTTTTTCACTTTCAGAGACTTCCCGTAAGTTATAGTTTAGTCAGTGCTGTTCCAAGACTGGTGAGAGGTGGATGTGTGAAATTGTTAGTGGTGATGGAGGCCGCAGCCAGGACCTTGCATGCTGTGGAATCTTAGCCTGATATCACAGCAAGAAGCAGCTCTCTATGGACTCTGGTAAAACTGTTGTTACAGACTGTCAGCACCCAAGTCTGTGAAAGTTACATTGCTTAAAGCAGACTTTCTGAAGACTTAGTTAATGTTTGCCTTACCCTTAGAGCATTTCTCATCCTCCAGGTTGAGAGTTTAGTTCCAGTGTTCCTGTGTTCCATAGAATCCTGCATTGAATGTGCTAATCTCATCTCCCTTCATCTGAGAGCAGTAAGTATTCAGTGGGAGAAAAGAGGCCAGAGGACCAGGCCTTATCCAGAACATTCTGCAGGAGGATTCAAGTAGTGGAACATTTGCATTTAACCACTCACAGTAACTGCACTATCTGCAACTTACTAATGGCCGCAATGTGCACCAGCAACAAGGGACTTTACAGATCTTTTTCAGTCTAATTGGTAGAAGGGTACCCTGCAAAGTGTGTGACTTTTTCCAATGTGTTAATATGCTATTTTGTATAATAATGATTTACTGTTTCAAATACTAGATTAGAGTTTATTGAGGTTATTAGGAAGTAGCAGCATTTATACTGATATACAGGCATACTGTTATTATTGTTTTAATTATACTTTGTTCTATTTACATTTAAATACATTACTTTAATATCTGCTTGTCTAAATATTCTGTGTTTGTGGGGTATTTATTGTCTCAGTGATGTGAGTTCCTGAGATTTATTATCACTAAGTTGAGGCACTGAACACTGTTAGTCAAAATATCCCAGACTTCCTACTTCTGCGGAGACTCAGATTATTCCTGTGAAGACACAGAGCCAAAGGTGACTGTCCAGCCTGCACTATCTTCACCGAGGATGGGTCAGGAAGGGGTTACACCATGAATCAGGAAGAAGATAGGCGGATAGTAGCATTAGGTTTTAGTGAGGAAAACAGAAGGAAATGGCAAATTGACAAACAATGCTCTAAAACGGTGTTTCCCAGACCCAGTCCTCAGGACCCTTACTCAGGCCAGATATTCATTATATCTTTACTAGAGCACAGATGAAATTATCATTTGATACGCGGGCTGATTGTTTCACCTGTGCTCTAGTTAAGATATAATGAATATCTGGCCTGAGTAAGGGTCCTGAGGACTGAGTTTGGGAAACACTGCTCTAAAACATAAAAGTGTGCTTAGATAATAAACTCAAAAGTGTTTTGTTTAGTTCTCTCAGGTAGCTAAACAAAGTCTGCAAAAAGAGCTTTGTCCTGATGAAATACCAGCTACGGAGGATCACAAGAGATAGCTGCTAATTCAGATACTCTCCTAGACGAGGAAATAGCGAACAAAAACAAAACCTTCCACGTATATCAAACATATGCATATGTTCAAAGGGAGGGGATTGTAAGACTCTTAGAACCAGATTCAAACTCCATGATGGAGAAATAGGTTTGACCACAGGTCCAATTCTATCCAAAGTCTGAATAAAAGCCTAAATATCTTGGAGACGAGCCAGCTTCCTGTGCTACAAAACAGCTTTGAAAAATGACCCATCAGAGATTTGGCCGATTGACCCTTATCTAGGACATTCTGAAGGCACTGCAAGATTCGATTAATTCTAACAGAATGCCATGTATATCCTCTATCATAACACAAATAAAAATATACCTTCCACACCTTATCATAAATTTTTCTAGTAACAGAAAGCTTGATTAAAGGTCTTGAATATGGAAACCTAAAAAAAAAAACTTTGAGAAAGAACTTACTGCTAGATTACGTGTATTGCGTTAGAGGTTGTACGGTGCTAACGAGCAGTTTTCCTTCACCGCTCACTTACCTACAGCACTGGTATTACGAGTTTTCAGAAACTCGTCGTTAAAAGACAAGAAGTGAGCATTGAGCAAAATTTTGCTCCAAATCTCACCGCAATACCAGCGCTGCTTAAGTCAACGGTGAGCTGGTGTAACGTGCTCGTGCACGATTTCCCCATAGGAATCAACGGGGAGAGCCGTTACCTAGCTAAAATAAATACAAAAGTACCTGTAAAATAAAGTTACAATTACACCTAACACTACACTATAATTAAATTAAATTCTATCAGTCAATTGGAATTAAGGTAGAACAAATCCTATTGGCTGATGCAATCAGCCAATAGGATTGAGCTGGCATTCTATTGGCTGATTGGAACAGCCAATAGAATTCCAGCTCAATCCTATTGGCTGATTGGATCAGCCAATAAGATTGAACTTCAATCCTATTGGCTGATTGCATCAGCCAATATGATTTTTTCTACCTTAATTCCGATTGGCTGATAGAATTCTATCAGCCAATCGGAATTGAAGGGACACCATCTTGGATGACGTCATTCAGTGTTAGCCGCCGGATGAAGAGGATGCTCCGCGTCGGATGTCTTGAAGATGGACCCGCTCCACGCCGGATGGATGAAGATAGAAGATGCCGTCTGGATGAAGACTTCTGCCCGTCTGGAGGACCACTTCGCCTGGCTTGGATAAAGACTTCTCCTGGCTTCTTTGAGGACTTCGGCCCAGTTGGATGAAGACTTCTCCCGGTAAGATGATCTTCAAGGGGTTAGTGTTTTTTTAAGGGGGTATTGGGTGGGTTTTAGAGTAGGGTTGGTTGTGTGGGTGGTGGGTTTTAATGTTGGGGGGGGATTTGTAATTTTTTTTACAGGTAAAAGAGCTGATTACTTTGGGGCAATGCCCCGCAAAAGGCCCTTTTAAGGGCTATTTGTAATTTAGTGTAGGGTAGGGCTTTTTTATTTTGGGGGGCTTTTTTATTTTGTTAGGGGGATTCGATTAGGTGTAATCAGTTTAAAAATTTGTTTATTATTTTCTGTAATTTAGTGTTTTTTTTTTTTTTGTACTTTATCTAATTTTATTTAATTGTATTTAATTTAGGGAATTAATTTAATTATAGTGTAGTGTTAGGTGTTAGTGTAACTTAGGCTAGGTTTTATTTTACAGGTCAATTTGTATTTATTTTAGCTAGGTAGTTATTTAATAGTTAATAACTATTTACTAACTATTCTACCTAGTTAAAATAAATACACACTTGCCTGTAAAATAAAAATAAACCCTAAGCTAGGTACAATGTAACTATTAGTTATATTGTAGCTAGCTTAGGGTTTATTTTATAGGTAAGTATTTAGTTTTAAATAGGAATAATTTAGTTAATGATAGTAATTTTTATTTAGATTTCTTTTAATTATATTTAAGTTAGGGGGTGTTAGGGTTAGACTTAGATTTAGGGGTTAATATCTTTAGTATAGTGGCGGCGATGTTGGCGGCGGCAAATTAGGGGTTAATAAATGTAGGTAGGTGTCGGCGATGTTAGGGACGGCAGATTAGGGGTTAATAATATTTAACTAATGTTTGCGAGGCAGGAGTGCAGCGGTTTAGGGGTTAATATATTTATTATAGTGGCGGCGATGTCCGGTTTGGCAGATTAGGGGTTAAAAAATGTTTTAAAGTGTTTGTGATGTGGGAGGGCCTCGGTTTAGGGGTTAATAGGCAGTTTATGGGTGTTAGTGTACTTTTTAGCACTTTAGTTAAGAGTTTTATGCTACAGCGTTGTAGTGTAAAACACTTAACTACTGACTTTAAAATGCGGTACCAGTCTTGACAGGAGAGGGTGTACTGCTCACTTTTTGGCAGACTCGTAATACCGGCGCTATGCAAGTCCCATTGAAAAAATAGGATACGCAATTTACGTAAGTGGATTTGCGGTATTTCAAAGTCTGGCCAAAAAAGGGAGCGGTACACCTGTACCTCCAAGACTCGTAATATCAGCCGGCGTAAAAAGCAGCGTTAGGACCTCTTAATGCTGCTTTTTAAGCCTAACGCACAACTCGTAATCTAGCCGTTAGTGTTCAATCTTGAAGCAGTTCGATTGTGTGACTGAAAATTTTTATAAAAGAACGGACCTTGAGATAGAACATCTGGACGTTGAGAGAGACCCTACGAAGGCATGCTAGACATCTGAACCAGATCTTCATACCATGTCCTGTGGGGCCCAGCAGGAGCTACTAGGATTGTCTAAATCTGTTCTTGTTTTATCCGAACAATCACCCTCGGAAGGAGTAAAACTGGTGGAAACTGATAAACTAGATGAAAGTTGCAAAGAGTGCATCTAATAATACTATTAATAAACTTGAGTATCTCTCGACCTCGACTCACAATTGGGAAGTTTGCGGTTGAGGCAGTCAATATCCGGAAGACCCCAGCGACACACTAACTGATCGAAAATCTCCTGATTGAAAGTCAATTCTCCTGAATGTAGAGTCTGATGACTCAAATAATCTGCTTCCCAAGTGATGACTCCAGGAATGTGAATTGCTGAGATGGTACACTGATGAACTTCTGCCCAATTCTGAATGTGAGAAACCTCTTTCATTGCTAGAGCCCTGCGAGTACCACCCTGGTAATTGATATAAGCTACCGTAGTAATGCTGTCGGACTAATAACAAATAAATGTAACTGATTGGAGAAGAAACCAAGCCTGAAGAGCTCTGAAGATGGCACAGTTCCATGGTATTTATTGGTAACCTCACCTTGTGAGTTGACCAAACTCCCTGAGACTGAGTCGCAGACTGTGCCTCAATGTAAGAGACTGGCATCTATGGTAATTATTCCCCATGACAAACGAAGAAAACTCCCCTTGGAAAGAGAACTTCTAACTGCAGAGTCTAGCTGGATTAGCGAAGTCAGGAAGTGGCGTCTCTATTCCATGCCTTAGCATACATAGCTGCAGTGGACGCAAATAAAATCTTGAAAATTTAATAATGTCTGATGCTGACACTAACAGACCCACAACCTCCATGCACTGAGCCAAGAATCTTGGGGTAGGGAATATAATTTCTGGGAAGTAGTTTGAAGCTTGAGCTTATGTTGGTCTGTCAAATATAGTTGCATGGAAACCGAGTCTATAATCACTCCCAGAAAGGACACCCTGGTGCAAGGCGTCAATAAACTGTTTGCAATGTTGACTTTCCAGCCATGATTGTGAAGAAACCAGAACAGTTTCTCCAAAAGAGCGGCCACTAAAGGTAAAGAGTGAGCTTGAACCAAAATATCATCCAAGTAATGAGCCACAGCTATCCCCTAAGCTCTGACGACAGATAGAAGTGCGCCCAAAACTTTGGTAAAAATCCTAGGAGCTGTAGAAAGATCAAAGGGGAAAAACTATAAACTGATAATGTCTGTCCAGGAAGACAAAGCAAAGAAAAAAGTGATGTTCTTTGTGGTATGAATGTGCAGGTAGGTATCCTTTTAGTCTATTGTTGTCATGAACTGACCTTGAAGAACCAAAGGGAGGATAGATCTGATATTTCCCATCTAGAAGGATGGAACCCTCAAGAACTTGAAGGTTGAAAGTTTTCAGATCTGTGGGTGCCATTCCTGGCAGATGCTGAAAAGTAGCTGTATTTCTTTTACCTCCACATGAATCCTCTTGTTGTAGCCACCTGTAACACTTGCTTTTAGCTTACCTCATATGGGTTGAGTAAGCACTTAATATTTGTTTGTTTAATAGTCTTGCATTAAACGGTTTTATACTATTGGAAAACATTTTTCTCTGTTAAATATTTTTTACAACTTCATAAATAGAGAACGCCATTGAATTAAACAACAATACTGCTAACTCCAGGAGATAGTGAAGCTACAGGAGATCAGTGGGGACCACTCCTACCCCTCTCCCTGACAGAGCAATACCCTTACCTCATAGGATTGAGATAGGGTCTGGTGAGTAAGCATTATTGCTTTTCTTCTGGATTCTGATTCTAAGATCTGCTGTTTATATTTACTGAGAAAATTACAGCCTCTACATTTCCTGCATTCTATGGGTTCCACTGTTTATATATGAACTGCCTATTTTTGGTTTCAGCAGCATGATAAGAAACTTGATACTATTTGAGTACTTCTGTGCGCTGTTTAGCCTCTTCTTACTACATTTAGATATTGTCTTACTGTTAGGATTAGGTGTCCTAAAGATACATTTCCATAGGTGCACAGCAGCATAACGTTTTTGTCCTATTTTCCTTCATTTATTTTATATAGAAATTTAGACCTTTGTGCTTGGTAAAGTAGCATAACTTTGGTTATACTATACCCCTTTCCTACCATACATCTGTTAGGTGGAAAAATACCCTCTAAAGGGTCTAACCCAGCAGAGACAGTTCCAGTCTGCTCCATTAAGAATCTTTTACTAATAAAAATCCTAATACAGATATGAACAGGTCCAAGAGTGTGTTGTAAATTGGACAAGAGAAATATAAACACAGCAGAAAAATATAATCACAAATCTCTCTAGTACTTTAATCAGCTGCTACAAAACAAACAACAATTAAGTACTAGAAAGTAACTGTAAGTTTATAAATTTGAATATCAAAGAAAGACATACCTTTTGTATAATTTAGTCTCGCTATCCAGACAAATGCAACTTGCGTAAATTACTTAATGCAGATCTTCTCATAGCAGAGGTATTTGGGGCACAAGGTAATCTAAGTCATACAGTCTGGGCCAAGGCCTTACAGGAAACAGTAGTACAAATCATTAAACAAACACAGAGCCCATAAGCAAGCTAAAGTCATATACCGAGTCAGTCCAAACAAGGCGGTAGATTTATTAAGTAGCGAATGCTGCTTTCTACCCACAATGTTTCCGGCTCACCGGAAACATAAGTTAAGAAGCAGCAGTCATAAGACCGCTGCTCCTTAACTCGATACAATCGGGATGATAGACACCTCCTGCTAGCATTCACAAATGTGCAGGGGGCAGCATTGCACAAGCATTTTACCAGAAATGCTTGTGCAATGATAAATGGCGCCCACCATTTGATAAATCAGCCCACAATTTATACACAAGCAACCACATGCTACAAACATAGAGCTAATATAGACTACTGCAATTAAGGCCGAATTGATCATCTAGGCCTCCTTAAAGGTACAGTATGCCTAACTGCAGCAGGAACAATAGTCACTCTTTTAGCCAAGTGCCTATTATTACAATTGGATAAATGGGCATACCTTTGTCACTGCAAAGCCTTCACTAGAGACCACTGTTACAGTCTATGTTCATGGTGAGGCAAGGAAAGAGAGGCAAAAGGAAGAATGAAAGAACTGAGGTCATGGGGACAGTTTTATAAAATGTGGGAAAACTGCTATATTTGGTTTTGGGATTTATGGTGAAAACGATTGGAGTTTATATAACATATTCAAAGGCCTTACTATGTTATCTCACAATACCTATTCCTGGATACAGCCACTAGAATCATTAACATAAAGGAGATTATTTCAGTTACTTCAGTCTCATGTGATAGCTATAGCATGTCTGTGGTATCAAACAGACGCTTTTACTGTGAAATAAAAACTGTCAGCTTTACTTTAGTTGCAATGTAAGGGAGCCTCCTTGTGTTCTTAGATAACAGACTGTGCCATGTAACATTAATTTGACAAGCATCACCTCCCAGCGTGCTGGAACCTTTGGAGGACTCCTAATTAAACCGTAGACACCCGTCGGTTTTATTTGTGAGGTGGTTTCATTGCTAATACACACAAGATGATTTAATTAGTGGCATGTGTGCTGATTAGCTGCATTTAGCAGCAGCGCTGTTGGTAACACAGGAGGAAAAATGCTAAAATAACAAGCGTACATTTGCCAGGTCACAGACAAACATGTACGTCTACTGTAGCCAAGGATAGAGAGAATGATCTGTCACTCTGCTCAACATGCCACCCTGTGCATAGAAGAGCAACAGGAGAATTCGGCAACAAAGCAAACATTATCATTCAGCAGGGAATGTACAACAAATACTATGTGTAATTCATTCTAGTTTGAGAAGCTGTCAGATTATTGTGAATACAGGGATTATCTCAAGTATTTGTTCACAGAAAGAGTAAAGGTTTCAAGGATATGCCCCTTAGCATAGGTGGTGGGTAAACAAGCATATCTGGCATAGAAATAAAACTGCGTGGAGTTTTATATTTAATTGTCATGTTAAACTGTGTGTTATTGAGGAATATTTAATGCAAAGGTGACCTGCTGTAATTAGTATATTTTTTTTTTGTTTTAGTGTCCTTTACTTTCAGTCCTAGATTCTAAACCACTCAAATGTCCATCTGATCGGATGTTTTAGATTGCTCTTTTTTATTATTATTATTTTTACGAAACTTAACTATTCCAATAGATTTGGTATTGCTGCAAAAATATTTTTATCTCATGGTTGTCAAACGCATAAAGCCCACAAAAACAGCCCTTTACCTTGCATAGGAAAAATGTAACAATGTTATTCAAATTAATAAAGTCATTTTATTTTTATTTTTTAAACTCTACGTTTTTCAAGCGGCTGAAAACCACTTTATGTGAAAGATGTGCACATATTCTATTTTTATTAAAAAGATAAAATTATAGTTTAAATCAGGCAAACCTTCACATAAATAAAATAAAATTTAAATGTTCCTTTATTATTGCAATTAAGTGTTTGTTTAAACATCTTAATCTGTAAAGTAATCAACATGACATTAAATAATAAATTGTACACATTCCATATTAATAATTTTTGGATAAATTAAAAAAAACTGCATTCAAACATATTATTTCAACATTTGATTCATTGTCTCTCACGATTTACTTTTGTATTGATCCCATATCTTTTAATTCCATGAAGATCTTAGAAAATCCTTGCAAGAACATAATTAAAAATCATACTGTACTCCTGTTTGTAATTATTTTTTATTTTATTTATATATTAATTTTACTTCACCCACTTCGTAGCAAAATAAGTACAAGATATCTGGTACTATTTGGTGGTTTCACTGAATTATTGAAATCACATTGGAAAATACATTAAAAACACCCACGCTGCTTTGCAATTTTTGATATTTATTAAACAAATTAGAATCCATGCCTATGTTTGTAACCCCAGCAAATGAGTTAAATACATACATAAAGTCCTGATTGGGATTTAAAACACATTGTCCCCTACACTTGTCACTCAGTTACATTAGAAATGCATAACTCTAGAAAATGGGGAATAAAGGTTGCAGCTTTGTATATTCAAATAACCAAACAGTAACAATAAATAATTAAAATTAGAATAGAATACAGAAAAATGTCCCCACAGTGCTTGCCCTCAAATCCCCAACATGCACATGCCCATTTAAATATATCTCTCCTGCTAAACAACCAACAGTAGATACCTTTAAAAAAATCCTAAATATTTACCACATAGGTCAAGCACCCCAACAAGCTGTGACTGAGTCCAACCACAGTCAGGGAGGGAGCGCAGGTGCTTCTCCTCACCATTCAGATCCCGAATGCTGCAAACCCCTTCTCCACACACCTAATAACCAGTCCCTCCCAACTCCACCCACATGCCCCATCCCTGACCCCTTCCACAAGGCCAGTGTGGGGTCAAGAACCCCTTACTTCCATTTCACTCATTATGGATTTATACGTATCTGCTGAGCAGGATACGAAGCTGCAATATGCTATATCTCTCAGACTATAGCTATAAGTTAAACCCCTTTGCAAGAGACACTAATGCAAAAAATACTCTGAGCATGTATGTTTTGCATTAGAACATCCCTTTAATATAGCAGGGAATTGATTTGTGAATGATCTAATAAATAGCAATATTCACAATAAATGTAGATGACCTCCTTATAAAAAACAACAGTAGCAGGCCTCTCTGATAGCTGTGATTTAATATGTTGATTAACTAAATGAACAATAGACAGATAAGAATTCTACAGTTCAGCCAATCTTCACCTTTGACCTATGGGCAAGTACAACTGGGACTAGTCCAGTCTGCCTATTCGTGTTTACTCAGCACAGAGAAATTGAGCAAGCTCAGCTTCTAAGAGATACTTTCAAATTCAACCCTATTAATAATGCAGCAAGCAGATTTACTCCTGTGAATTTACTGCTTACAAAAGGACTTACTCAGCTCTGTGATAACGGGAATCCTGGAAGCATGCTCTTTCTTATCATCCAAGAAGCGCAGGGCAGCTGTGTCAGGCCAACAGAAAGATAGAAAAAAGATTTTTTTAAGAAAGACGAGAAAGAATTAGTTCATGTTCTTGCCAAAATACATTGGTATCTGCTATTTTTTGTACATAATTAAAGTTAACAGTATTGAGCTGAATGTGAGATTTGGGCTAAAAATGGATGGTTCAGAAAACACTGGAACAGACTGCAGATAAAATAAATATATGATTTAAAAATAACCTTAATGTCAAGCTATATTTTAAAATAACACTTTGTGTATTACATTTGTCTGCTGGAAACCTACTGTAAGAATATACTACCTTTTTATGAGAATTAGGAGTAATGTTTTAGGTTATCTTGACTGTTCACCATCTTCTTGCAGGAATTCTCACATATTCAAAGTTTGTTAGATTATGTCAGTGATTTTCAACCAATTTAAAGGGGCTAACTTGATTGTGGTGCAGTGCATTATGGCTGGGAAAGATAAGACATAACATTGATGGGTAACGCACTGAACGCAAAAGTCTGAGATCTCAAATAGACTGTACCTTCACATTAACACTGCAGGATTAAAATTGTTGCTATATGAAGAGGTAAGTTAAGGACAGACTAGAATGTGAGGACTGTTTCTTTATGGGGGTGAAAGAAAAGGTCATCTGAGGACATCCAAACAGATTTCTCATTTGTAAAGCAATGAGTGGGGATTCAAATACGGCTTTTGGATGTTAAAGAGATAATATATTTTTTAATTGAGAGTGTGAATATTAGTGTAACTATAGTTTGTGCAAAAAAGAAAGATAGAGTTTGCCGTAGTTGATAAAACATCCATTTTATTAAATCAAGTTAAAAAATCCATAAGGATAAAGAGATGCGTGTTAGCTCCTTACGAGTTTCGGCTGGGGTGCTGTAATCATAGGCCTAATACTTTGTGCAGCTTTTATGTTTCGCAAAACAGTTAACCAGAGCTCTGAAGTTGCGGTAATCATTCTAGCATAAATCTTTATACTTTCGACTTGTAATACCATCAGTAAACCCGACAAGCGCAAAACCCTGTGATAAACCCCTTTTTGCTTGCACACAAATGTTTGCACTCCATCTGGCCCAATATTTTATGTCATTTAGTCAACATTTGCATGTTATAATACAGCTAAAACATGTAAGCTAAAGGTAGATTTATATAATTTTAATAGTTTTGCATACATACGGCTAGATTACGGGTTTTTGTTGGTAAGGCTGTGCGGTGCTAACGAGCCTTTTTTTCTCACCGATCCATTAAGACAACGCTGGTATTACGAGTTTTCTGCAAGCTGGCGTCAGCCTCAGAAAAGTGAGCGTTGAGCAAAATTTAGTTCCACATCTCACTGTAATAGCAGCGCTGCTTACGGTAGCGGTGAGCTAGCTAAACGTGCTCATGCACGATTTCCCCATAGAAAACAATGGGGCTGAGCCGGCTGAAAAAAAGCAAAAAAGCAGCGTTCAGCTCCTAACGCATTACCCATTGATTCCTATGGGGAAAGGAATTTTATGTCTACATCTAACACCCTAACATGAACCCCAAGTCTAAACATCGCTAATTTTACACTTATTAAACCCTAATCTGCCGCCCCGACATCGTCGCCACTTACTTTATATTATTAACCCCTAATCTACCGCTCCGTGCACGGCCGCCAACTACATTATCCCTATGAACCCCTAATCTGCTGCCCCCAACATCGCCGACACCTACATTATATTTATTAACCCCTAATCTGCCGCCCCCAACATCGCCGAACCCTACATTATATTTATTAAACCCTAATCTGCCCCCCAACATCGCCGCTATTTTAACTAGGTACAATAGGTATTAACTATTTAATAACTACCTAGTTAAAATAAGTACAAATTTACCTGTAAAATAAATTACAATTACAACTAACACTACACTATCATTAAATAAATTACCTAAACTAACTACAATTAAATTAAATAAACTAAATTACGGAAAAAAAAACACTAAATTATAGAAAATAAAAAAGAAATTACAAATTTTTAAACTAATTACACCTAATCTAATCCCCCTAATAAAATAAAAAAGCCCCCCAAAATAATAAAACTAAATTACAAACAGCCGGGCACAAGTGGACCTCCAGAGGGGAAGAAGTCTTCATCCGATCCGGCCAGAAGAGGACATCCAGACCGGCAGAAGTCTTCATCCAGGCGGCATCTTCTATCTTCTTCCATCTGGAGCGGAGCGGGTCCATCTTCAAGACATCCGACGCGAAGCATCCTCTTCCATCCGACGGCGACTGAAGAATGAAGGTTCCTTTAAGTGATGTCATCCAAGATGGCGTCCCTTCAATTCTGATTGACTGATAGAATCCTATCAGCCAATCGGAATTAAGGTAGGAAAAATCTTATTGGCTGATGCAATCAGCCAATAGAATTGAAGTTCAATCCTATTGGCTGATCCAATCAGCCTATAGGATTGAGCTCACATTCTATTGGCTGTTCCAATCAGCCAATAGAATGCAAGCTCAATTCTATTGGCTGATTGCATCAGCCAATAGGATTTTTCCTACCTTAATTCCGATTGGCTGATAGGATTCTATCAGCCAATCGGAATTGAAGGGACGCCATCTTGGATGACGTTACTTAAAGGAACCTTCATTCTCCAGTCGCCGTTGGATGGAAGAGGATGCTCCGCGTTGGATGTCTTCAAGATGGACCCGCTCCGCTCCGGATGGAAGAAGATAGAAGATGCTGCCTGGATGAAGACTTCTGCCGGTCTTGATGTCCTCTTCTGGCCGGATGGGATGAAGACTTCTGCCCCTCTGGAGGTCCACTTGTGCCCGGCTGGGTGAAGACGGCTCAAGGTAGGGTGATCTTCAAGGGGGGTAGTGTTAGGTTTTATTAAGGGTGGGTTTTAGAGTAGGGTTGTGTGTGTGGGTGGTGAGTTTTAATGTTGGGAGGTATTGTATCTTTTTTACAGGTAAAAGAGCTGATTGCTTTGGGGCAATGCCCCGCAAAAAGCCCTTTTAAGGGCTATTTGTAATTTAGTATAGGGTAGGGAATTTTATTATTTTGGGGGGCTTTTTTATTTTATTAGGGGGATTAGATTAGGTGTAATTAGTTTAAAAATTTGTAATTTCTTTTTTATTTTCTGTAATTTAGTGGAGGTTTGTTTGTAATTTAGTTTATTTAATTTAATTGTAATTAATTGTAGGTAGTTTAGGTAATTCATTTAATTATAGTGTAGTGTTAAGTGTAATTGTAACTTAGGTTAGGGTTTATTTTACAGGTAAATGTGTACTTATTTTAACTAGGTAGTTATTAAATAGTTAATAACTATTTAATAACTATTGTACCTAGTTAAAATAAATACAAAGTTGCCTGTTAAATAAATATAAACCCTAAGATAGCTACAATGTAACAATTAGTTATATTGTAGCTAGCTTATGGTTTATTTTACAGGTAAGTATTTAGTTTTAAATAGGAATAATTTAGTTAATGATAGTACATTTATTTAGATGTATTTAAATTATATATAAGTTAGGGGGGTGTTAGGGTTAGACTGAGGTTTAGGGGTTAAAAATTTAATATAGTAGCGGCGACGTTGGGGGCGGCAGATTAGGGGTTAGTAAATGTAGGTAGGTGTCGGCGATGTTAGGGCAGGCAGATTAGGGGTTAAACATTTTAGTTAAGTGTTTGCGATGTGGGGAGGGGGGCTCGGTTTAGGGGTTAATAGGTAGTTTATGGGTGTTAGTGTACTTTTAGCACTTTAGTTAAAAGTTTTATGTTACGGCGTTAGCCCATAAAACTCTTAACTACTGACTTTTAAATGCGGTAGGAGTCTGGACAGGAGAGGGTCTACCGCTCCAATCGTAATATCGGCGTTAGGAAAATCCCATTAAAATGATAGGATACACAATTGACGTAAGGGGATTTGCGGTATGCTAAAATTGCAGGAAAAAAGGGAGCGGTGCACCCAGCCAGACTCGTAATACCAGCGGGCATCAAAAAGCAGCATTGGGACCCCTCAACGCTGCTTTTTAAGGCTAACGCAAGAGTCGTAATCTAGCCGATAGTATGCTCAGAAAGTACGATAATCAGAAAGGTAAAGGTTGTTTTAAATAAATTTATACTAATATTTGCATTTTAGAACACACACAAAACTAAACAAAAAACAAACTAAAGATACAGACAGAAAAGATTGTGACTTACAGGAAGAGAAAAATGCAAATTTTTGATAATTTTATTTAAAACAAAATTCATTAAAAAGTTTGGCATTCCGGATTTGGGGATTTGTACCTGTATGGGCACCATTTCCCTCTTGCATTTACTTAAATACATTTTATACTAGATGTGGTGACTGCTTTAATGCTTAGAGGCCTATTTAACAACAGTCTTGCGGACTTCATCCGACAGTGCGGATCAGGTCTGCAAGGCCTCACTGAATGTGGAGAGCAATATGCTCTCCATATTCAGCATTGCATCAGCAGCTCACAAGAGCTGCTGATGCAACGTCGCCCTCTGCAGACTTGCGGCCAATGGGCTGCCAGCAGGGAGGTGTGGCGAACAGGGTTATGGAGCAGCAGTCTTTAGACCGCTGCTTCATATCTGCTGTTTCTGGCGACTCTGAAGACTCTAAAGAAAGAGAAGTATCGAGCGTACTTATCCGACCTATCTGTTAATAGTGTAGGTCAATAATCAAAATCAACACAAGTCAATGCTAGGAGTCACTGTGAGTAAAAAACTGTATAACGTGATTGGCAGTAGTCCCGGTGCGAGCAATGATGGTATACAATGTTCAAAATAATATAATATAGAATCCTCACCTCACTTCAAGACCAATCCAGGCTGGCCCCAATATCCCTAGTGGGTGTGGTTACTTCAGGTGGAACCGCCGGCTTAAGAGACTGTCACAACTCCACAAACGTGTGACCGCTCCAACGCTTCCACAGCGTGGCCATAGGCAGGTTCAAACACCACTCGACAAACCGCGCAATTACCCTCTGTTTGCAGGGACGAAGGAGGAGGTGATGTCAGTGGTGACGGGTCAGCATACCATAGTCCAATGCGGGTACGTGGGATGAAGGTGTGTCACCGTATCTGTGGCGGGATTGGATATCCGTCCACAA
Organism: Bombina bombina; assembly: GCF_027579735.1. NCBI lineage: Eukaryota > Metazoa > Chordata > Amphibia > Anura > Bombinatoridae > Bombina > Bombina bombina. The sequence goes on from NC_069504.1 coordinate 671,282,922, forward strand.
TCCCACAATGTGCTGCAAGTAAGAAACTTCACAGGATGCCTTGTAATCAGTATAGCATAGCAACAGACAGTCCTTAGCTGGTGTTAAAATTCAATAAAGAAGGAAGTTTGGACAGTCCGTAAAAACAATATTTATTCAAATAGATTAAAAAATACAGGAACAAGCTGGTAAAGATAGAGTAGGTATATCACCTAAACAGGCTTACGCGTTTCTGCGTTTGCCGTAATCATAGCCATAGGTGAGGGGTGTCTCCCCAGCCTTAAATAGCACATGTTAAAATCCCATTGGTGGTTTGATAATTAGTCAAAAGAAAACAGAAACTATAATACGCCTACTCTAATACATGTGACCTTTCATAGTATGCAAAACAATAATACAGAAAAATTCTCTGTACAAAGTAGAAAGTCTTGGGTAACATAAATAAATGGTAAAAGACACGATTAGTACAAAATGGAAGAAATATGAGCTATACACTAATTCATAAAGAATAATTAGCGATATATGTCATCCTATGATATCCCTGATATAAAACCTACAAAAGACTATATACAAAGGAAATATACAAGGAAGGGACAGATCTGCTATTATTCATACATTGGTATTAGATAGCTTACAATATGACATAGGCTCACTGGACACACATCACATAGTTGATTTGATATGCCATCAAATATATGTTCCTTACTATCACAAAGAAATAGCACATTCATCATTACATATCTGACCTAAAGATAGCCTAACCTAATTACTAATTTGGGCTACCTAGAAAAACCAAACTGCCGCTAATATGAAGATATAGAATATATATATTGTTTACTATAGAATATAGCTCTACAATTATTTTGTTACAACTATTAGGTACAGCATACTATTGTGCACTAGTTGTATGTCTAATTTTCAAGTTACAAATATTATGTCTTAAGAATTTCCATTATGTTTAACATATATCTTCATATTAGCGGCAGTTTGGTTTTTCTAGGTAGCCCAAATTAGTAATTAGGTTAGGCTATCTTTAGGTCAGATATAATGTGTAATGATGAATGTGCTATTTCTTTGTGATAGTAAGGAACATATATTTGATGGCATATCAAATCAACTATGTGATGTGTGTCCAGTGAGCCTATGTCATATTGTAAGCTATCTAATACCAATGTATGAATAATAGCAGATCTGTCCCTTCCTTGTATATTTCCTTTGTATATAGTCTTTTGTAGGTTTTATATCAGGGATATCATAGGATGACATATATCGCTAATTATTCTTTATGAATTAGTGTATAGCTCATATTTCTTCCATTTTGTACTAATTGTGTCTTTTACCATTTATTTATGTTACCCAAGACTTTCTACTTTGTACAGAGAATTTTTCTGTATTATTGTTTTGCATACTATGAAAGGTCACATGTATTAGAGTAGGCGTATTATAGTTTCTGTTTTTTTTTTTGACTAATTATCTAACCACCAATGGGATTTTAACATGTGCTATTTAAGGCTGGGGAGACACCCCTCACCTATGGCTATGATTACGGCAAACGCAGAAACGCGTAAGCCTGTTTAGGTGATATACCTACTCTATCTTTACCAGCTTGTTCCTGTATTTTTTAATCTATTTGAATAAATATTGTTTTTACATAACGGACTGTCCGAACTTCCTGCTTTATTGACTCTGAAGACTCGCCAGAAACACGACCCCCAAGCTCCATATGGAGCTTGATAAATGGGCCTCATTGTCACTTTATATTGGCGGCTCTATAATTAGACAAGGTAGAACCATGTGACCCAGGCAGCATTTATTAAGAACATATTCATATACATATTTAAGATATATTACTCACATATGGGGTTCATCAGCTGGGTATCAACATACTTTCATGTGAAAGTTCAATTTGCTGACATAATTAAATTTTTGAACTAACAATTGTTTTGAGCGACCCTGATATAAATATATCAGTGACATGCAGTTATAGGAGGCAGGGGAAGCTGTACCTACCCTGTAAAATCATAAAAAAAAAAGTTTTTAATAATTAATAAAAAAAAAATAAAAAAGTTGTCTGGTGTTGTGCATGAACTTGACTGACCACGTCCCCCTCCATCCACTGGAGCCACCATAGCAATGTAATGCGATGTATATAGGATGAAGAGTGCTTTGGGGGGGGGAGCGGTATGTTGGAGGGTGGGCTTAACTCAAAACTTTGACAGACCGACAACCTTGAAAATATAAAATATAAGTATTATATTTTTTTTAAATGTTTGGTCTAGCAGTGATACATTAATTCAAAATTAGAAAATCCTACCTGCTTTTTATTTGTTGAGTGATTAAAAGTCGTAAGACTGCTGCTCCTTAACTTGTCCACCATCTTTTAGGTGGCAGACTGAAAGCATCACAATCCGATCAAGATGATTGACACCCCCCGATTGGCCGCAAATGTGCAGGGGGCGGCATTGCACAAGCATTTCACTACAGCGAATCATGTCTGCATGGCAATTGATAAATCTACCCCTAGGTCTCCACTCGCGCAAACCCGACATGCTCTAAATTTGTTTATGTTTGATTGAAAGCATTTAGTTTAAACTTATAATATGCACGGAATTTAGCGCGGTCCCGCTAACAATAGTGTGCCACTTGTAATCTAGCCCTAAACTGGTTAATGGAAGGAAAAAAAAATCTAATTTGAATGCAGCTGATAATTATACATATGTGCAAAAAAGTGGATCTGTTGTGTATGTAAAGCATCTGTACAATACCAGATGTCTGCACCATTGTCTTGTTACCCATAATGCCTATCGGACTGCTTTAATTTGGAAATAAAATAAATTAAGAAAAAATAAAGCCAGCTACACAGTTTAACTCTTATTCTTAAGTCAATATTTTCCCAGCATAATGTCACCAGTTTATTATGCCAGGATTGCTTAATTGTAGATTAATACTGTACATTTACATTTCAGTGGCAGATTAAGGTGTCAGCATTAATTATTATTACATGTTTGGATTATGTCACAATCTATTTAGATCACAGACTGCGCTTGCTAACACGCGTCTGCTGTGTGCTGTCACTCTGCTAACTGACATGCAACAGAGAGACAGTTCAACTTTTCCATAGAGAATGAGTTAGATATTTAAAGAGGGCCTTGAAAATAATTTGGCTAACACAGGAAAAGGGAGAATGTTTGCCAATCTTCTTTATTCATTGGAAACACTAGAATTTCACTTTGTAAATATAATTAGTAATATTTAAATGGTGTACGGTGTATAAGAACAGTATGTTCCTTCCTATGTAAAAAAAAAAAAAAAAAAGGTTGGAAAATAACACTAATTGCTAATAATTAATGGGTATTACAAATAGCTCATGGAATTAATGAACGATTTTATTGTACAGAATTCCATGTCAGGTAAATTTTATTTTCTGCCCCTATTAGTCAAAACTGTGAATATAGGGTTAACCTTTTTGCTGTCAGTAAGAAAAATAGTATATTGCTTAATGCTATGCTATAGTAGGCCCTAGAGTAGTGGTTTTTATATATATATACAGGGAGTGCAGAATTATTAGGCAAGTTGTATTTTTGAGGATTTATTTTATTATTGAACAACAACCATGTTCTCAATGAACCCAAAAAACTCATTAATATCAAAGCTGAAAAGTTTTGGAAGTAGTTTTTAGTTTGTGTGTGCAGGTGACTATTACTGTGCATAATTATTAGGCAACTTGACAAAAAACAAATATATACCCATTTCAATTATTTCTTTTTACCAGTGAAACCAATATAACATCTCAACATTCACAAATATACATTTCTGACATTCAAAAACAAAACAAAAACAAATCAGTGACCAATATAGCCACCTTTCTTTGAAAGGACACTCAAAAGCCTGCCATCCATGGATTATGTCAGTGTTTTGATCTGTTCACCATCAACATTGCGTGCAGCAGCAACCACAGCCTCCCAGACACTGTTCAGAGAGGTGTACTGTTTTCCCTCCTTGTAAATCTCACATTTGAAGATGGACCACAGGTTCTCAATGGGGTTCAGATCAGGTGAACGAGGAGGCCATGTCATTAGATTTTCTTCTTTTATACCCTTTCTTGCCAGCCACGCTGTGGAGTACTTGGACGCGTGTGATGGAGCATTGTCCTGCATGAAAATCATGTTTTTCTTGAAGGATGCAGACTTCTTCCTGTACCACTGCTTGAAGAAGGTGTCTTCCAGAAACTGGCAGTAGGACTGGGAGTTGAGCTTGACTCCATCCTCAACCCGAAAAGGCCCCACAAGCTCATCTTTGATGATACCAGCCCCAAACCAGTACTCCACCTCCACCTTGCTGGCGTTTGAGTCGGACTGGAGCTCTCTGCCCTTTACCAATCCAGCCACGGGCCCATCCATCTGGCCCATCAAGACTCACTCTCATTTCATCAGTCCATAAAACCTTAGAAAAATCAGTCTTGAGATATTTCTTGGCCCAGTCTTGACGTTTCAGCTTGTGTGTCTTGTTCAGTGGTGGTCGTCTTTCAGCCTTTCTTACCTTGGCCATGTCTCTGAGTATTGCACACCTTGTGCTTTTGGGCACTCCAGTGATGCTGCAGCTCTGAAATATGGCCAAACTGGTGGCAAGTGGCATCTTGGCAGCTGCACGCTTGACTTTTCTCAGTTCATGGGCAGTTATTTTGCGCCTTGGTTTTTCCACACGCTTCTTGCGACCCTGTTGACTATTTTGAATGAAACGCTTGATTGTTCGATGATCACACTTCAGAAGCTTTGCAATTTTAAGAGTGCTGCATCCCTCTGCAAGATATCTCACTATTTTTGACTTTTCTGAGCCTGTCAAGTCCTTCTTTTGACCTATTTTGCCAAAGGAAAGGAAGTTGCCTAATAATTATGCACACCTGATATAGGGTGTTGATGTCATTTGACCACACCCCTTCTCATTACAGAGATGCACATCACCTAATATGCTTAATTGGTAGTAGGCTTTCGAGCCTATACAGCTTGGAGTAAGACAACATGCATAAAGAGGATGATGTGGTCAAAATACTCATTTGCCTAATAATTCTGCACTCCCTGTATATATATATATATAAAACACAAGAATTGACCGCACTCACAGACTGGACTGGGTACACATCCTAAGCCACTGTTAACTCCACAGCCCTGAACACTGACAGACAGCTGCACAGTTCCCAGCAACCCAGGCAGTTAACCCCTAAACAGCCTGGGTGAGAGCCCCACAGGGAAGCATTACAAAGGGGGAGACCTTGACGTAGTCCTGGGCTTGATCCTTTGGCGCCAAATGTAACTGACTTTTAAACATTACTGAGTATCTGCTGGCGAGTGCCAGGTTTTCTGTGTGTTATATATATATATATATATATATATATACACATGTTTAGACATATATATATATATATATATATATATATACACTGTATATATATTAGTGTTTTGGAGCGCTTTGCCGTTAAGTAGATGAAAACACGTAAAAGCATATTTATGCAATGTTTATATTTATTAAAGATTTTAACTATGTAGGTATAGATATATATTATACCAAAATACCATCATATATATGTAGAAATATGTTTTTATGAATAAATAGAACATATTCTGCTATGTGCAGAACATTAGAATGTAAACTATTTATATTTTTATGTCAGGTAAGGCAAATGAGAATATGAGATCGGGTTTGCGCAAGAGTAGGGTGCTAGGATTTTTTCCCCACTATTTTTCCACTTTTTCTTCCGCTCCATTGACTTCTGAGGGGGAATACATGAACGTAAACGTGATACTCTAACTTCGGATTATTGCGCTTGTCGGGTTACCACAAGAGTGAAAATAGTTTACTTTTAACTCGTAATGCGATCGCAACCCGACGAGTGCAAAAATCTTACTTCTAGCGCAATTAACTCTCATGTGGAAGCTTAAATTTGCGCTTGATTTGTAATCTGGCCCTTAGTGTTTAATGCAACTTTTTTTAGCACTACCCCTTTATGCGAGGTCTTTAGTCGCGCTAACCTGACCCGACAAGTTTTAATTTAGTTCACATTTACTTTTAACTTGTAATACGTGCATGCATGTTAACCTAGTAACACCTAGATTACGAGTTTTGCGTTATGATTGAAAAAGCAGCGTTATGGCCCATAACGCTTCATTTTCCCTAACGCTGCTATTACAAGTCTTGTCAGTATAGGTGTACCGCACACCTTTTAGCCTGTAACGCAACGTCAGTACCGCACTTTTAAAAAAGTCCTTTTTCAATGGGACTCCCATAGCGCTGGTATTACGAGTTTGCCTGGGAGGTCAAAAAGTGAGCGGTACACTCTATAACCACAAGATCCGTAACGCCATCGAAAGTCAGCAGTTATGAGTTTTACGCTACAAATCTGTAAAATAAAACTCATAACTAAAGTGTTACAAAGTACACTAACACCCATAAACTACCTATTAACCCCTAAACTGAGGCCGTCCCGCATCGCAAACACTATAATAAATGTATTAACCTCTAATCTGCCGCTATAATAAAGTTATTAAACCCTAAACCGCAACCCTCCCGCATCACAAACACTATTTAAATATTATTAACCCCTAATCTGGCGTCCACCCACACCGTCGCTATAATAAACCTATTAATCCCTAAACCGCAAGCCCCCCACAACGAAATATACTATAATAAACCTATTAACCCTTAAACCGCAAGCCCCCCACAACAAAATATACTAAAATAAACTATTAACCCCCAAACCTAATGACCCCCTAACTTTATATTAAAATTACAATTTCCCTATCTTAAATTAAATTAAAACTTACCTGCCAAATTAATTAAATTAATTTTAAACTAACAATTAAACTATTATAATTATTAAACTAAAATTAAAGTAATCTAATTACAAAAAAAAACAACTAAATTACAAAAAAAACACTAAATTGTGAAAAATAAAAAAAATTATCAAAAATAAAATGGAATTACACCTAATCTAATAGTCCTATCAAAATAAAAAAGCCCCCGCCAAAATAAAAAAAAAACTTGCCTACAATAAACTACCAATGGCCCTTAAAAGGGCCTTTTGTGGGGCATTGCCCCAAAGATATCATCTCTTTTACCTGTAAAAAAATACAAACCCCCCCAACATTAAAACCTACCACTCCCACAACCAACCCCCCCAAATAAAATAACTATCTAAAAAACACTAAGCTAACCATTGCCCTGAAAAGGGCATTTGTATGGGCATCGCCCTTAAAAGGGCATTTAGCTCTTTTACATGCTCAGAGCCTAAACTAAAAATAAAGCCCACCCAAAAAACCCTTAAAAAAACCTAACACTAACCCCCGACGATCCACTTACAGTTCTTGAAGTCCCACTTGAAGAATCCATCCAGCCGGCGAAGTCATCATACATGTGGCAAGAAGTCTTCATCCAGACGGCCTCTTCGATCTTCATCCAGCTGGCGAATTGCTCATCCAGGCAGCAAGAAGACTTCATTCAGACGGCATCTTCTATCTTCATCCATCCGGCGCGGAGCAGGTCTATCCTGAAGACATCCGGTGTGGAGCATCTTCTTCAGACGGTCGCCGCCATAACCTGGAACTTCAATGCAAGTGACGCAATCCAAGATGGCTTCCCTTGCATTCCTATTGGCTGAAAGATTTCAATCAGCCAATAGGATTGAGCTCTCATCCTATTGGCTGTTCCAATCAGCCAATAGGATTGAGCTCACAATCTTTTCAGGGCAATGGTTAGCTTAGTTTTTTTAGATAGTTATTTTATTTGGGGGGGTTGGTTGTGGGGGTGGTGGGTTTTACTGTTGGGGGGTGTTTGTATTTTTTTTTACAGGTAAAAGAGTTGATATATTTTGGGCAATACCTCACAAAAGTCCCTTTTAAGGGCCATTGGTAGTTTGCTGTAGGCTAGGTTTTTTTTAATTTTGATAGGGCTATTAGATTAGGTGTAATTATTTTTTATGTTTGATCATTTGTTTCTTATTTTTTGTAATTTAGTGTTTGTTTTTTTATGTAATTTAGTTATTTTTTATTTTTTAGTAATTTTAGTGTTTATTTTTTTGTAATGTTAGGTTAATAACTATTTACTAACTAGTCTACCTAGTTAAAAATAAATACAAACTTACATGTGAAATAAAAATAAAACCTAAGCTAGCTACAATATATTGTATATTGTAACTAGCTTAGGTTTTATTTCACAGGTAAGTTTGTATTTAGTTTAAAATAAGTATTATTTAGTTATTAATTGTAACTTTAGTTTAGCTGTATTTTAATTATGTTAAAGTTAGGGGGAGTTAGGCTTAGGGTTACATTAGGGTTAGTGTTAGGTTTAGGGGTTAATGGATTTATTTAGTGGTAGTGATGTGGGAGGCCAGAGGCTTTGGGTTTAATAACTTTAGTATAGTGGCAGCGACATCGGGAGCAGCAGATTAGGGGTTAATAGTTTTATGTAGGGGGTGGCGATGTTGGGGGTGGCAGATTAGGGGTTAATAACTGTATGTAGGTGGCAGCGATGTTGGGGGTTGCAGATTAGGGGTGTTTAGACTCTTGGTTTATGTTAGGGTGTTAGGTTTAAACATTAGTTTTATTTTCCCCATAGACATCTTTGCCGGTTCTCCCCATTGATGTCTATGGGGAAATCGTGCACAAGCACGTAACAGCAGCGCTTGATTTCTTTGCGATATGGAGCTCAACGCAACCATATCGCCCGCACAAGCCTGCTTTTTAAAACTCGTAATATCAGCGCTATAAGGTGGTGAAATAACGGCGCTTTTGTGGAGGTCATTAAAATCCCTATAGGGCTCAAAACTCGTAATCTAGCTGTATGTTAATAAAAATATAGCTTAAGTGCTCCATGTATTAAAAGGCGAGCAGACAAGCTTCTCAACTTGAGAAGTTGTCTGCTTCCTTTGTGGCATATGGGCAGTGGACAAACAGGATCCGCTGCCCTATGTTTCATTACACTCTCAATCGCGTGAGAATGTAATGAAACATAGGGCGGAATGTCAATCAACCTGAGTGAGCAAGCACTCAGTGATTTCTCTTCACCATCTCAGAGGTGGCGAAGAGTTTAAAAAGCAGCTGCTTCTTACATTGTGGGAAGCAGGCTCGCATGTGCAAACCTGCCCCTCAAGGGTTTCGGAGCAGCTTAAGTTGCTTTGTACATTGAGCCCTAAATCTCACTTTTAAAAAATGCAGCTTGTCCATAAATTAAAGGGTTGATCACCTATCACAATCCTTTAGACAACTTATTAACTGATTTATCTACAAAAATTCACATAGACTTTAATGTTTAATTATGATTGCAGTAAAGGGGATTTAAATATGTTAATTATAAAATGTCTGAATAAGTTACAGCATCTAGTGGACACATCCAAATATAATTTTACAAAAATGGACTATACCAGCTAAATAAGCCAGTTGGTCCTAAAGGAATGCTTTTATTGCACTGTAAATAGATTATAGAAATTAGTTCGGTTGATTACTGGAACTTGCAGTTAAAGAAAGTGTGTGACCAGACTTAAAATATAACCTTTATTTATTTAGTTTTAAAAAAGACAGCATAAAGTATGTGTGTATGCTACCCTTGAGAGAGTTAAAAACACGCTCTCTGTTGATTGTATGATGCTTAGCTTATGTAATACCAAATATATGAAGTACTTAGTAATCCTGTTATAAGACCAAGATTATATTCTAGGTATATCTATATGTTGATCTATCAAAGGGCTGTATGGCCTTATAGATGGCCAATCCTTCAGATTATCCCAAGTGGGTATTAATATATGGTATACCTATTATACTTAAACTCTATAGTCTTTATAAGTAAGTGTGCATTTAGGGCATTTTGAACAGCAGTATACAGCTATGTCACCAATACACAGTAAGCGAATACTAATGTGTACACTTGCAATTAAGTATATGTTGGTTACTCTAGGTTTTGAAGATTGCCTTTATGTCAGTTGCTACAATGCATGGCTTATGCTTAATTATTTTGATAATTTTTCAACTCTGACAGATATTAATTAGATTATGTGTGGTTGTGCATATACAGCTGCATAAAGGGGTAATCACAGAATAATTATCGTTATAGCATCATAATAGATTCTGAGAATTCCCAGCCAGTCTGGAGCTGTATTTCAAGTATATACTTAAATTAAATCTTGTTTATTGCGCTTAAATCCAATGTGAACTTATATGTTCTGTCACACTGTTTATGCTTCAGTAGTGCTACAGCGTTACTGAATTACAGCTTGTGCTAGTGGTAATTTAAGATAGTCTGCACTCAGTAGTGCTACACCTAGTGATATCAGAATAATTATCGTTATAGCATCATAATAGATTCTGAGAGTTCCCAGCCAGTCTGGAGCTGTATTTCAAGTATATATTTAAATTAAATCTTGTTTATTGCGCTTAAATCAAATGTGAACTTATATGTTCTGTCACACTGTTTATGCTTCAATAGTGCTACAGCGTTACTGAATTACAGCTTGTGATAGTTGACACAATGTGTCTAGTATTTTATTATATTGATAATGCAGCCTGTAAGGTTAGTAGTACATTGTTGCTCTTTACCACTCTATGATAGTATCCGGTATTGCTGTGACAATATTGTCTCTAATCTTTATCCCCTAGTATGAGTTAACACTACGTTGCAGAATTATGCTATGCAGGTGCAACGGTTAACAATTTTTACGCTAGGATAAATAATCATTGCTGCTGCTTAAGCCTGTGAAAAGCCACAGGTTGCTAAGTACGAATTAACTAAAGTTAGTTTTTTTAAGCTAAGGTATTTCTACTTATTTTTACAACAAGAGAGGCAGTTAAAAATAGCGAGGACCCCTGACGCAGCGTTTCACTAACGCATCCTCAGAGGGGTTACCCGGGCCGGCATACTTCCGGAAATAAATAGTATTCTTATGTCCCACCTCAAAGGTCTGATTGGTCGGGGACTACTGTTGCGGTTGGTGGAGCTCATGTCAATCTTGGGATAAGTGATGTCACGAGGGTTGCTATGGAGACGGCGTGTAACCACCATGGTTACTGAATAACAAAGAAAATGTTATTATGTCCTGAAGAATGAATACGTCAGTGTTTGACACGCACTTGTACTATTTAAACTGATTGTCATTTATCTTTTTTTGGAGGCGTATGTACTTGCGGTTTCTTGTGGGGAAGTGCGAGACTGTTGCTTAAATGTAACTCGATTAATGTATGATTTTATTCAATACTCGTCGAGGTTTGAAATGTCCACAGTACTTATGTTGAGTTCTTAGGTGATTAAAAAGTGAGAAGTGACACTAAGACAAAACTTATAAACTAAATTAGTGTTTAACCTAAGATGTGATTTATGCAAAGTATGATATAAAATAAAACGTCTAAAGACATTAAGTTAATACATTGAGAAGAATCTCAAATAGGGCTAAGGTGGGAATTCTTATCATTTAAAAGCCATAAGAGGTTGGCTAGGGATAAAACCAAAAAATAAATAATGATTCATAATAGTGTGATAAGATAGTGTTTAAGTGTTATGATTTAGTGTTAAATTATAACTTAAAAGAAATTAATAGTAAAGAGTAGGATTTTGATGCTACTCAGAAGGGGAATGTGTTGATACCGGTGTGATAAGTGATACCTGTGACACACTTTTTGAGTGTGAGTGAAAGTTAAAATCTTAATTGTGTTTGTTGTGACACATTAGTTGTGAACAATCATACTTGTTCAGAGTATGTCATATTTAATATGTTGTATCTCAGGCCATTTGATGTTATTTAAACATATATTAAGTAATTTATTCCAGATACACATGATAGTTGTTGTTATCATTGAGTCCGTGTGGTTTGACACTGTTCAATAGGTGTATCCATCTACACTCCATTTTGAGCAGTGTTTGCTCTAGGTTACCTCCTCTAATGCCTAGAGTTGCCTTTTGCAATACTGAAAATTTAAGCAAGGAGTCATTGCTATCGTGTTTGTGATAAAAGTGCCTAGCTACACTTGTTATCTGTTTGTTTTTCTCCATGTCCTTATGAGCATTTTTAATATTCCTGCTATGTTCCATTATCCTTGTCCTTACTTGTCGTGTTGTCATTCCGACATAGAACAGCTTACATGGACACTGGAGAACATATACAACACCTGTTGTGGTACAAGAGAAATGATCAGGTAGTACATGTTTATTTTCATATTTGTCATCAATGTCCTTGATTTTCAATACCTTGGGACATGTACTACATGTTCCACATGGGAACATACCTTTTGATTGACAGGCTCTTTTAGGCATGTGGATATAGTGACTTGTAACCAGTGTGTCTTTTAGGTTTTTCGGTCTTTTATATCCGATTGAGACTTTATCCCCAATCTGGGTTGCAAGTAGGGGATCATTCTTTAAGATATGCCAGTGATCATTTATTATCGTTGTTATTTGTTTTATTTGAGGGTTATATGTCGTAATTAGTCTTGGTTTATTGTCCTGCTTTTTCTGACGTGGTTGTAAGAGCCTTTGTCTGTCTTCCTGTAATGCCTGTATTTTAGCTTTTTTTATGGACCTTTTACTATAGCCTCTATCTTGAAGCCTATTGGATAGTTTAGAGGCTTCTTGCTTAAATTTACTTAAATCAGAACAATTCCTCCTCAGCCTCGTGAATTCTCCTTTTGGGATAGCCTTAAGGGTACAGGGGGCATGGGCACTAGTATGGTACAGTAGGGTATTGGTTGCTGTTTGTTTTCTGTATATGTTTGTGCTCACCCTTCCTTCTTGGTCTACTTGTATTTGTAGATCTAAGAAATTAACCGATTGTTGACTGTACTCATATGTGACCACATGTGACCATGTTCTAGATCAAGCCCACATCTCTGTCCTGTCTAAAGGTCTTAGTTTTTGTCCAACAAACAAATTAAATAAATTTGAAGTTGTCAAAGATATTAATCTGTATACCAGAAAGCTACTTTTGAAAAAACTATACTTGTATTTGTAGATCTAAGAAATTAACCGATTGTTGACTGTACTCATATGTGAGTTTGATGTTTAATCTGTTGTTATTTAAGACATCCATGAACTCACATAGTATTGGTGAACAGTATATCATCTATATACCGAATCCAACAAGGGATGTACTGCATAAATCTATCATTGTCACCAATGAATACCGTTAGGTTCTCCCACCATCCTAGAAACAAATTTGCGTACGTGGGTGCGCAAGCTGTACCCATTGCGGTACCCTGTGTTTGTAAATAGAAGCAGTCTTTGAATGTAAAGTAGTTATGATGAAGTACAAAATGTAATAAGTCTTTGATGAACTGATTGTGATCATGATTATCATTCACATTTGTGCTTAAATAATAGGAAATTGCCTGTTCACCCAAATGGTGTTTTATGTTAGTATACAATGATTCCACATCTGCTGTTATGATAAAGGAGTTAGGAGATAGTGTCATGTTGTTTAGTTTTTGCAGCACCTCCATAGTATCCTTAACATAAGATGGTAGTGTATACAGATACTCCCTAAGTCGTTGGTCTATGTATTGACTTGGTTTTTCAGTCAGACTGCCGTTGCCTGACACTATAGGCCGGCCTGGAGGTTTCTGAATGTCTTTATGTATCTTGGGAATCATATAGAATGTGGCTGTAGTTGGATGTTGTTGTGATAGAAATTGTTTTTCAGTAATGTTGATAATTTTATCCTTGTAAGCCTTATCTATGATCTTGCTGTACTTTTCACTGTACATAGCAGTGGGATTGCCAAATAATTTATTGTAGCAATGTTTGTTATCTAGTTGTTTAGTGGCTTCATCAAGGTACATATTCTTGTCCCATAGGACTATATTGCCCCCCTTATCAGATGGCTTTATGATGGTGTCATGCCACGTGTGAATTTCTTTTAATGCTTTTTGTTCTTGTTTAGTAAGATTAGAACTTATTTTGAGATCAGGTAATTTTTCTATTTTATCGCATACAATTTCATTGAACACTTGAATCTGAGGTGATAAATGGCTGGGAGGAATATATTTTGATTTGTTTCTGATTTTTTGTCTCCAGTCAGTTTCTGGGGATGTGTTTTCTGAATTGTCATTTAATAGATCTTGTAGATCTTGTAAGGCTAGTTGATCTGTCATAGTCCAATCATCTCCGAGTTCTTTTCTGGCATATAGTTTTTTCAAAAGTAGCTTTCTGGTATACAGATTAATATCTTTGACAACTTCAAATTTATTTAATTTGTTTGTTGGACAAAAACTAAGACCTTTAGACAGGACAGAGATGTGGGCTTGATCTAGAACATGGTCACATGTGGTCACATATGAGTACAGTCAACAATCGGTTAATTTCTTAGATCTACAAATACAAGTAGACCAAGAAGGAAGGGTGAGCACAAACATATACAGAAAACAAACAGCAACCAATACCCTACTGTACCATACTAGTGCCCATGCCCCCTGTACCCTTAAGGCTATCCCAAAAGGAGAATTCACGAGGCTGAGGAGGAATTGTTCTGATTTAAGTAAATTTAAGCAAGAAGCCTCTAAACTATCCAATAGGCTTCAAGATAGAGGCTATAGTAAAAGGTCCATAAAAAAAGCTAAAATACAGGCATTACAGGAAGACAGACAAAGGCTCTTACAACCACGTCAGAAAAAGCAGGACAATAAACCAAGACTAATTACGACATATAACCCTCAAATAAAACAAATAACAACGATAATAAATGATCACTGGCATATCTTAAAGAATGATCCCCTACTTGCAACCCAGATTGGGGATAAAGTCTCAATCGGATATAAAAGACCGAAAAACCTAAAAGACACACTGGTTACAAGTCACTATATCCACATGCCTAAAAGAGCCTGTCAATCAAAAGGTATGTTCCCATGTGGAACATGTAGTACATGTCCCAAGGTATTGAAAATCAAGGACATTGATGACAAATATGAAAATAAACATGTACTACCTGATCATTTCTCTTGTACCACAACAGGTGTTGTATATGTTCTCCAGTGTCCATGTAAGCTGTTCTATGTCGGAATGACAACACGACAAGTAAGGACAAGGATAATGGAACATAGCAGGAATATTAAAAATGCTCATAAGGACATGGAGAAAAACAAACAGATAACAAGTGTAGCTAGGCACTTTTATCACAAACACGATAGCAATGACTCCTTGCTTAAATTTTCAGTATTGCAAAAGGCAACTCTAGGCATTAGAGGAGGTAACCTAGAGCAAACACTGCTCAAAATGGAGTGTAGATGGATACACCTATTGAACAGTGTCAAACCACACGGACTCAATGATAACAACAACTATCATGTGTATCTGGAATAAATTACTTAATATATGTTTAAATAACATCAAATGGCCTGAGATACAACATATTAAATATGACATACTCTGAACAAGTATGATTGTTCACAACTAATGTGTCACAACAAACACAATTAAGATTTTAACTTTCACTCACACTCAAAAAGTGTGTCACAGGTATCACTTATCACACCGGTATCAACACATTCCCCTTCTGAGTAGCATCAAAATCCTACTCTTTACTATTAATTTCTTTTAAGTTATAATTTAACACTAAATCATAACACTTAAACACTATCTTATCACACTATTATGAATCATTATTTATTTTTTGGTTTTATCCCTAGCCAACCTCTTATGGCTTTTAAATGATAAGAATTCCCACCTTAGCCCTATTTGAGATTCTTCTCAATGTATTAACTTAATGTCTTTAGACGTTTTATTTTATATCATACTTTGCATAAATCACATCTTAGGTTAAACACTAATTTAGTTTATAAGTTTTGTCTTAGTGTCACTTCTCACTTTTTAATCACCTAAGAACTCAACATAAGTACTGTGGACATTTCAAACCTCGACGAGTATTGAATAAAATCATACATTAAACGAGTTACATTTAAGCAACAGTCTCGCACTTCCCCACAAGAAACCGCAAGTACATACGCCTGCAAAAAAAGATAAATGACAATCAGTTTAAATAGTACAAGTGCGTGTCAAACACTGACGTATTCATTCTTCAGGACATAATAACATTTTCTTTGTTATTCAGTAACCATGGTGGTTACACGCCGTCTCCATAGCAACCCTCGTGACATCACTTATCCCAAGATTGACATGAGCTCCACCAACCGCAACAGTAGTCCCCGACCAATCAGACCTTTGAGGTGGGACATAAGAATACTATTTATTTCCGGAAGTATGCCGGCCCGGGTAACCCCTCTGAGGATGCGTTAGTGAAACGCTGCGTCAGGGGTCCTCGCTATTTTTAACTGCCTCTCTTGTTGTAAAAATAAGTAGAAATACCTTAGCTTAAAAAAACTAACTTTAGTTAATTCGTACTTAGCAACCTATGGCTTTTCACAGGCTTAAGCAGCAGCAATGATTATTTATCCTAGCGTAAAAATTGTTAACCGTTGCACCTGCATAGCATAATTCTGCAACGTAGTGTTAACTCATACTAGGGGATAAAGATTAGAGACAATATTGTCACAGCAATACCGGATACTATCATAGAGTGGTAAAGAGCAACAACGTACTACTAACCTTACAGGCTGCATTATCAATATAATAAAATACTAGACACATTGTGTCAACTATCACAAGCTGTAATTCAGTAACGCTGTAGCACTATTGAAGCATAAACAGTGTGACAGAACATATAAGTTCACATTTAAGCGCAATAAACAAGATTTAATTTAAGTATATACTTGAAATACAGCTCCAGACTGGCTGGGAACTCTCAGAATCTATTATGATGCTATAACGATAATTATTCTGATATCACTAGGTGTAGCACTACTGAGTGCAGACTATCTTAAATTACCACTAGCACAAGCTGTAATTCAGTAACGCTGTAGCACTACTGAAGCATAAACAGTGTGACAGAACATATAAGTTCACATTGGATTTAAGCGCAATAAACAAGATTTAATTTAAGTATATACTTGAAATACAGCTCCAGACTGGCTGGGAATTCTCAGAATCTATTATGATGCTATAACGATAATTATTCTGACACCACTAGGTGTAGCACCACTGAGTGCAGACTATCTTAAATTACCACTAGCACAAGACTGTGATTACCCCTTTATGCAGCTGTATATGCACAACCACACATAATCTAATTAATATCTGTCAGAGTTGAAAAATTATCAAAATAATTAAGCATAAGCCATGCATTGTAGCAACTGACATAAAGGCAATCTTCAAAACCTAGAGTAACCAACATATACTTAATTGCAAGTGTACACATTAGTATTCGCTTACTGTGTATTGGTGACATAGCTGTATACTGCTGTTCAAAATGCCCTAAATGCACACTTACCTATAAAGACTATAGAGTTTAAGTATAATAGGTATACCATATATTAATACCCACTTGGGATAATCTGAAGGATTGGCCATCTATAAGGCCATACAGCCCTTTGATAGATCAACATATAGATATACCTAGAATATAATCTTGGTCTTATAACAGGATTACTAAGTACTTCATATATTTGGTATTACATAAGCTAAGCATCATACAATCAACAGAGAGCGTGTTTTTAACTCTCTCAAGGGTAGCATACACACATACTTTATGCTGTCTTTTTTAAAACTAAATAAATAAAGGTTATATTTTAAGTCTGGTCACACACTTTCTTTAACTGCAAGTTCCAGTAATCAACCGAACTAATTTCTATAATCTATTTACAGTGCAATAAAAGCATTCCTTTAGGACCAACTGGCTTATTTAGCTGGTATAGTCCATTTTTGTAAATCAAGTTTTTCATATGCTTACGCACTGCTCCTTAAGTGTTCAGGTATAAATCTTAAATTGCATTACTTCAAGCAAAAATCAAAGTTAAGTAACAAAACACTTAGGCAGATAATTATTTAAGCTTCAAATAACAAAGGTTCAAAATCTCTCCCTAAACATAAACATCCAAATATAAGACTGACTGGGTGAGACCCATAACTAGATTTGAAAATATATGCACCTCCCCTGGCACACTTAGACATACACTCTCTATTGCAAAATCCATACTGGTAGCAGACAGCAACACAAAACAACCATTGTTTACACAAAAGTGGCAGCAAGAGCTTAACACTGACATAAGTGATGACAAATGGAATCGAATATATAACCTAACTAAAAAATCGTCCTTGTCCACAAAGATTCTAAAGCTCAACTACAAGGTGCTTTCAAGGTGGTACCTGACACCTTCCCGTTTAAAAAGTATCTATCCTACTTCTTCAGATCTTTGCTGGAGAGGATGTAACCAGAGAGGCTCCGCACTTCATATGTGGTGGAGTTGCCCCATCATAAGTTCCTTTTGGCGAGAGATCGAAAGCTTTCTTTGACATCTACTAGGCCCCAAGTTTAACCTGTCCCCGAAAATGGCCCTGTTAAATGCACTTCCCCCTGATATATGTAAACTCAGACAGAGGGTATTACAGTTTGCCTTAAACTCAGCTAAATCCTTATTAGCCAAGAGATGGAAACAACCTACGCCCCCTGCCCCGATTGAGTGGTTGGATCATGTGGAGGACACTATTAAATTAGAGGAATATGGATATTTTAAATCCCAGAAAAAGACGGTATTTTTAAATATCAAGATGTACTGGGAATTGACTAAGTCTGAATATTTAAAAACACATGACACCTATTTGAATGCCAGCCCTGGTACATGACACAAGCCTTACGGTCAAATTAATGTAATTGAGACTTGATAAAAATGGGATGTTGCAGGGGTATAGAGTGGCACATAATACGATAATATGTTAATATTGAAGAACACTGACTATTATGTTTATTGTATTTTTAAAGGTTAGATTGTTATCTTGTTATTTTAATCTCAAGAGTGAATGTATGATTGTATATGGATAAAAAACCCAATAAAACTTTTGAAATACAAAAAAAATAATGTCTGAATAAGATGCATTACTAATTACATACAAAGTAATAATACATTTATATGACTGTTTAAAGTGAAGGTAAACTTAGAATGTTTATAATGAATTACTATATTTATCAACCAAAATCAATAGCACTTTCATTTATCAATACTTATAATTTTACTTTGTACCTTTGATATATCGCCTTTTTCTTTTCATGAGAATCAACCCATTTTTTTTTTCGAAACGATGATCACGTTGTTTAGACAGCCAATTGATTCTTTGGCCGTTAGGCGGCCGTCAATTGACGTCAGCATTTTCTGTGTCAATATGCGCATGCATCAGTTGCTTGTGTTCACAGTGGCAAGGCGAGCTCGTCCCCGTTTAGCGCATTTCAAATCTCCTTTTTATGCAGTGTTACTTAAGAGCAATGGACAATGGACGGGATTACCGCATGCGCATTGATGAGAGTGAGATAATGATACGCATGCGCAGTTTTGGAGATTCTATGTGCACGAGCGTAGTAGAAACGTATAGAGTGGGTGGGACCGCTCTATACGTCACTCTATCAAAAAAACAGGAAATCCAAAATGGGAGGAGATTCATAAGGAAGCGGTAAGGAAAAACAAAGTCGAAAAATATATAAATAACAAAGAATTTAAAAAAAATATATAGTGACTATTTTTTATTGGACTACAATTATAAAACAGAAATAAGAAGGCTAAAACTTAACCTTCACTTTAAGTAAAGAAACTCTGCATTCAGGGACATAAATATCTACATGGTCTTAAATGAAACTGGTACAAATCTAGCTGGGTCCATTTAACCTTGCAAATAGTTCAAACATTGCTACAGGGGTGCTGTGCTCCACAGATATCATGGAGTGCTCCTCTTTGCCCCCTTGCAAAACAGGGCTTCCAGTGTACGGAAGGTGCATAGATTTGCCTTTACAAATATGGTGTCAGGTTTTCCAAGATGAGAAAGAAATGTGCCAAAAGAAAAGCGCTACACTCCCTATTAAGGTGTGTGTTGCTTAAGGTGGTGTCCACGCTATATATCAACGTGTGAGAATTCAATAATAGATGATGTTAGGGTTAAAAATATTATTTAATTACACCTCTTAAAATCAGATTAAAAAATCGACAAAAAATTAACAAAAAATTACAATGAAAAACACAATTAATTGAAAGTATACAATCAACAATAGCATTAAATTACAATACAATAGCAATAAAATTACATTAAAATTCCAGTTATATAAAGATCTTCTAGAGCAGTAATGACATACTTTGACAGCGGTATTGCGTTGTTAAAAGTGGTACAGATAGGCTATAATTGTAATGTCAATTGGAATAGCAAAGATGTTAATCTGTTGCATGTGTGCTGATCCAAATGTGTAAATAGTGTTCATAAAGTGATGGCATAAAATAATAAAGCAGTGTTTAAATGATCCTAAAAATCAAACTAATAAATTGTGTACAAATATAGTAGTGTATAATAAACGAACATACTCAAACAAGAAAATCAAATATCTCCAAAATAATGTCCCAAATAATATGTGTGTGTGTAATGTCCCAAGAAAAAAAACTCAAAATTTGATCCAATTTGCAATCCTGATTAAATATTGTGTCCAAATTATGCGTTATAATCCATATCCTAAACGAATAATAGTCACAAGATACACAGTGTGTGGGTGGTGAAAAAATGAATAAAATTAAAAATACAAAATATAAAACTTGAAAAGGTCCTCAAAAATGTGTCAAAAAACAAGGTGTACACCTAGAAAATAAAAACAAAATATAGAATAATATAATATAAAAACTGTGGTCCAAAAAAAGTGATCAAAAAACTAATAGTGAAAATAGTGTTGTATCACTGATAGTTATTCGCTTCCAATTGTGATGGATTTCAAATGTGGTTTGCATTGTGTAAATAATCCCTCAGTTCCCTAAGGAAAAACAGAAAAGTACATAGTGCAATAATGCCTCTAACGATGTAGATGATAAGTATTTGGCTTACCTAGTACTCCTGAGCCATTATACCAGTTTTCTACACGTTTCGGTCTGTGAAGACCTTTCTCAAGACTGGTATCGGCTCTATCAACTGTTGGCCTTTTGTTAACCTAACTGGCCAATCGTATTTTTTGAAAAGTGCGCCAAAAATGTTGCGCCGTTTTTCACTTAATGGCCCATATGTTTGGCCTAATGTTATGCCCTGGAAGTAAAATATAGGTTAGAGATCCTTAAGGTGTGTTTTTACATTGGAAAAGCCCTTAGCTCCGTATCTCCCATAGTGTACCAACCGGAAGTGCGTTCCGATGTTCATACGCACTTCCGGTCTTGCGCTGTATATCTGAATTGATTTAGAATTGCGGTAGAAAAAGGCAGGTGGTATTACGGACTCAGGAGCAATTAGTTTACATCCAAATGCCTGAATAGTCTAGTTCAGGAAATCACAATTCTTTAGTACTCGCTTAAAATAGAATTCCGTGTTTTAGGAAATCCCAATTACTCATTATTTGCTCAATATAATTCCATATTTTAGAATAATTTAAAAGAGTGTGAAAACGTTAATATCTATAATGGATGTGTAAAAAAGTCATAATTAGACAATTATGGTGTTACCGCATATGTAGGCAATCTTTTGATTTATTTTTAACTGTGTTTAAAATATATTTAAAAAATAAATAATAACTCAAAATTAGAAACAATTAAAAAATTTGTTAAAAAATTGAAAATTGTAAAACTCACATTCTAAAAACCCTATGAGTTATACTACTTAAAACCTCTTAGAAGAAATTGGGCGGGTTGATATCCAACATGATGATACGAGAGTATAAAATGTGAAAGATATAAAAAATATACCAAAAATGGGTATTCTTAGGTTTAAATGGTGTCTTGAATTTGGGTAAGATAAAATACAGTAGAGTATATTATAATCTCTTAAATCCACATTTTAGCCCATTTATAGGTGAATATTTGTGTGATAGTTTAAGGGACTTGTGAGGGTGACACAAACTTCTTCAAATGTTTATCAGGACTGGGAGGATGACGTTGGTTTCTTCAGATGTTGTCATAATAAATGGAATATTTCCATGCTGCTGTTGAAACCTTTTGGAAAGGTGCAGTCTAAGAGGAAAATCCATTTTGATTCCATTCTAAGGAGTTGCTTTTCGAAGTCCCCCCCTCTCCAATTTCTTACTGGTTTATCCTTTCCCATAAATTTGAAGGTTTTATTATTTCCGTTATGTACTTCTTTGAAATGTTTATAGAGTGGGAGATCTTCTTTCCCCCATTTTATCTTGAGTAGGTGCTCCCGAATCCTGTCTCTCAGTTTCCTGGATGCCTGCCCTTTGTACTGCAGTCCACATCCGCATTCTATCATATATATAATTCCTGTATCGTGGCACCTTATCATCTCTTTCATCTCAAAAGTTTCGTTTGTGACCTTAGATTTAAAGGTGTGTCCCTTTCTCCCATGTTTGCAGGCTTTGCATGAATGGCATGGGAAGAAGCCTTTTAGCTGTTTGCCATGTACACTCATTGTTTTTTTCTGGTGATATTGATGGGGATGCTAGGTGCAATCATTGTTTTAATATTCTTTGTTTTCCGGTATATGAAATTGGGGGACTCAGTCAGATCTTTCCCAATAATATTGTCCTCTTTAAGGAAGTGCCAATGTTTCTTGATGATTCTCTCTATTAGGAATCTATTTTCACTGTACTCAGTGATAAAAGGCACACATATTTTAGTATCTTCATCCTTATTCTTATCTTTGTATTTCAACATAGATTCTCTGTTCATTGTTTCCACCTCCTTCATTGTGTTATTTATAGTAGATTCGTCGTATCCTCTGTCTAGAAATCTTTTTTTCAGAATTTCTGATTGTTCTTTCCATTTGTTGATATTGGAACAATTTCTTCTGATTCTCATAAACTGTCCCTTGGGGATGTTGGACTTCCATCTGTGGTGGTGGCAGCTTGTTTGATGAATGTAATTGCTGCAGTCTACGTCTTTGAAGTATGTTGAAGTTAATAGCTTTCCTTTTTCAACGCTTATATCCAGATCTAAAAAGTGAATGTTGTGTTTACTTATTTCATAAGTGAAATGTAGATTCATGGAGTTTTGATTCATCACATTTATAGTGTGTGTTAGATCTTCCACAGGGCCTTTCCACACTATGATGATATTGTCTATATATCTCTTGTATAGGACCAGGTCTGCGCCCGCTGGGCAGGAGTCCCAGAAAATCTTCTCCCATTTGCCCCTGTATAGATTGGCGTAACTGGGTGCAAACCTGGTCCCCATAGCTGTTCAGCAAGTTTGATTGTAGAATTTTCCTCTGTCGTTGAAGTAGTTGTGAGTAAGGATGTATAGTATTCCTTCCAGTATAAACTCCCTTTGGTCTGAACTTAATTCTCTGTCTTTGTCCAAAAAATATTCTACTGCTTCTACACCTAGATTGTGTGGAATACTCGTGTAGAGAGCAGTGACGTCGCAGGTGGCTAGGATATAGTCTTCTTCCCAGTTTAATTCGTTCAGTATATTCAGGACTGCTGTCGAGTCCTTCAGGTAGGATGGGAGTTTCTGTACATATTTTTGGAGTCTCCTATCTATATATTCAGATAAGTTACAAGTGATAGATTCGATGCCTGATATAATCGGCCTTCCGGGTGGGTTCATTAGTCTGTGAATTTTCGGGAGGTAATAGAATACAGGTATTCTAGGATTCTTAATAGATATATACCTGTATTCCCGATTATTAAGCACACCCCTCCTCTTGGCTGATATAAGCATGGAATCTAGTTGTTTCTTAAACTTGTCTGTGGGGTCCGAATCTAGAGCTTTGTACAGAAACTCCCATCATACCTGAAGGGTAACGTTTTCACACTCTTTTAAATTATTCTAAAATATGGAATTATATTGAGCAAATAGTAATTGGGATTTCCTAAAACACAGAATTCTATTTTAAGCAAGTACTAAAGATTTGTGATTTCCTGAACTAGACTATTCAGGCATTTGGATGTAAACTAATTGCTCCTGAGTCCGTAATACCACCTGCCTTTTTCTACCGCAATTCTAAATCAATTCAGATATACAGCGCAAGACCGGAAGTGCGTATGAACATCGGAACGCACTTCCGGTTGGTACACTATGGGAGATACGGAGCTAAGGGCTTTTCCATCGGAAAAACACACCTTAAGGATCTCTGACCCTATATTGTACTTCCAGGGCATAACATTAGGCCAAACATACGGGCCATTAAGTGAAAAACGGCGCAACCTTTTTGGCGCACTTTTCAAAAAATACGATTGGCCAGTTAGGTTAACAAAAGGCCAACAGTTGATAGAGCCGATACCAGTCTTGAGAAAGGTCTTCACAGACCGAAACGCGTAGAAAACTGATATAACGGCTCAGGAGTACTAGGTAAGCCAAATACTTATCATCCACATCGTTAGAGGCATTATTGCACTATGTACTTTTCTGTTTTTTCCTTAGGTAACTGAGGGATTATTTACACAACGCAAACCACATTTGAAATCCATCACAATTGGAAGCGAATAACTATCAGTGATACAACACTATTTTCACTATTAGTTTTTTGATCACTTTTTTTGGACCACAATTTTTATATTATATTATACTATATTTTTGTTTTTATTTTTTAGGTGTACACCTTGTTTTTTGACACATTTTTGAGGACCTTTTCGATTTTTATATTTTGTATTTTTAATTTTATTCATTTTTTCACCACCCACACACTGTGTATCTTGTGACTATTATTCGTTTAGGATATGGATTATAACGCATAATTTGGACACAATATTTAATCAGGATTGCAAATTGGATCAAATTTGGAGTTTTTTTTCTTGGGACATCACACACACACATATTATTTGGGACATTATTTTGGAGATATTTGATTTTCTTGTTTGAGTATGTTAGTTTATTATACACTACTATATTTGTACACAATTTATTAGTTTGATTTTTAGGATCATTTAAACACTGCTTTATTATTTTATGCCATCACTTTATGAACACTATTTACACATTTGGATCAGCACACATGCAACAGATTAACATCTTTGCTATTCCAATTGACATTACAATTATAGCCTATCTGTACCACTTTTAACAACGCAATACCACTGTCAAAGTATGTCATCACTGCTCTAGAAGATCTTTATATAACTGGAATTTTAATGTAATTTTATTGCTATTGTATTGTAATTTAATGCTATTGTTGATTTTTTAATCTGATTTTAAGAGGTGTAATTAAATAATATTTTTAACCCTAACATCATCTATTATTGAATTCTCACACGTTGATATATAGCATGGACACCACCTTAAGCAACACACACCTTAATAGGGAGTGTAGCGCTTTTCTTTTGGCACATTTCTTTCTTATCTCTTTGAGATCTGGTTGGGAGATCTTGCCTAAATTAAGATAAATTTGTGTGGTATAATCCTTTGGCGCATTTTGATACATTTTTTCTGAAAGGTTTTCCAAGATGGCCAACAGAGAGTTGTAAAGAAAAAACACCATCAGCTAGATTTAGAGTTTTGTCGGTAAAGACCCGCGTAGCAAACGCTGCTTTTTTCCCCAACGCACCCTTAAGACAACGCTGGTATTTAGAGTTGTCTGAGGGGCTGCGTTAGGCTCAAAAAAGGGTGCGTTGAGCCTAATGTCCCGCCACTTCAACCCTCAATACCAGCGTTGCTTACGGTAGCGGTAAGCAGCTAAAACGTGCTCGTGCACGATATCCCCATAGGAAACAATGGGGCAGTTTGTGCTGAAAAAACCCTAACACCTGCAAAAAAGCCGCGTTCAGCTCCTAACGCAGCCCCATTGTTTCCTATGGGGAAACATTTTCTAAGTCTGCACCTAACACCCTAACATGAACCCTGAGTCTAAACACCCATAACCTTACACTTATTAACCCCTAATCTTCCGCCCCGCTATCGCTGACCCCTGCATATTATTATTAACCCCTAATCTGCCGCTCCGTACACCGCCGCAACCTACATTATACCTATGTACCCCTAATCTGCTGCCCCTAACATTGTTGACCCCTATATTATATTTATTAACCCCTAATCTGCCCCCCCAACGTTGCTGCTACCTTACCTACACTTATTAACCCCAAATCTGCCGACTGGACCTCGCCGCTACTCTAATAAAGTTATTGACCCCTAAACCGCCGCACTCCCGCCTCGCAAACCCTATAATAAATAGTATTAACCACTAATCTGCCCTCCCTAACATCGCCGCCCCCTAACTTCAAGTATTAACCCCTAATCTGCCGACCGGACCTCGCTTCTACTATAATAAATGTATTAACCCCTAAAGCTAAGTCTAACCCTAACCCTAACACCCCCCTAAGTTAAATATAATTTTATTCTAACAAAATAAATGAACTCTTATTAAATAAAGTATTCCTATTTAAATCTAAATACTTACCTGTAAAATAAACCCTAATATAGCTACAATATAACAAATAATTATATTGTAGCTATTTTTGGATTTATATTTATTTTACAGGCAACTTTGTATTTATTTTAACTAGGTACAATAGCTATTAAATAGTTATTAACTATTTAATAGCTACCTAGTTAAAATAATTACAAAATTACCTGTAAAATAAATCCTAACCTAAGTTACAATTAAACCTAACACTACACTATCAATAAATAAATTAAATCAATTAACTACAAGTATCTACAATTTCCTGCAATTAAATAAACTAAACTAAATTACAAAAACCCCCACTAAATTACAAAAAATAAAAAAAGATTACAAGAATTTTAAGCTAATTACACCTACTCTAAGCCCCCTAATAAAATAACAAAGCCCCCCAAAATAATAAAGGTCCCTGCCCTATTCTAAATTAAAAAGTAACCAGCTCTTTTACCAGCCCTTAAAAGGGCTTTTTGTGGGGCATGCCCCAAAGTAAACAGCTCTTTTGCCTGTAAAAAAAAACACAATACCACCCCCAACATTACAACCCACCACCCACATACCTCTACTCTAACCCAAACCCCCCTTAAATAAACCTAACACTACCCCCCTGAAGATCTCCCTACCTTAAGTCGTCTTCACCCAGCCGGGCACCGATGGACCAAAAGATGACATCCGGAGCGGCAGAAGTCTTCATCCTATCCGGGCAGAAAAGGACATCTGGACCGGCAGACATCTTCATCCAAGCGGCATCTTCTATCTTCATCCATCCGACGAGGAGCGGCTCCATCTTCAAGACCTCCGGCGCGGAACATCCTTCTTCAACGACGACTACCCGACGAATGAAGGTTCCTTTAAGGGACGTCATCCAAGATGGCATCCCTCAAATTCCGATTGGCTGATAGGATTCTATCAGCCAATCGGAATTCATATAGGAAAAATCTGATTGGCTGATTGAATCAGCCAATCAGATTCAAGTTCAATCCGATTGGCTGATCCAATCAGCCAATCAGATTGAGCTTGCATTCTATTGGCTGTTCCGATCAGGTCTGGTCGGCAGATTTGGGGTTAATAAGTGTAGGTAAGGTAGCGGCGACGTTGGGGGGGCAGATTAGGGGTTAATAAATATAATATAGGGGTCGGCGATGTTAGGGGCAGCAGATTAGGGGTTCATAGGGATAATGTAGGTGGCGGCGGTGTGCGTTCGGCAGATTAGGGGTTAAAATATTTACTATAGTGGCGGCGATGTGGGGGGACCTCAGATTAGGTGTACATAGGTAGTTTATGGGTGTTAGTGTACCTTAGAGCACAGTAGTTAAGAGCTTTACAAACCGCCGTTAACCAAGAAAGCTCTTAACTACTGAATTTTTTTTGAGGCTGGAGTCTTGTCGGTAGAGCGTCTACCGCTCATTTCAGCCAAGACTCTAAATACCGGCGTTAGGAAGATCCCATTGAAAAGATAGGATACGCAATTGACGTAAGGGGATCTGCGGTATGGAAAAGTCGCGGCTGGAAAGTCAGCGTTAGACCCTTACCTACACAACTCTAAATACCAGCGGCCGGCCAAAAGCAGCGTTAGGTCCCCTTAACGCTGCTTTTGATGACTAACGCAGAACTCTAAATCTAGGCGCATGTTTGTATAAAAGTCTGCGCATGTGCATATTCCATACCTCCCAACTGTCCCAGTTTCTGCAGGAAAGTCTCAAATTCAGGGGTCTGTCCCACTATCCCGGTAAGGCAGCCTTCAATTCTGCATCTCAAAGCCCCATTTTTTTCCTTTCTTGCAGTCATTTTTAAAAGTCATGCATTTTTCATTCTGGCCAGCAGTGGATGAGCAAAGGTAACTGCTTGACTGGCAGCAGATTCAGCTTGTAGTTTCTAGTCTTCTCTACCTTCCAAAGAACACAGCAATGTGGCACTGGATCATTAGGCTGTGAATGCCACAATGTACAGCACTACTTATAAAGAAACTGAGTGGGTGGGGAGTTAGCAGTGAGAACTGCAGGGACCAGTTGAGTAGGCAATGTGAAGGTATGTTTGAGCTTGAAGCGTGTGTGTGTTGTATGTTATTTTTAATGCAAGTTTGCATTTTTTATTTTGATTATATGTTTGTTCATTGCATTCTAAAGCTTTTAATCAAGATGTGTGACACATGTATGTCAGTGTATGTGTATGTCAGCTTGTATGTGTATGTCAGCTAGTATGTGTATGTCAGTGTGTGTATGTCAGTGTGTGTGTATATGTATGTCAGCTTGTATGTGTATGTCAGCTAGTATGTGTATGTCAGTGTGTGTATGTCAGTGTGTGTGTATATGTATGTCAGCTTGTATGTGTATGTCAGCTAGTATGTGTATGTCAGTGTGTGTGTATATGTATGTCAGCTTGTATGTGTATGTCAGTGTGTGTATGTCAGTGTGTGTGTATATGTATGTCAGCTTGAATGTGTATGTCAGTGTGTGTGTATGTGTATGTCAGCTTGAATGTGTATGTCAGTGTGTGTATGTGTATGTCAGCTTGAATGTGTATGTCAGTGTGTGTGTATGTGTATTCAAAAAAATATATAAAAATAATCAGTGCGCCAACGGTCAAATGACTGATATGTATATAAAAAAGTGGTTAACTAATAAAGTGACTATCACAAATCAATTGTTTAGAGACTGGAACCAGATGTGAAGGCTCCTATTCAAATAAATATCGGATAATATAGTATTGATACGTAAAAAGTACGTTAAAGAAAACTCATTAATAAATAAGTCAATATGGCAATGAAATACAAAATAAGAATCAATTATGGATAAAATGTAGTTGAGGTATATAAATGGGACAGTTCCAAACACAAAGTCCTATTGTATACAAATATAATAGGAATAATGTCCAAGTCACAGGTGGCAAGCAGCTTCTTCAAACGATCCCCGTTGGTGACCCAGGGCGAGTAGCTAGATAGAAAGTGAGATAAAAGAAGGCGCCAACATAGTGCAGATATCAATAGGGTAGGACACGCAATACATGTAAGTTAATATACTCACAGGATTTCAGACACTTGATAAGTGTCACAAAAGCCTCCTGGACCCTCAGAGTTGTCCAGCTAACTCCCACTCCACTGTGGTAGGAAGAATCCGCTCGTATCTATCAGCTGTAAAGGCTCCGCTCTTTCTCTCAGCTCCAGACTAAGTTCCAAAATGACAGATCTGTGGCCGGCTCAGGATATACAAATGCGGTCAGTGCTCTCCGGTATGGAGTCAAAAGGCAAAACAACTCAAAAGTTGGTAATGTGGTGGCAAAATCAAGTATATTCTCATACTGGTAAAACTTGATTTTGCCACCACATTACCAACTTTTGAGTTGTTTTGCCTTTTGACTCCATACCGGAGAGCACTGACCGCATTTGTATATCCTGAGCCGGCCACAGATCTGTCATTTTGGAACTTAGTCTGGAGCTGAGAGAAAGAGCGGAGCCTTTACAGCTGATAGATACGAGCGGATTCTTCCTACCACAGTGGAGTGGGAGTTAGCTGGACAACTCTGAGGGTCCAGGAGGCTTTTGTGACACTTATCAAGTGTCTGAAATCCTGTGAGTATATTAACTTACATGTATTGCGTGTCCTACCCTATTGATATCTGCACTATGTTGGCGCCTTCTTTTATCTCACTTTCTGTGTATGTGTATGTCAGCTTGAATGTGTATGTCAGTGTGTGAGAATGTGTATGTCAGCTTGAATGTGTATGTCAGTGTGTGTGTATGTGTATGTCAGCTTGAATGTGTATGTCAGTGTGTGAGTATGTGTATGTCAGCTTGAATGTGTATGTCAGTGTAAGTGTATGTGTATGTCAACTTTTATGTGTATGTCAGTGTCAGTGTAAGTGTATGTGTATGTCAGCTTGTATGTGTATGTCAGTGTGTGTCTGTGTGTATGTTAGTGTGTGTGTATGTGTGAGTATATCAGTGTGTGTGTGTATGTGTATGTCAGCTTGTGTGTGTATGTTAGTGTGTGTGTATGTGTGAGTATATCAGTGTGTGTGTGGGTGTATGTTTGTGTGTATATCAGTGTGTGTGTGTGTATGTCAGTGTATATATGTGTGAATGTTAGTGTATGTGTATGTGTGCGTATATCAGTGTGTGTGTATGTTTGTGTACATGTCAATGTGTCTGTGTCTGTCAGTGTTTGTGTGTATGTTAGTGTGTGTGTATGTCAATGTGTGTGTGTGGTGTGGGTGTATGCCTGTGTGCATGTCAGTGTGTGCATGTATGTCAGTGTATTTCTGTGTTTATGTATGTGTGTTTGTGTGTATATCTTGCCTTAGCTGATACAGGTTTGTGAAGATGTA
Organism: Bombina bombina; assembly: GCF_027579735.1. NCBI lineage: Eukaryota > Metazoa > Chordata > Amphibia > Anura > Bombinatoridae > Bombina > Bombina bombina. The sequence goes on from NC_069504.1 coordinate 671,313,594, forward strand.
CTGAAGTTTGAAACTATGTTAATGTATAAGAGTGTGAGTGATAGTATTTGCAGAAATAGGCATACAGGGGCTTTATATTTATGTTTTTTCACAGACATAGTGATAAGTGCTAGACTGGAATTGAGCTCAATTCTGGTCTGGCACTAAGTTCCAGGATCCCGTAAAGGCCAAGGAGGTTTTGCTGGTCCTCTGGCAGTCAGCCACTTCTTGTGGTTTGGGGCTCAATTCCGGTCCGGCACTGAGTTCCAGGTACCTGAACAGGCCAAGGAGGTTTTGCCGGTCATCCAGCGGTTGGCCACTGGTGTTTTAGCGCATCTCTGTGACACATTATTTAAACATGGATGATAACTTTAGCGACATAGCTATATAGTTATAATAAGGATGATTTCTTATTGTATAGTTTATTTTAGTTAGTTATTTTTTTACATTAGGGAGTTAGATGGGCGCAACAGGGGAGAGTTGTTTATAAATGACGTCAGTGTAGGAGGTATTAGGGACTTAGCTGGGCGTTCGGGGGGTGTTTAGATTACGCATGATGTAGATGTAGGCTGTCAGGGGGAGTTAGCTGGGTGGTGCTGGAGGGTGTAGGTTAGCCGTGACATAGGTGTAGGTGGTCGCTTCGCTTGTAAATAGCGAGGCGGAGCAGGGGGAGTGTAGCTTAGTGATGACATAGTTATAGGCATTCAGGGGGAGTTAGCGAGGCATGCTAGTGGGAGCAGCCTGCACTTTACTTTAGACACAAGATCGATATGTTCAAAGCAGCAAAGTGCAGATTGCAAGGAGGGTAGTGGCCATGTTTGTCTCGTCAGCTATTGGCTGCCGAGAAAACATCGCCTGAGCTAGTTAGAGTAGGTATTAAAAAATGTAGATTCCGACAGCAATATTTGAAGTGTGCATACACATAAACTAATTTTAGTTTCAGTGAGCACACTGTTTGCACATTTCAATAGGGCCCCCCTCTGCAGTAAAATGCCGTCGGTGATGTTGTTGATGTGGGCGGTGACGTCATGCTCCCATTGACTTCTATGGGAGCGACATTGCTGCTCGCCGGTATTGCTCAGATATGCCCCCTTTTTTTGGAATATTCCGACTGACTGTGGTGCTGCAATGCCGATGAGGCAAAAGAGAAAAACATACATTATGGTATAGTAAATCCAAAAAACAGCACTTGTATTGAAAGTATGCTAAAGCAAGCAGCACATTTTGAATTTAAAATATCAAGCAAAAGTCTTATTTGAAGTATGCAGTAAAGAAATGTACATTATGTACACAGTAAAAATTGTATTTAATGTATAATGTAATTTCACAATACAAAATAAAAATCAAAGCATACTTTGTTTTCCTGTTGTTAAATTAGGCTCAAAACCTTGGCAAGGGGCTTTAAAATGGTCATTCTTTGGGTATGTCTAAAGTTCACTTTAACAGGATTTATTACCCAATGTTTTTTTTTTTGTATTCAAACAGTGCACACAATTTTAAATAAAATTTCCAATTTACTTCTATTATCAAATTTGCTTTGTTACCATTGCAGTCTTTGTTGAAGACATAACTAGGTAGCGGTCTGGAGCACTACGTGGCAAGGAAAAAAATCTGCTGTCTAGTGCTCTTGCACATGGATAACATTCTTGCAAAGCTACTGTCATGTAGTGCTCAGACACGTACACGATCCTGAGCTTACCTCCATGCTTTTCAACAAAAGATACCAGTATGAAGAAAATGAAAATGTCATAATAAAAGTACTTTAGAAAGTTGTTTAAAATTATATGCATCTTATATGAAAAATATTGTACTTCATTTCCCTTTAAAGGGACAAGATAATCAAATGTTGAAGCACTTGAAAGTGAAGGGGGAATTAAGGTAGGAATATTCTGATTGGCTGATGGAATCAACCAATCAGAATCAAGTTCAATCCGATTGGCTGATACAATCAGCCAATCAGATTGAGCTCGCATTCTATTGGCTGTTCCAATCAGCCAATAGAATGCAAGCTCAATCTGATTGGCTGATTGGATCAGCCAATCGGATTGAACTTGATTCTGATTGGCTGATTCCATCAGCCAATCAGAATATTCCTACCTTAATTCCGATTGGCTGATAGAATCCTATCAGCCAATCGGAATTTGAGGGACGCCATCTTGGATGACGACCCTTAAAGGAACCGTCATTCTTCAGTTGGACGTCGCCGGAACAAGATGGGTCCGCGGTGGAGGTCTTCAGGATGGAGCCGGTCGTCATCGGATGAAGATAGAAGATGCCGCTTGGATCAAGATGGTTGCCGGTCCGGATCGCCTCTTCTTCCCGGATAGGATGAAGACTTTGGAGCCTCTTCTGGACCTCTTCAGCCACCGGATGATGGATCGCCAGCCCCCGCTTGGGTTGGATGAAGATTTTGGAGCCAGGACGGATCGGTGATACCTGGTGAGGTGAAGACAAGGTAGGATGATCTTCAGGGGCTTAGTGTTAGGTTTATTTAAGGGGGGTTTGGGTTAGATTAGGGGTATGTGGGTGGTGGGTTGTAATGTTGGGGGGGGTATTGTATGTTTTTTTTTTACAGGCAAAAGAGCTGAACTTCTTGGGGCATGCCCCGCAAAGGACCCTGTTCAGGGCTGGTAAGGTAAAAGAGCTTTGAACTTTAGTAATTTAGAATAGGGTAGGGCATTTTTTATTTTGGGGGTCTTTGTTATTTTATTAGGGGGCTTAGAGTAGGTGTAATTAGTTTAAAATTGTTGTAATATTTTTCTTATGTTTGTAAATATTTTTTTATTTTTTGTAACTTAGTTCTTTTTTATTTTTTGTACTTTAGTTAGTTTATTTCATTGTAGTTATTTGTAGATATTGTATTTAATTAATGTATTGATAGTGTAGTGTTAGGTTTAATTGTAGGTAATTATAGGTATTTTATTTAATTAATTTAATGATAGTATAGTGTTAGGTTTAATTGTAACTTAGGTTAGGATTTATTTTACAGGTAATTTTGTAATTATTTTAACTAGGTAGCTATTAAATAGTTCTTAACTATTTAATAGCTATTGTACCTGGTTAAAATAATTACAAAGTTGCCTGTAAAATAAATATTAATCCTAAAATAGCTACAATGTAATTATAATTTATATTGTAGCTATATTAGGATTTATTTTACAGGTAAGTATTTAGCTTTAAATAGGAATAATTTATTTAATAAGAGTTAATTTATTTTGTTAGATTAAAATTATATTTAATTTAGGGGGGTGTTAGTGTTAGGGTTAGACTTAGCTTTAGGGGTTAATACATTTATTAGAATAGCGGTGAGCTCCGGTCGGCAGATTAGGGGTTAATAATTGAAGTTAGGTGTCAGCGATTTTAGGGAGGGCAGATTAGGGGTTAATACTATTTATTATAGGGTTAGTGAGGCGGATTAGGGGTTAATAACTTTATTATAGTAGCGGTGCGGTCCGCTCGGCAGATTAGGGGTTAATAAGTGTAGGCAGGTGGAGGCGACGTTGAGGGGGGCAGATTAGGGGTTAATAAATATAATATAGGGGTCGGCGTTGTTAGGGGCAGCAGATTAGGGGTACATAGCTATAATGTAGGTGGCGGCGCTTTGCGGTCGGCAGATTAGGGGTTAATTATTGTAGGTAGCTGGCGGCGACGTTGTGGGGGGCAGATTAAGGGTTAATAAATATAATACAGGGGTCGGCGGTGTTAGGGGCAGCAGATTAGGGGTACATAAGTATAACGTAGGTGGCGGTCGGCAGATTAGGGGTTAAAAAAATTTAATCGAGTGGCGGCGATGTGGGGGGGCCTCGGTTTAGGGGTACATAGGTAGTTTATGGGTGTTAGTGTACTTTAGAGTACAGTAGTTAAGAGCTTTATGAACCGGCGTTAGCCCAAAAAGCTCTTAACTACTGACTTTTTTCTGCGGCTGGAGTTTTGTCGTTAGATTTCTAACGCTCACTTCAGACACGACTCTAAATACCGGAGTTAGAAAGATCCCATTGAAAAGATAGGATACGCAATTGACGTAAGGGGATCTGCGGTATGGAAAAGTCGCGGCTGAAAAGTGAGCGTTAGACCCTTTTTTGAGTGACTCCAAATACCGGAGTTAGCCTAAAACCAGCGTTAGGAAACTCTAACGCTGGTTTTCATGGCTAACGCCAAACTCCAAATCTAGCCGTTAATTAGCCAATCAGGATTTTAGTCCCAGGACCTGCATGGGAGCGTGCATTTGGCATGTACAGGCACAGTAATGTTATTTTCTCCTCATTGTAAGGAAATTTACTATTTCAGTGAGATCTCATGAGAACTTTATTACTTTGCACAGAAGGAGGCTCGTCTCTCCAGGTTCTGAGGCCCATTTATCAAGCTCCGTATGGAGCTTGTGGGCCCGTGTTTCTGGCGAGTCTTCAGACTCGCCAGAAACAGCAGTTATGAGGCAGCGATCTAAAGACCGCTGCTCCATAACCCGGTCCGCCTACTATGAGCAGGTGGACAGGAATCGCCACAATTCAACCCGATCGAGTACGATCAGGTTGATTGACACCTCCATGCTGGCAGCCGATTGGCCACGAGTCTGCAGGGGGCAGCGTTGCACCAGCAGCTCTTGTGAGCTGCTGGTGCAATGCTGAATATGGAGAGCATATTGCTCTCCGCATTCAGCGAGGTCTTGCGGACCTGGTTGGCACTGTCGGATCAGGTCCGCAAGACCTTTGATACATAGGCCCCTCTGTCTCCCTTTTTAGAGAACTGAGTGGTCTGCCCATGTGAGGGCATGATGATTTCACTCCATGTAGGCAAACCTTCATAATTTGCTGCCCCTCCTAAATCCTTCTGTCCTTGCATACTATGTACATTTTCTTAACCCCCCCACAAATAAATACATTATCTATCTATTTATCTATCTGTCTATATATATATATATATATATATATATATATATATATATATATATATATATATATATATATATATATATATATATATATATATATATATATATATATATTGTGGTACTGGGTCTATATCATCTCAGCTGCTTTATTTGCAAAATGTAAAAAAAACAAACATATTTTATCTATTTACGTAAATTAATTTCAGAGTCAAAAGAGTTAAAACAATTCTGCAGACTTTCCGTGCCTGGCCTTGATTCCTGAGGGATGGTAATTTAGTTTTTTTTTTGGTAATGTAGTTAATTTTTTTTTTTTTTTAGAGCTGCCAACATAAGGCGAGTAATTGAAAGTGAAGGTTTGGATACAGAGAACAGGGAAAGTGTTCATCCCGAGAGGTGTTTAATAAAAATCGCATTCAATTACAAAGAATTACATTACTACAGAGACTAGGAGAATGCTTAATATTGCATTTTCACTCCTCAAAACCCGAGCTGATGTCAGAGAGGGGCAGAGACAGACTTCCAAACGCATAAAAAGAGGATAAGTGAATAACTGTAGAATTTGGTGCAGAGACCATATTGTGGAATTTATAAAGTGTTGCAGTTTGAATTACATGATATATTTATATGGTGCCAAAGGGTTGTGCCAACAAGTACAACCGCTTCATATAACATAAGGAAACATGGCAATGTTAGGGTAGGGTTAAAGCAAGACACGAGGGACTATTGTGGAGGAGAAGAACAAAGGGCACAATTTAAATGTAAAAGAGAAGGCTTAGGGGCCTATTTACTATGGTGCGAGTGGACATGATCCGATATAGCGGATCATGTCCGCTGCACATCGACAAATGCCGACAGCATACGCTTTCGGCATTTATCATTGCACCAGCAGTTCTTGTGAACTGCTGGTACAATGCTGCCCCCTGCACATTCGTGGCCAGTCGGCCGCTAGCAAGGGGTGTCAATAAACTTGATTGTATTCAATCAGGTTGATTTCTGTCCACAGCCTCAGAGCAGGCGGACAAGTTATGGAGCAGCAGTCTTTAGAAACAAGGGGCATCTAACTCCATTCGGAGCTTGATAATTTGGCCCCTTAGCATGAAGCAAATACTATTGTATTTGATAGACATCTCTGAAAGTTACAGGATGGATTTATAGTTGATGGAATATCACATTTAGCATGGGGTGACTTCCTTATAATATGTTTGGAGTTAGAGGTGGGTGTTGGTCATTGGTGAACATAACAACAAAAAATGTAAATGGATTCCGATCTGCATGTGTAGCTTGACACCTTTGAGAAATGGGGGATCTACAATAATTACTTTGGGTGATTAAACCTCTTCAACACCCCATAGAAATGCACAAATGGGTGTAGAATTTAAGAAGTCAACAAATCAGGCAAATATGCTCAGAAAATGTTTTTGTTTTCATTGATTGGAATGCCATTGTCAAATTATTCACATATGCAAGGTATATGAGTGTTTGTACCAAAATGCATTCATAAACCATATGAAAAATTGGTTATTATTGGGTTTTCAAATAAATTTGAATGGGTTTGAACCTGAAAAAAATCCATTCTATACATTTCACATGATATTCTTGATGGACTGGAATGAGCCCAGTGAGTTAGTACAGGACAGGTCTCCAAAACCCTAAATGTGACAAGTGAAGCTTTGTGTAAAATGTATCAAGTGTTTCTGCAAGAAAGCAGGGTAAGTATTTGAAATGTAAATTACAAACCAAAAGAAAGAGTCTGTTTGCCTGAAAGCTACTCATATGTACTTACAAAAGCAATCTTTTATTTGTTACGTTTAAAAATGCTCAGTATTCATCTATTTCCAAGTGAAGCCTGATTACACACTGACATGTTTCAGCACCAAGCCGTAATCTTAGATATGTGTACTACCAGGCTCCAACCTTACTTTTAAAGCTCACAATGCAATTACATTGGCTTAAAAAAAAAAATGTCATCACTGGAACTCCTCTTTGGATGGAATTATTTTTATAGTCACAGGAAGGGGAATTTTACAAAAATCACTAATGTGATATACCCATGTCCCATACAAACAAATTTGTAGAAGCTTGAAAATTATTATCAAATACTTGTTTTTACAGATGGAAGGTAGACCCAGAATACTGACATTAGTTGAAGCTCTAACTAATGTGAGTATTCTGGGTCTGCCTTCCATCTGGGGAATGAAGAGTTACACAGTATTATGCTATGATGTGTTTCTTTCTCTTCCTTTTGAGGAACATCTTTGAACTATTTGTATTTGTGGGACTTTCTCCATTAATTACTCTTTTCACCTGCGTATTGGTCTGTATTATTATCACTATTTGTGTGTTTTTCTTACACATTTTATTTTTACTTTGATTAACCTGTTGAGTTCTCACTCTAGTGGGAGAAAGCGTTACCAATAGTGGTGCCCCTCTTAAAAGAGTACCTACATTCTTCCCTAGCTGTAGCTCTCAAAAATGGTGGTATTGGTTGCTAAATGTTGTGGTAAAGGTAATCATTTTATGTTTGTCCCTATGGGTACTCTTAGTCTTAATTAACATAGATCATCCCTATTCCAAGTGACTGCAACACCTTTAATTTCATTTGCTGGAATAACCACAAGATGTTAGCCTATCTGCCAAATCATGTGCCTGTGATTCAAAATACTCATTATCAGAATTGTTTGTACACAGACGTTCATAATGTCCCTTGGTTATTGCCCTAAGACCTCTTTTTGGATGATTATCACAGATGCATTGATATTGCACTTCTCTTTGGACATTAAGCAGTGCTTTTAAGCAATCACATAACGTTGGCCATTCCAGTATCATTGACACCGTTATACCATACTCATTAGTTGGAATGAATGGGATTATGTTACAATCTGTCTTGCACTGAGCTACTCTATTTGTTATGTGCTAAGTATTTGAAATGTTTTGTATGGGAAAGTTGTATACTGGTAGAGATAATTGATGGTTTGTAAAGTGACATAAAGTGAATGCTTATTCTGAATGGAATGTGTTAATTACTCATTGAAGAAATCAAACTGATGCTACTTGTACATTTCTGACACAAAAAGCTAATTGGATGATACCAATATTCACTTTGTGAACTTTTGCTTTTTATAGAATATTGCTGGCATGTTGAATGTATCAATTTCTACAATAAAATTCCATTCTGGGAGGAAGAACAATTTGGCAATGATATCTCTATTGTCAACTTCTTGTGTAAAATAATATTTAAAAAAAGAAAGGAAAATGTTCAAAAGCCAACTGACCATGACTTGGCCCATTTTTTCCAAATATCAGCTGAAATAATGACAGGATAGCACAGGGTGGCATAACAGTGCTTGTTGACATGTAAACAGTTATAAAGCTTAATGGCATATGCATATTTGCCATTGTGATTTAATGCAACTGTGGGTGCTCTCCCTCTAAGACAACAAAAACTAATAAAGCACAGAAATGTGCCTGTCAACCAAAAAGTTTTAATACAGCAAATGGTGCTGCCTTGTCAGCCAGTAAGAAGTATGCAATTTATCTGAGCTAAACTGCAGGGGGCAGAACTACCATTGGTGCAGCAAGTGCAGTAGCACTAAAGCTTAAATGCTGGGGGGGGTAAGCATAGCCGCAAGTCTATACATAGTTGTGTGTCTATGTGGTCATTATCTTTATTGATGCTCATCATCATTATACTGTGCAGCATAGTCAACAGTGGTTAGATACTCACATCATTATATAGTGCATTGTGTTCCCTATTAGGGGCCCATTTATCAAGCTCCGTAAGGAGCTTGTGGGCCTGTGTTTCTGGCGAATCTTCAGACTCGCCAGAAACACAAGTTATGGAGCAGCGGTCTAAAGACCACTGCTCCATAACCCTGTCCACCTGCTCTGATGAGGTGGACAGGAATCGTCGGAAATCAACCCGATCGAGTACGATCGGGTTGATTGACACCCCCTGCTGGCAGCCGATTGGCTGCGAGTCTGCAGGGGGTGGCGCAATGCTGAATGCGGAGAGCGTATTGCTCTCCGCATTCAGCGATGTCTGTCAGACCTGATCCGCAGTGTCGGATCAGGCCCAACAGACATATGATAAATAGGCCCCTATGTGTATAGATATTCTGTCATTATACAGCACAGCATATATTTTAGAGTATACATATATACACACACATATATATGTATAAAAATCATAACAAATATTGTATAGGCAAGTATCCCCACTTGCCTTCCCATAGAAGTAGTCTCTATACATTGTTACCAATGCACAAGATAACTCTGGTAAAATATGCAAATTAAATATACAATATCTCACAGTATGGAAGCAAAAACTTTGAGATGTTGTTTATCTAATTTGCATATCTTATCCAGAGTTCGCTAGTGCTTAGTTACCTTCGGGGGGAGGGGAACATTTTTTGCACCAGGGCCCTCTATAGAGTAGGTCCGCTACTACTTAACTACATTAGTCAATTAATATCTTCTTTAGCTCACATCACTTTAATTCAATCTATCATTTAGCTATATATCTATTTATTTATATTCCTAACCTTTTTCAGAGCTGCATGAAAAAATAAGCTTTTAAAGCGTTCTACAGCTCTACTGGACATACTATAATACACAACAAATCATTTACTCTGTACTGCATGCACTGTAGTGATACTTGTATGATATATTGTATTTGTCTATTGTGAGTGTCCATTGACTGTAAAAAAACACAATTTATGCTTACCTGATAAATTTATTTCTCTTGTGGTGTATCCAGTCCACGGATCATCCACTACTTGTGGGATATTCTCATTCCCAACAGGAAGTTGCAAGAGGACCCACAGCAAAGCTGTTATATAGCTCCTCCCCTAACTGCCATATCCAGTCATTCGACCGAAAACAAGCCGAGAAAGGAGGAACCATACGGTGCAGTGGTTACTGTAGTTTAAATTTAAAAATTACCTGCCTTAAAATGACAGGGCGGGCCGTGGACACCACAAGAGAAATACATTTATCAGGTAAGCATAAATTGTGTTTTCTCTTGTAAGGTGTATCCAGTCCACGGATCATCCATTACTTGTGGGATACTAATACCAAAGCTAAAGTACACGGATGAAGGGAGGGACAAGGCAGGAACTTAAATGGAAAGAACCACTGCCCGTAAAACCTCTCCCCCAAATATAGCCTCCGAAGAAGCAAAAGTATCAAATTTGTAAAATTTTGAAAAAATATGAAGCGAAGACCAAGTCGTCGCCTTGCAAATCTGATCAAAAGAAGCCTCATTTTTAAAGGCCCAAGTGGAAGCCACAGCTCTAGTGGAATGTGCTTTAATCCTTTCAGGAGGCTGCTGTCCAGCAGTCTCATAGGCTAAGCGGATTAAGCTTCTTAGTCAAAAAGAAAACATAATTTATGCTTACCTGATAAATTCCTTTCTTCTGTAGTGTGATCAGTCCACGGGTCATCATTACTTCTGGGATATTACTCCTCCCCAACAGGAAGTGCAAGAGGATTCACCCAGCAGAGCTGCATATAGCTCCTCCCCTCTACGTCACTCCCAGTCATTCGACCAACGCCCAACGAGAAAGGAAAAGCCAAGGGTGAAGTGGTGACTGGAGTATAAATTAAAAAATATTTACCTGCCTTAAAAACAGGGCGGGCCGTGGACTGATCACACTACAGAAGAAAGGAATTTATCAGGTAAGCATATATTATTATGTTTTTTTCTGTTAAGTGTGATCAGTCCACGGGTCATCATTACTTCTGGGATACCAATACCAAAGCAAAAGTACACGGATGACGGGAGGGATAGGCAGGCTCTTTATACAGAAGGAACCACTGCCTGAAGAACCTTTCTCCCAAAAATAGCCTCCGATGAAGCAAAAGTGTCAAATTTGTAAAATTTGGAAAAAGTATGAAGCGAAGACCAAGTTGCAGCCTTGCAAATCTGTTCAACAGAGGCCTCATTCTTGAAGGCCCAAGTGGAAGCCACAGCTCTAGTAGAATGAGCTGTAATTCTTTCAGGAGGCTGCAGTCCAGCAGTCTCATAAGCTAAACGAATTATGCTACGAAGCCAAAAAGAAAGAGAGGTAGCGGAAGCTTTTTGACCTCTCCTCTGCCCAGAGTAAATGACAAACAGAGAAGACGTTTGTCAAAATTCCTTAGTTGCCTGTAAGTAAAATTTTAGAGCACGGACTACATCCAGGTTGTGCAGTAGACGTTCCTTCTTTGAAGAAGGATTTGGGCATAAAGAAGGAACAACAATCTCTTGATTGATATTCCTGTTAGTAACTACCTTAGGTAAGAACCCAGGTTTAGTACGCAGGACTACCTTATCCGAATGAAAAATCAAATAAGGAGAATCACAATGTAAGGCTGATAATTCAGAGACTCTTCGAGCCGAGGAAATAGCCATTAAAAATAGAACTTTCCAAGATAACAACTTTATATCAATGGAATGAAGGGGTTCAAACGGAACGCCCTGTAAAACATTAAGAACAAGGTTTAAACTCCATGGTGGAGCAACAGTTTTAAACACAGGCTTAATCCTGGCCAAAGCCTGACAAAAAGCCTGGACGTCAGGAACTTCTGACAGACGTTTGTGTAACAGAATGGACAGAGCTGAGATCTGTCCCTTTAAAGAACTAGCAGATAAACCCTTTTCTAAACCTTCTTGTAGAAAAGACAATATCCTAGGAATCCTAACCTTACTCCAAGAGTAACCTTTGGATTCACACCAATATAGGTATTTACGCCATATCTTATGGTAAATCTTTCTGGTAACAGGTTTCCTAGCCTGTATTAAGGTATCAATAACTGACTCAGAAAACCCACGTCTTGATAAAATCAAGCGTTCAATTTCCAAGCAGTCAGCTTCAGAGAAGTTAGATTTTGATGTTTGAAGGGATCCTGTATCAGAAGGTCCTGTTTCAGAGGTAGAGACCAAGGTGGACAGGATGACATGTCCACCAGGTCTGCATACCAAGTCCTGCGTGGCCACGCAGGTGCTATTAGAATCACTGATGCTCTCTCTTGTTTGATTCTGGCAATCAATCGAGGAAGTAACGGAAAGGGTGGAAACACGTAAGCCATCCTGAAGTCCCAAGGTGCTGTCAGAGCATCTATCAGGACTGCTCCTGTATCCCTGGATCTGGACCCGTAACGAGGAAGCTTGGCGTTCTGTCGAGACGCCATGAGATCTATCTCTGGTTTGCCCCAACGTCGAAGTATTTGGGCAAAGACCTCCGGATGAAGTTCCCACTCCCCCGGATGAAAAGTCTGACGACTTAAGAAATCCGCCTCCCAGTTCTCCACTCCCGGGATGTGGATTGCTGACAGGTGGCAAGAGTGAGACTCTGCCCAGCGAATTATCTTTGATACTTCCATCATAGCTAGGGAGCTTCTTGTCCCTCCCTGATGGTTGATGTAAGCTACAGTCGTGATGTTGTCCGACTGAAACCTGATGAACCCCCGAGTTGTCAACTGGGGCCAGGCCAGGAGGGCATTGAGAACTGCTCTCAATTCCAGAATGTTTATTGGCAGGAGACTCTCCTCCTGACTCCATTGTCCCTGAGCCTTCAGAGAATTCCAGACGGCACCCCAACCTAGAAGGCTGGCGTCTGTTGTTACAATTGTCCAGTCTGGTCTGCTGAATGGCATCCCCCTGGACAGATGTGGCCGAGAAAGCCACCATAGAAGAGAATTTCTGGTCTCTTGATCCAGATTCAGAGAAGGGGATAAGTCTGAGTAATCCCCATTCCACTGACTTAGCATGCACAGTTGCAGTGGTCTGAGGTGTAAGCGTGCAAAGGGTACTATGTCCATTGCCGCTACCATTAAGCCGATTACCTCCATGCATTGAGCCACTGATGGGTGTTGAATGGAATGAAGGGTGCGGCAAGCACTTTGAAGTCTTGTTAGCCTGTCCTCTGTCAGGTAAATCTTCATTTCTACAGAATCTATAAGAGTCCCCAAGAAGGGAACTCTTGTGAGTGGAACGAGTGAACTTTTCTTTTCGTTCACCTTTCATCCATGTGACCTTAGAAATGCCAGCACTAACTCTGTATGAGACTTGGCAGTTTGAAAGCTTGAAGCTTGTATCAGAATGTCGTCTAGGTATGGAGCTACCGAGATTCCCCGCGGTCTTAGTACCGCCAGAAGAGCACCCAGAACCTTTGTGAAGATTCTTGGAGCTGTAGCCAATCCGAATGGAAGAGCCACAAACTGGTAATGCCTGTCTAGGAAGGCAAACCTTAGGTACCGATAATGATCTTTGTGAATCGGTATGTGAAGGTAAGCATCTTTTAAATCTACAGTGGTCATGTACTGACCTTCTTGGATCATAGGTAAAATTGTCCGAATAGTCTCCATCTTGAACGATGGAAATCTTAGGAATTTGTTTAGGATCTTTAAGTCCAGGATTGGTCTGAAAGTTCCCTCTTTTTTGGGAACCACAAACAGATTTGAGTAAAACCCCTGTCCCTGTTCTGATCGTGGAACTGGATGGATTACTCCCATTAACAAGAGCTCTTGTACGCAGCGTAGAAACGCCTCTTTCTTTGTCTGGATTGTTGACAATCTTGACAGATGAAATCTCTCTCTTGGAGGAGAGTATTTGAAGTCCAGAAGGTATCCCTGAGATATTATCTCTAGCGCCCAGGGATCCTGAACATCTCTTGCCCAAGCCTGGGCGAAGAGAGAAAGTCTGCCCCCCACTAGATCCGATCCCGGATCGGGGGCCCTCAATTCATGCTGTTTTAGGGGCAGCAGCAGGTTTCCTAGTCTGCTTGCCCTTGTTCCAGGACTGGTTAGGTTTCTAGCCTTGTCTGTAGCGAGCAACAGCTCCTTCCTGTTTTGGTGCAGAGGAAGTTGATGCTGCTCCTGCTTTGAAATTACGAAAGGAACGAAAATTAGACTGTCTAGTCTTGGCTTTGGCTTTGTCCTGAGGCAGGGCATGGCCTTTACCTCCTGTAATGTCAGCGATAATCTCTTTCAACCCGGGCCCGAATAAGGTCTGCCCTTTGAAAGGTATATTAAGCAATTTAGACTTAGAAGTAACATCAGCTGACCAGGATTTTAGCCACAGCGCCCTGCGTGCCTGAATGGCGAATCCTGAATTCTTCGCCGTAAGTTTAGTAAGATGTACTACGGCCTCCGAAATGAATTAGCTAGTTTAAGGACTCTAAGCCTGTCCGTAATGTCGTCCAGAGTAGCTGAACCAACGTTCTCTTCCAGAGACTCAATCCAGAATGCCGCTGCAGCCGTGATCGGCGCAATGCATGCAAGGGGTTGCAATATAAAACCTTGTTGAACAAACATTTTCTTAAGGTAACCCTCTAACTTTTTATCCATTGGATCTGAAAAAGCACAGCTATCCTCCACCGGGATAGTGGTACGCTTAGCTAAGGTAGAAACTGCTCCCTCCACCTTAGGGACTGTTTGCCATAAGTCCCTTGTGGTGGCGTCTATTGGAAACATTTTTCTAAATATCGGAGGGGGTGAGAACGGCACACCGGGTCTATCCCACTCCTTAGTAACAATTTCAGTAAGTCTCTTAGGTATAGGAAAAACCTCAGTACTCGTCGGTACCGCAAAATATTTATCCAACCTACACATTTTCTCTGGTATTGCAACTGTGTTACAATCATTCAGAGCCGCTAACACCTCCCCTAGTAATACACGGAGGTTTTCCAGTTTAAATTTAAAATTTGAAATATCTGAATCCAGTCTGTTTGGATCAGAACCGTCACCCACAGAATGAAGTTCTCCGTCCTCATGTTCTGCCACCTGTGACGCAGTGTCTGACATGGCCCTAATATTATCAGCGCACTCTGTTCTCACCCCAGAGTGATCACGCTTACCTCTTAGTTCTGGTAATTTAGCCAAAACCTCAGTCATAACAGTAGCCATATCCTGTAATGTGATTTGTAATGGCCGTCCAGATGTACTCGGCACTACAATATCACGCACCTCCCTCTGAGCGGGAGAGGTAGGTACTGACACGTGAGGCGAGTTAGTCGGCATAACTCTCCCCTCGTTGTTTGGTGAAATTTGTTCAATTTGTACAGATTGATTTTTATTTAAAGTAGCATCAATACAGTTAGTACATAAATTTCTATTGGGCTCCACTTTGGCATTGCAACAAATGACACAGGTATCATCCTCTGAATCAGACATGTTTAACACACTAGCAAATAAACTTGCAACTTGGAAATACAATTCAATTAGAATAATATTAAAACGTACTGTGCCTTTAAGAAGCACAGAAGATCTATGACAGTTGAAAATTAATAAATTGAAACAGTTATAGCCTCAATCCTTGTAAACAACACAACTTTAGCAAAGGTTTAATCCCATTAGCAAAGATAACAAATTCTGAAAGCAGGAAACAAATTACAGAATAAACGTTTTTTTATCTCAGTCAAACTATAATTCTCACAGCTCTGCTGAGAGAAATTACCTCCCTCAAAATAAGTTTTGAAGACCCCTGAGCTCTGTAGAGATGAACCGGATCATGCAGGGAATACAATGAGTTGCTGACTGAAATATTTGATGCATAGTAAAAGCACCAAAAAACGGCCCCTCCCCCTCACACACAGCAGTGAGGGAGAACAGAAACTGTCAGAAAACAGATTAAGCAACTGCCAAGTGGAAAAATAGTGCCCAAACATTTATTCACTCAGTACCTCAGCAAATGAAAACGATTTTATATTCCAGCAAAAACGTTAAACATAATCTCTAGTTATTAAACAGCTTTATGTATTTCTTACAGTGTAATTCTAGTGAAGTACCATTCCCCAGAATACTGAAGTGTAAAGTATACATACATGACATTATATCGGTATGGCAGGATTTTCTCATCAATTCCATTGTCAGAAAATAAAAACTGCTACATACCTCTATGCAGATTCATCTGCCCGCTGTCCCCTGATCTGAAGTTTACCTCTCCTCAGATGGCCGAGAAACAGCAATATGATCTTAACTACTCCGGCTAAAATCATAACAAAAACTCTGGTAGATTCTTCTTCAAACTCTGCCAGAGAGATAATAACACACTCCGGTGCTATTTTAAAATAACAAACTTTTGATTGAAGATATAAAACTAAGTATAATCACCATAGTCCTCTCACACATCCTATCTAGTCGTTGGGTGCAAGAGAATGACTGGGAGTGACGTAGAGGGGAGGAGCTATATGCAGCTCTGCTGGGTGAATCCTCTTGCACTTCCTGTTGGGGAGGAGTAATATCCCAGAAGTAATGATGACCCGTGGACTGATCACACTTAACAGAAGAAAAAGAGGTTGCCGAAGCCTTTTGACCTCTCCTTTGTCCAGAGTAGACAACAAACAAAGCAGATGTTTGACGAAAATCTTTAGTAGCTTGTAAGTAAAACTTTAAAGCATGGACCACGTCCAGATTGTGTAACACAAGGATGGAACAACAATCTCTTGATTTATATTCTTGTTAGATACCACCTTAGGTAAGAACCCAGGTTTGGTACGCAGGACTACCTTATCCGTATGAAAAATCAGATAAGGAGAATCACATTGTAAGGCAGATAGCTCAGAGACTCTACGAGCCGAGGAAATAGCTACAAAAAAAAAAGGACTTTCCAAGATAAATGCTTGATATCTATGGAATGAAGAGATTCAAACGGAACTCCTTGAAGAACCTTAAGAACCAAGTTTAAGCTCCATGGTGGAACAACAGGTTTAAACACAGGCTTGATTCTAACTAAAGCCTGACAAAATGCCTGAACGTCTGGAACATCTGCCAGACGCTTGTGCAAAAGAATAGACAGAGCAGAAATCTGTCCCTTTAAGGAACTAGCTGACAATCCTTTTTCCAAACCTTCTTGGAGAAAAGATAATATCCTAGCAATCCTGACCTTACTCCATGAGTAACCCTTGGATTCACACCAATAAAGATATCTACGCCATACCTTATGGTAAATTTTCCTGGTGACATGCTTTCGTGCCTGTCTTAAGGTATCAATAACTAACTCGGAGAAGCCACGCTTTGATAAAATCAAGCGTTCAATCTCCAGGCAGTCAGCCTCAGAGAAATTAGATTTGGATGGTTGAAAGGACCCTGAAGTAGAAGGTCCTGTTTCAGAGGCAGAGACCATGGTGGAAAGGATGACATGTCCACTAGATCTGCATACCAGGTCCTGCGTGGCCACGCAGGTGCTATCAGAGTCACCGATGCTCTCTCCTGCTTGATCTTGGCAATCAGTCGAGGGAGCAGAGGAAATGGTGGAAACACATAAGCCAGGTTGAAAGACCAGGGCGCTGCTAGAGCATCTATCAGTGTCGCCTTGGGATCCCTGGACCTGGATCCGTAACACGGAAGCTTGGCGTTCTGGCGAGACGCCATAAGATCCAGTTCTGGTTTGCCCCAACGATGAATCAGTTGTGCAAATACCTCCGGATGGAGTTCCCACTCTCCCGGATGAAAAGTCTGATGACTTAGAAAATCCGCCTCCCAGTGCTCTACACCTGGGATATGGATAGCTGATAGGTGGCAAGAGTGAATCTCTGCCCAGCGAATTATTTTTGAAACTTCTAACATCTCTACGGAACTTCTCGCTCCCCCTTGATGGTTGATGTAAGCTACAGTCGTGATGTTGTCCGACTGAAATCTGATGGCCTGCTAACTGAGGCCAAGCCTGAAGAACCTTGAATATCGCTCTTAGTTCCAGAATATTTAATGGAAGGAGAGACTCCTCCTGAGTCCACGATCCCTGAGCCTTCAGGGAGTTCCAGACTGCACCCCAACCTAGAAGGCTGGCATCTGTCGTAACAATTGTCCAATCTGGCCTGCGAAAGGTCATACCTTTGGACAGATGGACCCGAGATAGCCACCAGAGAAGAGAATCCCTGGTCTCTTGGTCCAGATTCAGTTGAGGGGACAAATCTGTGTAATCCCCGTTCCACTGACTGAGCATGCATAGTTGCAGCGGTCTGAGATGTAAGCGTGCAAACGGCACTATGTCCATTGCCGCTACCATTAAGCCGATTACTTCCATACACTGAACCACCGTAGGGCGCGGAATGGAATGAAGAACCCGGCAGGAATTTAGAAGCTTTGATAACCTGGACTCCGTCAGGTGAATTTTCATTTCTACAGAATCTATCAGAGTCCCTAGAAAGGAAACTCTTGTGAGTGGGGATAGAGAACTCTTTTCCTCGTTCACTTTCCACCCATGCAACCTCAGAAATGCCAGTTTTGGCAATTTGGAAGTTTGACGCCTGTATCAGGATGTCGTCTAAATAAGGGGCTACTGCTATACCCCGCGGCCTTAGGACTGCCAGAAGTGACCCTAGAACCTTTGTAAAGATTCTTGGGGCTGTAGCTATTATCCCAAGGGAAGAGCTACAACTGGTAATGCCTGTCTTGAAAGGCAAACCTGAGAAACCGATGAAGATCTTTGTGTATCGGAATGTGAAGATAGGCATCCTTTAGATCCACTGTAGTCATATATTGACCCTCCTGGATCAGTGGTAGGATGGTACGAATAGTTTCCATCTTGAACGACGGAACTTTGAGGAATTTGTTTAAGATCTTTAGATCCAAAATTGGTCTGAAGGTTCCCTCTTTTTTGGGAACCACAAACAAATTTGAGTAAAAACCCTGTCCCTGTTCCTCCTTTGGAACTGGATGGATCACTCCCATAACTAGGAGGTCTCGTACACAGTGTAAGAATGCCTCTCTCTTTATCTGGTGTGCAGATAATTGTGAAAGGTGAAATCTCCCTTTTGGGGGGGAAGCTTTGAAGTCCAGAAGATATCCCTGGGATATAATTTCCAACGCCCAGGGATCCTGAACATCTCTTGCCCACGCCTGGGCGAAGAGTGAAAGTCTGCCCCCTACTAGATCCGTTCCTGGAAAGGGGGCCATTCCTTCATGCTGTCTTAGAGGCAGCAGCAGGCTTTTTTACCTGTTACCTTTTTTCCAGGTCAGGTTTGGTCTCCAGACCGTCTTGGATTGAGCAAAAGTTCCCTCTTGTTTATTATTAGAGGAAGTTGATGCCGCACCTGCCTTGAAGTTTTGAAAGGTACGAAAATTAGACTGTTTGGCCCTAGATTTGGACCTGTCCTGAGGAAGGGCATGACCTTTTCCTCCAGTGATATCAGCAATAATCTCCTTCAACCAGGCCCGAATAGGATCTGCTCCTTGAAGGGAATATTAAGTAGCTTAGATTTTGAAGTCACGTCAGCTGACCATGATCTAAGCCATAGTGCTCTGCGCGCCTGTATAGCAAAACCAGAATTCTTAGCCGTTAGTTTAGTCAAATGAACAATGGCATCAGAATAAAAGAATTGGCTAGCTTAAGTGCTCTAAGTTTGCCAAGTATGTCATCCAATGGAGTCGCTACCTGTAAAGCCTCTTCCAGAGACTCAAACCAGTACGCCGCAGCAAGGGACTGTAGGATAAAACCTTGTTGAATAAATGTTTTCTTAAGGTAACCTCTAATTTTTTATCCATTGGATCTAAAAAAAGCACAACTGTCCTCGACAGGGATAGTAGTACGCTTTACTAGAGTAGAAACTGCTCCCTCCACCTTAGGGACTGTCTGCCATAAGTCCCGTATGGTGGCGTCTATTGGAAACATTTTTCTAAAAATAGCAGGGGAAGAGAACGGCACACCTGGTCTATCCCATTCCTTATTAATAATTTCTGTAAACCTTTTAGGTATTTGGAAAAACATCAGTACTCACCGGCACTGCAAAGTATTTATCCAGTCATTCAGAGCAGCTAAAACCTCCCTAAGCAACACGCGGAGGTGTTCAAGCTTAAATTTAAATGTAGAAATATTAGAATCAGGTATCTTTCCTGAGTCATTAACATCACCCACTGACTGAAGCTCTCTTTTTGCTCAGCTTCTGCATATTGTGAGGCATTATCAGACATGGTTCTTAAAGTGTCAGTATGCTCTGCATTTTGTCTCACCCCAGAGCTATCTCGCTTACCTATAAGTTCAGGTAGTCTGGCTAATACCGCTGACAGTGTATTATCCATGACTGCCGCCATGTCTTGTAAAGTAAACGCTATGGGCGCCCTAGATGTACTTTGCGCCATTTGAGCGTGAGTCCCTTAAGCGGGAGTCAAAGGGTCTGACACGTGGGGAAAGTTAGTCGGCATAACTTCCCCCTCGTCAGATTCCTCTGGTGATAAATTTTTTAAAGACAGAAAATGATCTTTATTGCATAAAATGAAATCAGTACATTTGGTACACATTCTAAAAGGGGGTTCCACCATGGCTTTTAAACATAATAAACAAGGCGTTTCTTCTATGTCAGACATGTTTATACAGACTAGCAATGAGACTAGCAAGCTTGGAAAACACTTTGGGGGGTAGTTATCAAGCCGCCAACCTCAAATACGCTGGAATTCCGCAGCGTATTTGTGGCGAGGCTGATACGCCTTAGTTATCAAAGGCTCGAGACCGGCAAAAGTAGAATTTTGTGACGTAAGCTTCGATCTTACGTCACTCCAGATGTTCCACAAGTGCGGCACATTCTCACTACTTTTGCTAGTTATCAAAAAACAAGCAGGTACGCTCGGCACTTTTATGGCCCAGCATACCTGGTTTTCAAACCGCCACCCCTGGAGGCGGCGGATTCCATAGGAATCAATGGGAGTCTGACCATAGCGAAAGTACAAGTTCACTGCTGACAGACATCCCATTTATTCCTATGGGAGCTGTCTACACCTAACACCCTAACATGTACCCCGTGTCTAAACACCACTAATCTGTCCCCCCCTACACCGCCGCAACTAAATAAAGTTATTACCCCCTAAACCGCTGCTCCCTGAACCCGCCGCAACCTATATTAAATGTATTAACCCCTATCCTGCCCCCCCTACACCGTCGCCACCTATAATAAATTTAATAACCCCTAATCTGCCCCCCCTACACTGTCGCCACCTATAATAAATTTATTAACCCCTATCCTGCCCCCCACTACACCGTCGCCACCTATAATAAATTTAATAACCCCTAATCTGCCCCCCCTACACCGTCGCCACCTATAATAAATTTATTAACCCCTATCCTGCCCCCCACTACGCCGCCGCCACTGTAATAAAATTATTAAGCCCTAAACCTAAGTCTAACCCTAACCCTAACACCCCCTAACTTAAATATTAATTAAATAAATCTAAATAAATTAACTCTTATTAACTAAATGAATCCTATTTAAAACTAAATACTTACCTTTAAAATAAACCCTAATATAGCTACAATATAAATAATAATTATATTCTAGCTATCTTAGGATTTATTTTTATTTTACAGGTACCTTTTAATTTATTTTAACTAGGTACAATAGCTATTAAATAGTTATTAATCGGCCGGATCGAAGACTTTTCTTCAGCGCCGCCTGGATGATGACTTCATCGGATGGAAGATTTCTTCAGCGCCGCTTGGAGGATTAACTTCTTCCGCTCCGGATGTCCACTTCGGTTCCATCGCTGCTCGGCTGAGTGAAGACAAGGTAGGATTATCTTCAGGGGATTAGTGTTAGGTTTTTGTAAGGGGGGTTTGGTTTAGATTAGGGGTATGTGGGTGGTGGGTTTTAATGTTGGGGGGTTGTATTTTTCTTTTACAGGCAAAAGAGCTGTTTTCTTTGGGGCATGGCCCCACAAATGGCCCTTTTAAGGGCTGGTAAGGTAAAAGACCTTTGAACTTTATTTAATTTAGAATAGGGTAGGGCATTTTTTTATTTTGGGGGGGTTTGTTATTTTATTAGGGGGCTTAGATTAGGTGTAAGTAGCTTAAAATTGTTGTAATATTTTTAACATGTTTGTAACTTATTTTTTTATTTTTTGTAACAGCTTTTTTTATTTTTTGTACTTTAGTTAGTTTATGTAATTGTATTTAATTGTAGTTATTTGTAGGTAGTTTATTTAATTAATTTAATGATAGTGTAGTATTAGGTTTAATTGTAACTTAGGTTAGGATTTATTTTACAGGTAATTTTGTATTTCTTTTAGCTAGGTAGTTATTAAATAGTTAATAACTATTTAATAACTATTCTAACTAGCTAAAATAAATACAAAGTTACCTGTAAAATAAATATAAATCCTAAGATAGCTACAATATAATTATTAATTATATTGTAGCTATCTTAGGGTTTATTTTACAGGTAAGTATTTATTTTTAAATAGGAATAATTTATTAAAGTATAGTGTAGTGTTAGGTGTAATTGTAACTTAGGTTAGGATTTATTTTACAGGTAAATTTCAGTTTCTTTTAGCTAGGTAAGCTATTAAATATTTAATAACTATTTAATAGCTATTGTACCTAGTTAAAATAAATTGAAAGGTACCTGTAAAATAAAAATAAATCCTAAAATAGCTAGAATATAATTATTATTTATATTGTAGCTATATTAGGGTTTATTTTAAAGGTAAGTATTTAGATTTAAATAGGATTCATAGACGGCTAGATTTGGAGTTTTGTCGGTAACGACCCGAAAAACTAACGCCCGCTTTTTTCTGGCCGCACCATAAAAATAACTCTGGTATTGAGAGTCCACATAAAGGCTGCGTTAGGCTCCAAAAAAGGAGCGTAGAGCATTTTTAACGCAGCTTCAACTCTCAATACCAGAGTTGCTTACGGACGCGGCCAGCCTCAAAAACGTGCTCGTGCACGATTCCCCCATAGGAAACAATGGGGCTGTTTGAGCTAAAAAAAAACCTAACACCTGCAAAAAAGCCGCGTTCAGCTCTTAACGCAGCCCCATTGTTTGCTATGGGGAAACACTTCCTACGTCTGCACCTAACACTCTAACATGTACCCCGAGTCTAAACACCCCTAACCTTACACTTATTAACCCCTAATCTGCCGCCCCCGCTATCACTGACACCTGCATTTTATTTTTAACCCCTAATCTGCCGCTCCGTAAACCGCCGCTACTTACATTATCCCTATGTACCCCTAATCTGCTGCCCCTAACACCGCCGACCCCTATATTATATTTATTAACCCCTAATCTGCCGACCGCAAAGCGCCGCCACCTACGTTATCCTTATGTACCCCTAATCTGCTGCCCCTAACACAGCCGACCCCTGTATTATATTTATTAACCCCTAATCTGCCCCCCACAACGTCGCCTCCACCTGCCTACACTTATTAACCCCTAATCTGCCGACCGGAGCTCACCGCTATTCTAATAAATGTATTAACCCCTAAAGCTAAGTCTAACCCTAACACTAACACCCCCCTAAGTTAAATATAATTTACATCTAACAAAATTAATTAACTCTTATTAAATAAATTATTCCTATTTAAAGATAAATACTTACCTGTAAAATAAATCCTAATATAGCTACAATATAAATTATAATTATATTATAGCTATTTTAGGATTAATATTTATTTTACAGGTAACTTTGTATTTATTTTAACCAGGTACAATAGCTATTAAATAGTTAAGAACTATTTAATAGCTAAAATAGTTAAAATAATTACAAAATTACCTGTAAAATAAATACTAACCTAAGTTACAATTAAACCTAACACTACACTATCAATAAATTAATTAAATAAACTACCTACAATTACCTACAATTAACCTAACACTACACTATCAATAAATTAATTAAATACAATTCCTACAAATAAATACAATTAAATAAACTAGCTAAAGTACAAAAAATAAAAAAAAACTGTTACAAAAAATAAAAAAATATTTACAAACATAAGAAAAATATTACAACAATTTTAAACTAATTACACCTACTCTAAGCCCCCTAATAAAACAACAAAGCCCCCCAAAATAAAAAAAGCCCTACCCTATTCTAAATGACTAAAGTTAAAAGCTCTTTTACCTTACCTGAACAGGGCCCTTTGCGGGGCATGCCCCAAGAAGTTCAGCTCTTTTGCCTGTAAAAAAAAAACATACAATACCCCCCCAACATTACAACCCACCACCCACATACCCCTAATCTAACCCAAACCCCCCTTAAATAAACCTAACACTAAACCCCTGAAGATCTTCCTACCTTGTCTTCACCTCACCGGGTATCACCGATCGGTCCTGGCTCCAATATCTTCATCCAACCCAAGCGGGGGCTAGACATCCACTGAAGAAGTCCAGAAGAGGGTCCAAAGTCTTCATCCTATCCGGGAAGAAGAGGCGATCCGGACCGGCAACCATCTTGATCCAAGCGGCATCTTCTATCTTCATCCGATGACTACCGGCTCCATCCTGAAGACCTCCACCGCGGACCCATCTTCTTCCGGCGACGTCCAACTGAAGAATGACGGTTCCTTTAAGGGACGTCATCCAAGATGGCGTCCCTCGAATTCCGATTGGCTGATAGGATTCTATCAGCCAATCGGAATTAAGGTAGGAATATTCTGATTGGCTGATGGAATCAGCCAATCAGAATCAAGTTCAATCCGATTGGCTGATCCAATCAGCCAATCAGATTGAGCTCGCATTCTATTGGCTGTTCCGATCAGCCAATAGAATGCAAGCTCAATCTGATTGGCTGATTGGATCAGCCAATCGGATTGAACTTGATTCTGATTGGCTGATTCCATCAGCCAATCAGAATATTCCTACCTTAATTCCGATTGGCTGATAGAATCCTATCAGCCAATCGGAATTCGAGGGACGCCATCTTGGATGACGTCCCTTAAAGGAACCGTCATTCTTCAGTTGGACGTCGCCGGAAGAAGATGGGTCCGTGGTGGAGGTCTTCAGGATGGAGCCGGTCGTCATCGGATGAAGACAGAAGATGCCGCTTGGATCAAGATGGTTGCCGGTCCGGATCGCCTCTTCTTCCCGGATAGGATGAAGACTTTGGACCCTCTTCTGGACTTCTTCAGTGGATGTCTAGTCCCCGCTTGGGTTGGATGAAGACATCGGAGCCAGGACCGATCGGTGATACCCGGTGAGGTGAAGACAAGGTAGGAAGATCTTCAGGGGCTTAGTGTTAGGTTTATTTAAGGGGGGTTTGGGTTAGATTAGGGGTATGTGGGTGGTGGGTTGTAATGTTGGGGGGGGGTATTGTATGTTTTTTTTTACAGGCAAAAGAGCTGAACTTCTTGGGGCATGCCCCGCAAAGGGCCCTGTTCAGGGCTGGTAAGGTAAAAGAGCTTTTACCTTTAGTCATTTAGAATAGGGTAGGGCATTTTTTATTTTGGGGGGCTTTGTTGTTTTATTAGGGGGCTTAGAGTAGGTGTAATTAGTTTAAAATTGTTGTAATATTTTTCTTATGTTTGTAAATATTTTTTTATTTTTTGTAACTTAGTTCTTTTTTATTTTTTGTACTTTAGCTAGTTTATTTAATTGTATTTATTTGTAGGAATTGTATTTAATTAATTTATTGATAGTGTAGTGTTAGGTTAATTGTAGGTAATTGTAGGTAGTTTATTTAATTAATTTATTGATAGTGTAGTGTTAGGTTTAATTGTAACTTAGGTTAGTATTTATTTTACAGGTAATTTTGTAATAATTTTAACTATTTTAGCTATTAAACAGTTCTTAACTATTTAATAGCTATTGTACCTGGTTAAAATAAATACAAAGTTACCTGTAAAATAAATATTAATCCTAAAATAGCTATAATATAATTATAATTTATATTGTAGCTATATTAGGATTTATTTTACAGGTAAGTATTTATCTTAAAATAGGAATAATTTATTTAATAAGAGTTAATTAATTTCGTTAGATGTAAATTATATTTAATTTAGGGGGGTGTTAGTGTTAGGGTTAGACTTAGCTTTAGGGGTTAATACATTTATTAGAGTAGCGGTGAGCTCCAGTCGGCAGATTAGAGGTTAATAATTGAAGTTAGGTGTCGGTGATGTTAGGGAGGGCAGATTAGGGGTTAATACTATTTATTATAGGGTTAGTGATGCTGATTATTGGTTAATAACTTTATTATAGTAGCGGTGTGGTCCGCTCGGCAGATTAGGGGTTAATAAGTGTAGGCAGGTGGAGGCGACGTTGTGGGGGGCAGATTAGGGGTTAATAAATATAATACAGGGGTCGGCGGTGTTAGGGGCAGCAGTTTAGGGGTACATAAGGATAACGTAGGTTGGGGCGCTTTGCGGTTGGCAGATTAGGGGTTAATTATTGTAGGCAGGTGGCGGTGACGTTGTGGGGGGCAGGTTAGGGGTTAATAAATATAATACAGGGGTCGGCGGTGTTAGGGGGAGCAGATTAGGGGTACATAAGGATAACGTAGGTGGCGGTCGGCAGATTAGGGGTTAAAAAATTTTATTCAAGTGTCGGCGATGTGGGGGGACCTCGGTTTAGGGGTACATAGGTAGTTTATGGGTGTTAGTGTACTTTAGAGTACAGTAGTTAAGAGCTTTAGAAACCGGCGTTAGCCCAGAAAGCTCTTAACTACTGACTTTTTTCCTGCGGCTGGAGTTTTGTCGTTAGATGTCTAACGCTCACTTCAGAAACGACTCTAAATACCGGAGTTAGAAAGATCCCATTGAAAAGATAGGATACGCATTTGACGTAAGGGGATCTGCGGTATGGAAAAGTCGCGGCTGAAAAGTGAGCGTTAGACCCTATTTTGAGTGACTCCAAATACCGGCGGTAGCCTAAAACCAGCGTTAGGAGCCTCTAACGCTGGTTTTCACGGCTAACGCCAAACTCCAAATCTAGGTCTTAGTTAATAAGAGTTAATTTATTTAGATTTATTTAATTAATATTTAAGTTAGGGGGGCGTTAGGGTTATGGTTAGACTTAGGTTTAGGGGTTAATAATTTTATTACAGTGGCGGCGGAGTAGTGGGGGGCAGGATAGGGGTTAATAAATTTATTATAGGGGCGACGGTGTAGGGGAGGCAGATTAGGTGTTAATAA
Source organism: Bombina bombina (assembly GCF_027579735.1). Lineage (NCBI taxonomy): Eukaryota > Metazoa > Chordata > Amphibia > Anura > Bombinatoridae > Bombina > Bombina bombina. The sequence goes on from NC_069504.1 coordinate 671,340,278, forward strand.
ATGTATTATAGGTGGCGACGGTGTAGGGGGGGCAGGATAGGGGTTAATAGTTTTAATATAGGTTGCAGCGGGTTCAGGGAGCGGCGGTTTAGGGGGTTAAACTATTTATTTAGTTGCGGAGAGGTGCGGGATCAGCAGGATAGGGGTTAATAACTTTATAATAGAGGGCGACGGTGTAGGGGGGGCAGGATAGGGGTTACTAGGTATACTGTAGGTGGCAGCGGTGTCCGGGAGCGGCGGTTTAGGGGTTAATACATTTATAAGAGTTGCGGCAGGGTCTAGGAGCGGCGGTTTAGGGGTTAATACATTTATCAGAGTTGCGGCAGGGTCTAGGAGCGGCGGTTTAGGGGTTAATAACTTTATTTAGTTGCGGGGGGCTCCGGGGGCGCCGGTATTTGGATAGAACAGTGTAGTTTAGTGTGGGTGCTTAGTGACAGGCTAGCAATAAAGCTGGGAAAAAGCCGAAGAGCAGCGAGATCGGATGAGTGATAACTCTCACAGTCCGCTGCTCATCGCCCCGCGGCTTTTTGACAGCTTTATTTGATAACTTAGGCATATTTTTTCAGGTCCGCGGCGGCGATGTGAGGCGAGCTTAGGCAGGCGTATTGGGCCGGCGAAGCCAGAAAAGTAGACAGCTTGATAACTACCCCCCTTTAAATCAAGTTAACAAGCAAATATAAAAAACGGTACTGTGCCTTTAAGAGAAACAAATTTTGTCCGAATTTGAAAAACAGTGAAAAAATGCAGTAAATCAAACAAAATTTTTACAGTGTGTATAATAGGCTAACAGAGCATTGCACCCACTTGCAAATGGATGATTAACCCCTTAGTTCAAAAAACAGATCAAAAAAACGAAATAGACGTTTTTTAACAGTCACAATCAACTGCCACAGCAAGCTGTGGCCCTACCTTCCCCAATAAACGACTTTGGAAAGCCTTTGGGCCCTTTAGAGATGTCCTATAGCATTCAGAGGGCCTTTGAGGGAAGCTGGATGTCACAGTTTGTAATTTTAACTGCACCAACTGTAACTTTTATACTATAACAGTGGAAAGCCTCAGTCAAAATTTAAGCCAGCCATGTGGAAAAAACTAGGCCCCAATAAAGTTTTATCACCAAAGCATATATAAAAACGATTAAACATGCCAGCAAACGTTTTATATTGCAATATCATAAGGGTATTACCCCTGGGAGTAAGCATGATACCAGTCGTTATTAAATCACTGTATTCAGGCTTAACTTACATTAATCCGGTATCAGCAGCATTTTCTAGTGTTTTCCATCTCTAGAAAAAAATATAACTGCACATACCTGATAGCAGAATAAACTGCACGCCATTCTCTCGCTGAAGTTACCTCATCTGTGTAATCCCCTCAGACATATGTGAGAACAGCAATGGATCTTAGTTACAACCTGCTAAGATCATAGAAACCTCAGGCAGATTCTTCTTCTATTTACTGCCTGAGATAAAATAGCACAACTCCGGTACTATTTAAAAATAACAAACTTTGGGGGGCGGAGCCAACTGCCGAACAGGAGAGACGTCTTGAGAAAGAGCTCTCCTTCAGTTAGCTAATTTAGGCATATACTAGATAACTTTAGAGCCTAAAAACTAACATAATATTTATACTTCAGCACCTCCAGCTATTCTAGATAGTTCCTAGACAGGATTTATGTACTACACTGACTGGGGGAAAATCACAACGGGAATCCGCTCCGCAGCAGCCACACCACCTTCGGCAAGCTGATCCTACATAAGAGGCTTCAGAAATTAGGAACATCTGCAATCAGCGGTACACCTTTTTTGTTTGCCCAGTTTGCCTGCAATTACTGCCCAGAGGGTCGGGGCTCCGCTCCGGAGCAGCAGACTAACACAGCAGCCAAGTCTACAACACGGAGAAGCCGGATTGTCATCTAACCACTGGATTTCCTCTCCGCAACGGCCACAGCGACTACGTCTGTAAGATATCCGAATCTGGAGCTAGATTGGCTCACAACCGGACCACTGCGGAGTATCAAGGGACTCTGAAACAATTCTTGTGGGCCGCATCTTCCTCACATTACTTTGGCGCGAACAGCCGCCATTACAATCCGGGTGGTCCATAAGCGCATTATAAGGAAGAGCTAACTGCACCAACACAACGGACAAGGAGAAAGGTAAGGGCACTCATATCTATTTAGCCCTATTATCCAATTATGCACGCCTGGTAGATCTCCCCTTCATTGAGATATAATTAGCTCTATTTGAAAGACACTACACGCTATTAGCAATTAGCGTACAGGCCTCATAAACTTTCTAACTGCCTGATAGAGTAGCAGAGATGCAATCATAGGCGCTGACCCTGCTTACTAATTTGCACCTCTTTTAACTATTAAACTTACCTAACAAGTACAAATTACAATACTGCTGCAGCAAAAGGCAGGAGCCTTATATGTATTGGAAAAGTTTACTAGCCAGCTGCCAGGATTAACTAAAGGAGTTTGTTAAATGCTCTTGGTCACTTATACCTAGAGGTACCCATCTACACCACTTTAAGTGAATATATTTATATGTGCCAGCCTCTCTCATTGCAAATCTTCATACAGTGTTAAAGATTGAAGGAATTACAGACTGCTACAAATTTTTGCTTATTTCTTTTCTCATCTGAGCATAACACCTGACAACTCATTCCTGGGAACCTAGTACCCTTTTGCTGCTTCTACTGTTTTGTTTTGTGTGTGTCATTTTTACTGCTTCGTATAATAAGCATAATATAGCTCAGACTCTTACAACTAAACTGCAAAGAGTACCTCATACAAAACTTCTTGACTTATTGTCGCCTATGGTATGCTCTCCTCCTCCCTTTCCTGCTGTCTGTCATGGCAGTAGGTCATACCCCAAGTTCCCTTTCCCGTGATGGTCCTGTGAGGGCAACTACCCTGAGGAGTTGCGTACCTGGGTAGAAAGAGGGAAAAGAGAAAAGGAAAGGAGAACAGGAGGAAGAGGTCAGAGAAGAGAAGGGGGAGTAAATTGCCAACACCTTCTACACCTAGAGAAGTGCTGAAGCAGATAGCTGTTTATACCTGAGACATAAAATACTAAAAATGTCTCATTCTAACAGAAAGAAAAACATTGGTAAACATAATATAGGTCCAAAAAGAACTGTAGCAGACCACTTTCATAGTAAATTTCTATTAGAAGGGGATCTATCAGATGATGATTCCAGAGATTCCCCGTCTGGCCCCGGAGGTGAAGAAATACCCTCTACTGGAAAAAAATCTATCTATAATTCAGAAGAAACTTCTCTCAAAGATCTTATGAATTCACTTTCTGCTAAAATGGACTCCCACCATTCTTCATTGAAGCAAGAAATAAGAACCTCGGTTGCAGACCTAAAAAGAGAAATCTCATCATTGGGGGATAGAACCGACACCCTGGAACACAAACATGAAGATTTGGCAACGGGCCACTCTAATCTCCTTGCTTATTCTCAATCCTTAGCTGAAATTATATCTGACCTTGAAGTAAAGTTAGCGGACCTTGAAGACAGGTCTAGACGTAATAATATACGTCTCAGAGGTATCCCTGAAAGTGTTTTAACCGCAGACCTGAATAAATACCTGGAAGAGCTGTTTGCAGCATTAGTCAACTCTCCTCTAGACCAAGACGCAAAAATTGACAGAGCCCATAGAGCAATCAGACCAAGGAACTCTAATCAGGCACAACCGAGGGATATAATTGTCAGATTTCATCACTATACCTTTAAAGAAAAGATTCTTAGAGCAGCCTTCATGAATAAGGACTTACCAGATCCCTATAAAGAAATACAGTTTTTTCCTGATTTATCTACTCATACTCTGTCAAAAAGAAGATCATTTCAGCCGATCACACAATGCCTTCGCAAGCACTCCATTAAATATAGATGGGGCTTCCCAGTCAGGATTATATTCCAGCATGATGGACTTACTTATAACATATCCAATCTAACTCAGGGGGTGGAGATTCTCACCAAACTAAACCTCTTACAAAATTCCCAAGCTTCAGGACCTGCACGTCAGGACCCCAAAACTCTTCAAAAAGACCCTCCCGCTAACAGCCCCACAATCTTGGAACCTACTTCTCTACGGATTGATGCCTCAGAGTGGAGCCCTAAACCCAGAAGATCTTCACCTGCCTCAAAGAGGCGAAACACCACCCAGCAGGACATTAACTCACACTGTCAAGCAGAATAATAATTTGACGATGCTGGACATAAATAAGTACCATACTTCTACTTCTTATTTTAAATGCCATAGCAAAAGTTAAAAAAAAAAAAAAAAATATATAAAGATGTTATATTAATCACTAAAGGTCGCATGTTTGGATCCTAATATAAAGGCTATCTTACTCACGCTGGATTACTCTTAGACACCATAATGCCTCTGTACACTCTGTAATAGCTAAAAGACATATTGTTTTTGCGGCTCTGGAGTCTGAGTCGCCCATGTTCAGAATTCATACACTTTCATAATGGAGGATAACCCTTAATTCATATGAACCCGAACTGTATCCAGACATCCTAAATGCAACACTACAAAGTTCTGCTATTTACTAACGTTTTTCTTTCCTTGCAGGTCTATCAATGAGTTTAAACTGATACTATATGTTTTATTCATTGATAATGAAAGTTTGTTTATATAGCACAAATTTATACACTTGCTCCATCTAATATAGAGTTAACTTGAGTTTAAGTGGGAGTTATACATTTGCCCTTGCAGCTTTCGGTCCTGAACCACCATTACCCTTAAGTCATCCCTAGCAATAATGGTGGATAGCCCTAGCTAAGAAAGAACTCAAGTCATCTCTAAGCCTATAACATATAAAATTGTAAGGTCATATTGTGTCCTAATGTCCTTCCTCCCTTTCAGGTCTACTTTTAATATATAGTAGAGACTAGGCAATTTATGTTTTAATACTGATAGATAGCCTGTATTCCTCTAGCTCATGTATCTACTAGATCTAATTTGTGTAAAAGCCACATCTCCAGTGCTGCTGTACACGAGTTTAAGGGCTACTCGGTCTCTAGGAATACAAAGTTTTAGTGTCTTCTAATATCTTCTTTTTTTGTAAGTTTAACCCGAAAACTAAAAAGAGAGGGTATATCTTAAACTACATAAATGAAAACTTGAACTTATATCACTAATACGGGCACTAATAATATTTAATTTGGAAATAAGTTCTATCTCTAATATTACCCCCTTACTGCAGGACCATACTCAACTAGGCATATGAATTATATCTCACTGAGCAATCTCTCTGACCCTCACTGATTTCATGAAAGTAGAGGGGCGAGGGAAAAAAAAAAAAAAAAAAAAACAACCCGTAAGCATAGTATTCTGTCAACAAAACATCTCGCCCTATATCAGACACAAACCCTAGACCTGTATGCAACTTTGCCCTGTAATTAAGTAGTAGCGCACCATATTTTTACACACTGGGCTGGCATATAGTTGTTAATATTATCTTATCCTCCTTACAACTAAGTGTTATTGCAGTGTATTCCAGCATGCTTTTCTGCCTTTTTAAAATATATACTTGTAACATATTTTTTATTATATTTTAGATCTTCATGTGACAAGGTATGAGCTATCGTTACTAAGGTTTTACTTTATCTGGTTGAGTTTGACCCGGATTCAAACCGGTCCCAAGTTTATTGTTGTTCAAATGAAATGTACAGTCTAAATGCCTAGTTATTATATAAGTTGGTTATTCCGCCCCCCCCCCCCTTATTGTAGGTGGTAACCATTGTTTCTATTCTAACATTCTAACATATAGAACGTGAACATAACTATACCTAATTCCCTAATTCATAGCGGTGCTTACCCGCTGAATATCCCCCTATTCCCCCCAAACTATTATTTGTTATCTTCAGATCTCCAGCGCGCCCTGAACTTATAAGAATTCATTCCCAGTCCCTGTTCGGCCTTGTTTGGCTTGTTTACTAAAATTTCATCTCCTCCCTCTCATATAATGTGAATTAAGTGACAGACTCACTCGCACAAATAGTATATAGCTTTGTCAACCTCCCCCCATATCCCTATTTCCCTCTTCCCTACCACTCCCCCCCCCTTCTTTTTTTTTTTTTTTTCTTTTCTCTTCCTTTCTCTCTTTTTCCTCTTTCTCTCGCATTATGGAAATTAAAGTTCTCACCCACAATGTCCAAGGCCTCAATTCCCCGACCAAGAGAAGTCTATTACTATCAAACATTAGGAGACTCAAAGCTAATGTCATTATGATCCAGGAGACCCACTGGACCAGAACCCCAAGCATCCCCTTCTCTTTTAAAAACTTTTCTACCAAATTAGAGGCCTCTCACTCCACTAAATCTAGGGGAGTGGCTATCCTCCTCAAAGATAACCTTCAGATTGAGAAAATATATACAGAGATAGATCCTGAAGCTAGATACATTATTTTTATATGTAAAATAAATTAAAGAAAATATACTCTAGCTAATCTTTACGCCCCGAACTCTAGACAAATTCCTTTTTTAAAACATGTTCTTAAGCTTATTGCCACACTTAAACAGGGAACGTTAATTATTGGAGGAGATTTCAATCTTGTTATGGATCCCCTTAAAGACAAAAAAGGGACTTCCAGACTAGTTCCAGCCCGCTCCACCAATTCTCTATCTACCGCATTTAGAAATCTTATGGCTCAATATAGCCTATATGATGTATGGAGAGTTATGCATTCCTCGGACAATGATTTCACTTTCTACTCAAGTGCCCATAAGATGTTTTCAAGAATTGATTTTATCTTTGTCGAGGCGCTCACTCTGAATGAAATTAATTCCTCCAGAATAGAAGTCATTTCATGGTCAGATCACGACCCCGTGATAGTCACTTTCTCCACTTCACAGGTTCCAATTTACAAAAAATGGAGATGCGAGGAATGGTTGATATCGCATCCCCTCACTTTACAGGAAGTTAAAAACAGTTTGCAGGAGTTTATTCAACTCAATGATAATGCACAGACTGATGTACAGTATGTGTGGGCCTCTCTTAAGGCTTACCTTAGAGGGGCTCTAATTAACAGAGCCGCTATCATAAGGAAAAAACAGGGTAGATCACTTGCTGAATTAACATGTGAGTTCAGACACCAAACCTCTATATTAAAAGCAAACCCATCAGTACAAGGCGCGAAGACACTTGAGCTTCTGAAAGAAGAACTCAACAGATGTGAACTCGCTAAAGTACAAAAATCTCTTTTCAGGCTTAAACAAACCTACTATTATCATAATAATAAAGCTAACACTTTATTAGCTTCTAAACTTAGACTGAGACAAGCGCAGAGAACTATAGCTTCCATAGCATGGAAGGATAAACTGGTAACATCTCCTGTAGATATTGGAGAGGCATTCCGAGCCTTTTACACTAATCTGTATAGCCTGGCAGACGAGACCTCTGGTAAAGTCTACTCCATAGACGAAATTAGAGTTCTTCTGAATTCTTTGCACTTACCTGGTATAGATCAGGAAGCGACTGACATGCTAAGCTCACAGATATCCCTGACAGAATTAAGATCTGCGATCGCTCAGCTTAAGAGAAACAAAGCCCCGGGTCCCGATGGGTTCAGAGTTACAGACCAATTTCTCTGATAAACTCTGATACAAAATTATATTCCAAAATTCTTGCTAATAGATTAGCTAGAGTCTTGTGTAAATTAGTCCACCCGGACCAAGTGCGCTTCATCCCAGGTCGGGAAGGCCCAGATAATATTTGATATCCTATACGAAGCTGAGAAGAGAGGGATCCCCCTCCTGGCCCTGTCGCTTGATGCTGAAAAGGCGTTCGACAGGGTCAGGTGGGATTATCTTTGGTGCGCCTTGGAGGCTTTTGGAATTCCCCCACAATTTATTAAAGCGGTTAAAGTTTTATACTTAGCCCCTACTGCAAGGATCAGTGGTGTTGGTTTTCAGTCTGCCCAGTTTGATATCCTCAATGGAACCAGACAGGGGTGCCCTCTTTTCCCGATGCTATTTGCGTTGGCTATTGAACCCCTGGCCCAGTTGATAAGAGCAAACCCTGATATAGTAGGCATGGACTTTGGAAGATCAGCACACAAGATTGCGTTGTTTGCTGACGACGTCACCCTATTGCTCGCGTCTCCATCTACTTCCTTACCAGCTGTTTTCCGCTGCTTGGACACATTTTCTGTAGTTTTTATAAATTGAATTATTCTAAAACCGAAGTGTTACACATTAATGTCCCTGAATCTGAGTTAAAACTCCTGAAAAGAAAATACGATTTCCAATGGTCGGCTACTTCTGTGAAACATTTGGGCATTCACCTGAGCCCAGATCCGGAAATTATGATCCAGAAAAATTTCACAGACCGTATTCCGGAATTTAAGAAACTTCTTGAAAGCTGGGAATTCAGAGAATTCTCATGGACAGGGCGCATAGCGGCGGTCAAAATGTCGCTCATCCCTAAAATCACTTACCTTTTCAGGTGCATAACCCTTTCGGTCCCGAGACCCATACTGAATAAGTTGCAAAGCCTAATCTCAAATTATATTTGGAAAGGAGGAAGACCCAGAATCGCTACTACGACGATTCAGCAACCTTTAGACAGAGGGGGATTAGCCTATCCTAGCTTTCTAATATACCACGATGCGGCACGTCTGGCTCATATGGTTGGGTGGAGCCTCAAGGGCGACAAGCCCAGGTGGTATGAGGTGGAGCAGTCTTTACTCCCTGGGGCTCTTATACTTCAGGATCTCCCTTGGATTCCGGTACATGTACGTAAATCTCTTCAAATTGTACACCCTCTCATTGTGAATACTCTTTTGCACTGGGATTCCAGAAAAAATATGGAATCAGTTGCTCCACATCCCTCCCCACTTTATAGAATAAGACAAATCTTGGTCTCTATGCCTGAAACACACATAGGCCAATGGAAGGAGGCTGCTAATGAATCAGTTACATCTCTCTATAATGAAGATCTCCTCTTGTCATTTGAAGAGGCCAAGGCTAAGTTCTCTATACCCCCATCCCTGCACTTTGAATTTACCAGACTGGCGAGTATTCTCAAGGCGTGGGGACTCTCAGGTCAAACAACCAGACCTCTTACTAGATGGGAACAAAGATGGAACTTAGGCAAAATACTCAAAGGATCTCTCTCCTTTCACTATAATCTACTGATTACTCCTTCAGATAAAACCAAACATAGTCTATACAAAGCCTGGGAGAAGGAGCTTAGCGTTAACATTGAGATCACAGTATGGCTTAGAGAGCTAATTAATGCGAGGAAAATTCTACATAGTGCAACACTATGGGAACTTTACTATAAGATTACCACTAGGTGGCACTTTGTGCCGGTTACACTGAATAAATACTATCAGCAGGCCTCTCCCTTATGTTGGCGTAATTGTGGTCACTTGGGAACACAGGTCCATATTTGGTGGGACTGCCCTATAATTCGGAAAACCTGGGGATTTGCATTTGATGTTCTCAAATCACTAGACATAATTCTCTGTCCAACCCCTACAGTGGGTCTCCTGCATCATGAATTCCTGGCGATGTCGGAGTCTGACAAACATATTGCCTTGTACGTTCTTATGGCTACTAAGCTGGCTATAGCCAGAGATTGGAAGCAAACCTCCTCTCCATCACCCAAAAAAAATAATGGCTATAATAGACCATATCAGACAGATGGAGGAATTTACATTCAGATATCTAAACAAGCTAGAACTCTTTCATGAAATTTGGAGCAAATGGAATGCGCTACAACACTCATAGATGATAGGGAACTATTAAGTACATTACATTTTAAGGGACCCCTAAAAGCACTGAGGAAGAGGAATGAGAAACATTTTTTTTTTTTTCTCTCTCCCCCTCATCTCTTCTTTCTTTCCTTTCCCCCCTCTTCCTTTGTTTCCTTGCTCCTTTCCCCCCTGTTGTAAAGCTACAGTACATGCCCATAGCCTAGAATACTTAATGCGACTACATATCTATACCAACTAAGTAATTGTATCCCCTCATTTAAGATTATTAAAGCCACATTAAGTTTAATCTGATACCAGCCTAAACTGAGGGGACGTTAATTTTGACTGGGGAACGCTGGAGGTCTAGAAACTAAGATACAAGTTTACTAGTTGATCCTATTTCTCTTTTAGCTATTGAGCTAGATTGTATCTTACCAAAAACATAAAATGAAAAAATGAGGAAAGAACACGTACAGATATATATCTTCACTACTTGATAAAGATATCTTGGCTTTTTCTTTTTATTTTACAATGTACCAAGTATATTAATATAATAGTTCAAAGGTATTGTATTACCCATATGCTATCACTGACTTCTGTTAGATGACAGCACAAGATATGTAACTTCTACATTTATGTTTTGCATTGTCATTTTGTTCTTGTTAAACCTATATTGTTCCTCAATAAAAATGTATTTAAAAAAAAAAAAAAATAACAAACTTTTGATTGAAGAAAATAAACTAGCTATATTTAACCACTCTCTCCTACAACGTCCTTGCTTGTTGAGAGTTGCAAGAGAATGACTGGATATGGCAGTTAGGGGAGGAGCTATATAACAGCTTTGCTGTGGGTCCTCTTGCAAATTCCTGTTGGGAATGAGAATATCCCACAAGTAATGGATGATCCGTGGACTGGATACACCTTACAAGAGAAATATTACTACATTTTACCTTAAAGTTATTTTTAAATATGTTTGTTCCCTAATAGATATATGTAGAGGTCTCTTTATAGATTGCAATTGTGTCCTAGGAATAGGTTGCCATTCTGGTGCACCAACGTTTAGGTTGGAGCTCTCCAGATTTCTATTCACTGATTGTTTCTTATTTAGTGAAGACAAGTTCAATTTTTGTAATAAATCCTTTGCTTGTAAAACTGTATGTACTTTATGTTGCTGTCCATCTTTGAAAATATACAACTTTACATGGAATCCCCATCGATATCTGATACTTTGAGCGCTTAGGGCTTTAGTAACGTCCATAAAAGGTTTACTTAAGGATAACATCTGTGATGAGAGATCAGAATAAATCTGAATATTTTCAAATTTTCCAGAGAGGGCAGTTCCTCTTACCATAGTATTAATCAGTATATTTTAAATGAAAAATAATGAAGTCTTACAATAACATCTTGTGGCTTCTCATTAGATATAAGACGAGTACGAGTGATTCTATATACTCTGTCTATAAGACTTTCATTATCAACAAGATGACCCATCACTTTAAACAGATCTTGAATAAAATTCTCAAGATCTTGAGGTTGTATTGTCTCTGGCATCCCCAAATCCCAATATTATTTCTT